>NC_056729.1:861230332-861566998 GCF_019279795.1 Protopterus annectens | reverse complement strand
TAACCATGAGTTAATCCTGTGATAAACACACCAACACTGGGTTAATCCTGTGATACGCCCGACAACCGTGGGTTAATCTTGTGATACCCACACCAACCATTCAATATTCCTGTGAGAAACACACCAATCATGAGTTAATTTTCTGATATCCACACTAAATGTGGGGTAATCCTGTGATACTTACACCAACTTTGGGTTAATCCTGTGATATCCACATTAATCATGGGTGAATCCCATGATATCCACACCAGCGTTGGGTTAATCCTGTGATATTCACAACAACCTTGGGTTAATCCTGTGATATCTAAACCAAAGCTGGGTTAATGCTGTGATACCCACACCAACCATGGGTTAATCCCGTGCTGTCCACAGCAAACATGGGTTAATAGTGTGATACCCATACCAAGCTTGGGTACATCCTATGATACCCATACATACTTTGGGTTAGTCCTGTGATAAACACACCAATCATGAGTTAATCCTGTGATATCCACACCAACCTTTGTTTAATCCTGTGATATACACAACCTTGAGTTAATCCTGTGATACACATGCCAACTACTGGTTAATCCTTTGATACCCACACCAACCATGGGTTAATCCTGTGATACCCACACCAACCATTTACTATTCCTGTGATACCCACATCAACCATGGGTTATTCCTGTGATACCCGCATCAACCATGGGTTAATCCTGTGATGCACACACTGAAAATGACTTACTCCTGTGATACCTGCACCAACCAAGGGTTAATCCTGTGATATCCACACCAACCTTGGGTTAATTCTGCGATACTCACACTAGCCTTGGGTTAACACTTTGACATCCACACCAACCATGGATTAATTCTGAGATACCCATACCAAATCTTGGATTAACTCTGTGACACCCACACCAACCATGAGTTAATCCTTTGATAAACACACCAACCATGAGTTATTCCTGTAATAAACACACCAACTTTGGTTTAATCCTGTAATACACACACACAACCTAGGGTTAATCTTATGATATCCACACCAACCATGGGTTAATCCTGTGATACCCACACACAACCTAGGTTTAATCTTATGATATCCACACCAACCATGGGTTAATCCTGTGATACCCACAGCAACCTTGACTTACTCCTGTGATACAAACACCAAGCACGGGTTAATCCTGTGATACCCACACCATCTCTGGGTTAATCCTGTGATACCCACAGAAAACCATAGGTTAATCCTCTGATACCCTGCCATCCATGGATTAATCTTGTGTTACCCACACCTTCATGGGGTCAGTCCTGTGATAACCACACCAACCATTGGATAATCCTGTGATACCCACACCAACCATTGGATAATCCTGTGATACCCACATCAATCATGGCTAATCCTGTGATGCACACACTGACAATGGCTTAATCTTGTAATACCCACACCAACCAAGGGTTAATCCTGTGATACCCACACCAGCCATGGGTTAATCCTGTGATACCCACATCAGCCATGGGTTAGTCCTGTGATACACAAACTGACAGTGGCTTAATCCTGTGATACCCACACCTACCAGGGGTTAATTCTGTGATAGTCTCACCAATCTTGGTTTAATTCTGTGATACTCATACAGACCTTGGGTGAATCCTGTGATACCCTCACCAACCATGGATTAATCCTTTGACACCCACATGAACTATGAGTTATTGCTTTGATAAACACACCAACCATGAGTCATTCCTGTGTTAAATGCACCAACCTTGGGATAATCCTGTGATACACACATTGACAATGGCTTAATCTTGTGATACCCACAACAACCTTGACTTACTCCTGTGATACCCACACCGACCCTCAGTTAATCCTGTGATTACCATACCATCAGTGGGTTAATCCTGTGATACCCAAATGAGACCATGGGTTAATCCTGTTGTACCCCCAGCCAGCCATGGATTAATCCTGTGATACCCACACCATCAATTGGCCAATCCTGTGACACCCACACTATCAGCTGGTCAATCCTTTGATACCCACATCAACCCTGGGTTAGTCCTGTGATACGCACACAGACAATGGCGTAATCCTGTGATCCCCACACCAACCAAGGGTTAATGCTGTGATACACATACCAACCTTGGGTTAATTCTGTAATACTCGCACCAACCATGAGTTAATCCTGTGATAAACACATCAACCATGGGTTATTCCTATGATAAATCCACCAACCTTGGGTTAATCCTGTGATTTCCCCAATAACCTTGGGTTAATCCTGTGATATCCACACCAACCATGAGTTAATCCTATGACACCCGCATCGGCCATGGGATAATCCTGTGATACCAACATCAAACCTGAGTTAATCCTGTAAAACATAAACCAAACTTGAGTTAATCCTGTGATACCCACATCAATCATGGGTTCATCCTATGATATTCACACCAATCTAGGATTAATCCTGTGATACTCACACCAACCTTAGGTTAATCCTGTGATATTAATTCCAACCATGGGATAATGTGTTATGCACACCAACCATGAGTTAATCCTGTGCTATCTTCAGCAACCATGGGTTAATACTATGATGCCCACACTAACCTTGGGTTAATACAGTGATACCCACACCAACCATGGGTTAATCCTGTGATACCCATGCCAAATGTGGATTAATTCTTTTCCGCCCACATGAACCATGAGTTAATCCTTTAATAAACACACCAACCATGAGTTATTCCTGTGATGTATATGATCAGGAACAGAAAAAGGAACACCACTGGCAGGACTCCTAGACATCCGTTTATGTATGACATTCCTAAAATTCATAAAAATATGTTTAACCCTCTGGGGAGGCCTATTATTTCAGGAATAGGGTCTTTTTTAGAAAATGTTAACATTTTCTTGGATTTTCATTTAAAATAAATATTTGATCACCATACCCTCACATGTTAAAAATACTCAACAAATTTGTGAAGAATTATTGAATTTGGAATGGAAAGGTGATTACTTCTGGGTAACAGTAGATATTACTGCTCTGTACTCTAATATCAACAGAAGATGGGGTATGGAAACAATGGCTAGAAAAGTAGGGGAAGGTCCATGTTCTGCTTTCTTGTTAATTTTATTAGAATTTAGTGTTACCCATAACTATTTCACATGAAAAAATGATTTTTTTTTCTGCAGACAAGGGGAACAGCGATGGGGGCAGCTTTTGCCCCATCTTATGCTATCATCTATATGGGTGAAGAAAAGTAGGGGAAGGTCCATGTTCTGCTTTCCTGTTAAGTTTATTAGAATTTAGTGTTACCCATAACTATTTCACATGGAAAAATGATTTTTTCTGCAAACAAGGGGAACAGCGATGGGGGCAGCTTTTGCCCCATCTTATGCTATCATCTATATGGGTGACTTTGAAAATCAGTTTATGACATCACAAGATTATTATTTGAGAAATGTAGCATACTATAAGAGATACATAGATGATTTACTGTTTATTTGTAAAGGTGATCAGGCTGAATTTGTAGAATTTATGGAAACTTTAAATAAGAATGCACATGGATTGTGGTTTACTTGGGAAATTGGTAGAGATAACATACCAGTTTCAGATGTCATGTTTTATATAAACAATGACAAAAAGGTACAGCATAAACCATACAGAAAACCCACAGCAGTGAACAATTTTTGCATGCTACCAGCATGCATCCTCCCCATTTGATTGAATCATTATCTTATGGTGAATTTAAAATATTTTTATGAATACTTCTGAAGTTGTTTTAAAGAGAATCAACTTGGATAAAGTATACATGAGGTTAAAGAACAGAGGTTTTGATGATCATGTATTACAAAAAGCAAAGAGCAAGGTCATAAATAGTGGAGGAATGAAAGAGCGAATTGGTCCTAACCATCATGGAAGAATGGTCAGAAATAATTTAGAAGCTAGTAGGGATGAAGATGAGAAATTGTTTTTTGTTACCAGATACTCTGACTTTTCTCCCATCTTGGGAAAAATTGTCAGGCAAGCCTGGGAAATTGTCTGTGAGGACATTTCCATTGACAGGTTGTTTCCTAAACATATAGTATTTTCTTACAGCAGGTATAGTAACTGAAAAGAGTTGTTAAGTAATAAAACAGGTTTAAGTTTTTTTTGACAACATAAGTAAAAATGTTGGGACTTACTGCTGTGAAAAATGCTCCATATGTAATTTTGTCAAGAATTTAGATGGGAAAATGATTAGTGGCAAGTTGTATAGGGCCAGAGAATATTATAATTGTGACAGCTGTGGAGTAGTGTATATAATAGGTTGTGATTGTCATCCAGTCTCGTGGTACATTGGTCAAACTACCATGAAAGCCAAAGTAAGAATTATGGAACATCTGGGGGATGTGAGAAGATGGAAACCTGAGAGTCTCGTTGCTATGCACGTTTTGTCCAAACATCAAGGTTTGGACAAAAGTCTATTTTTCAGTATTCTAGCATGTCCGATGATAAATTGTGGGAATTTTAAAAGGTAATTGAACAGACTAGAATGTAGAATGATAATCAGTTTTCATACACTATGCCCTCGGGGTACAAATTTGGAATATAATTTGAATATCTAAATCATTATAATGTTATAAAAAGTATATGATAGTTAAAGGTATTTTAGTTAGAATAAATTGCATAGATTTGTAGTATAATAAAGTATTATAATGTATGAACTTTTTAGGATGCATTGTAGTAAATATGAAAAAATGAATGGCTACATAGTTAAAAGGCTGATTAATATTAGAGGTTGGGAAACAAAGAAATGTATATGAGAACATAAATTGTTTTGTGTGTGTATATATAAATTAGGTGAATAGTGCACTTTGTGCTCATTCGTACCTCAGTCTATATTAGTGATTTATTCTAGCACGTCGCTTTAAATTTTGTAAAATATGGTATGAATCAACTTTGTATTAAATAAGTATTTAAAAAGTGTTTAAAAAGCACTTAAAATATTTAAAAACATTTAAAAAACTCATAAACATTTAAAATGATTTAGAAACTACTTAAAAGTTATAAAATGTATGTTTGGATTTTTGAATGTGTTTTGAAATTTCATACACTAATCTGTTTGAATGAAATGCACAACAACTGGTTGATTAGTAACATAATTGTGTAATTATTTAAGTGAATGTAGATGATTGAATTATTTGGAAGTTAAAGGGTATATATATATATATATATATATATATATATATATATATATATATATATATATATATATATAGGAACAGAATTGTAATGTATAAATGTTCCAGCAGAAGGCAAGAAGCTGAGGTACCAGAACGTTGCACTATTAAAGAAGTTTTGTCCTGCCAGTGGTGTTCCTGTTTCTGTTCCTGATCCTGTATGTGGTTGAAGTTAAGTTTTTGTTTATGTTCGGATATATTATTCCTGTGATAAACACACCAACCTTGGATTAATCCTGTGATGCACACAACAACCTAGGCTTAGTACTTTGATATCCACACCAACCATAGGTTAATCCTGTGATACCCACAACAACGTTGACTTACTCCTGCAATACCCACACCAACCATGGGTTAATCCTATGATTACCACACCATCAGTGGGTTAATCCTATGATACCCACACAAAACCATGGATTAATCCTGTGATATCCCAACCAACCATGGATTAATCTTATGATACCCACACCAGCAGTGGGTCAGTCCTGTGATAACTACACCAACCATGGGTTATCCTGTGCTGCACACCCAGTCAATGGGTTAATACTGTGATATCCATGCCAACTATGGGTTACACCTGTGATACCCACACCAACCTTGGATTAATTCTGTACTACCCACACCAGCCATGAATTGATCCTGTGATAAACACCTCAACCATAAGTTATTCCTGTGATAAACACACCAGCCCTGGGTTAATCCTGTGATAACACCAACAATTTTGGGTTAATCCTGTGATGTTATGTGATCTTATCTCGCCTACATTCTCTACAGATGGGTTCGGCTCCGACTCGGCCGCTATACAATAGAACGCAGTCTCTTATTGGCTGAGTTACCTCGTATCCCAGGATGCACCACTACTGCTTCCCCAGATCTCGTTTGCCGCTTCTGAAGCAAAGACGTGGTCTCGGACTTGGCTGAGCTAAGTGCCTCTTACTGACATACTTTCTGTCAAATTTTGTGCTAAATTTTACACAAAAGCTGTTTTAACAGCTACGTGTTGTTGTGTGACTGTGATTTAGTATTTTTCTGAGGAAAAACTGTATTTTTTGTGGCAGTGATCCCGTTGAGTTAGAGGGGCCTAGCCCTATCCTAGGCGTTTTACTTAGAGTCTAGGCTGTTGTGGTAGTTTTTGTGTAGTTTTGTGTAGTTTTCTTCTGGAAAGTTAGTGTGTTAAATTAGTTAACATGTCGAAGGAACATAGACCGTCAGGTTTCAAAAAATGTTCCAAATGTAGCTATAAAATGTCCATTACGGACGACCATTCTTTATGTGTTTATTGCTTGGGGCCGAAGCACTTCCAGGAATCCTGTAGCGTTTGCCATGCTTTTTCCTCTCATGTGCTACAAGAGAGGAAAAATACGTTGATTTTGAAAGGGCTTATTACCCCTTCCTTTGAGGAAGCACTATATTCTTCTTCTTCCCCTTCGAGGAAGAAAAAATCTTCGGCTCCGACCAGCCCGTCTGATCCAGCAGCAAAAAAGTCAAGGCAGGCTTCTCCGTCGGCTCCACGGACTTCGGAGCCGAGGAACGGTCTGCCTTGATGTCTCAGCCTCGACTCCTCTGGCTTCGAGTCGAGCTCGGGCATCGAGAGGCGAGTCATCTCCATCGGCTCCACTGCCTTCGAGCCGATGAAGGTTGCCCGCCAGACACTTCCCCTTCAGTACCAAGTCCCCATCGCTCCGAGGAAATTGCAGTGGCAGTGGAATCTCCTCGGCCGATACTTGAAACCATACGAGCCGGGTCCGCCAGTCTTCGAACCGGCAGAGAAGTCGACTCGGACCCGGTCGGTCTCTTCTCGGTCGTCGAGGATGTCTGATTCGGACGTAGACAGGGTGCTTCAAAGGTTTTTTCAGTCTCCGGTCTTTCAAAAGTTGGTCTCGGCTCCAGCCCAGTCGGCTCCGGAGCCGGTTTCCCACCCTGCTATCTCCGTTCCTCCTCCAACAGCTTCGGCACCGTTGGAGTCGGTGTTGCTGGAGCCGGTGGAGGTTGTCGGGTCGGTTCCGACCCTAACTTCAACCCCGCCCTTCGGGTCAGGGTTCGGTTTGCGGACCTCCTCTGTCGGCCCCGGGGGGGACGCTTCGGGACCGATCCTTTCGGTTCCAAGCCTCCCTCTTGGTGTGTCGGCTGCGGGAGTTCCGACTGCTGTTGTGGCCTTGGGGGTTGAACCATCCCAGGACTCTGGGGGTCCCGCCTTCAAGGCCATGAGGAGTGCCTTGGCCAAATCCTCTCTGGCCACTTCTACCATCTCACCATCACCTTCCCTTGGCACGGAGACTGGCTCCTTTGCAATCCCCCTGTCTCACGGCAGCGGAGCCCTTGGGCCTGAGGTTACCCCCATCGGGGGTTCCCTTCTTCCTGGAGGTCCTTCCGAAACGTCTTCGGAGGAACCTCCAAGGAAGAGACAGTGCAAGAGGAAGCACGTCGACTCCCCTGATGAGTCTCTCACCTTGGATACCGACCTCGATGATGCGGAAGGGTCCCCCAAGTCATCCTCGGATGATGTATCCTTTGTGGAACTCTAGGAGATCCTTAAGCAACGAGGCGTCTGGCAGTCCAAACCCCCTTCTGCTGAGGAGTCGGTGTTCTTCAAGGCCTTCGGGGCTCAGCCCTCCGCCTCCTGGGTGTCTCTGCCCTTCGATGAGCTTCTGGATTTGATCTCTCGAAGGGCGTGGGAACACCCGGACTCTGTTGAACCGGTGCCAGCTCGCCCCAATAAATTCCTTTCGGCACCTCCTGATAAGGACTTTCTTTCCAAAGGTGTGGCTGTAGATGCCTTGGTGGTGGCATCTGCCACCCAGCAAGATGTGGCAGAGGCTTCAACGTCCATCCATCCTCCTAATAAGGAGTCTAGGAGCATGGATCGGTATGGGAAGCGCACCCTTACTTCAGCAACCTTTACATTAAGATCTCTGAACTACTTGACGCATTTCACGAGACTGCAGAGGGATCTGGTCAAGGAGCTTTCGGATACCCTCTCCGGTAACTTACCTGAGCAGTTAGCCCAGATGGTTAACTCTCAGTTGGCTACCCTGTCCTCATTATCCAACTCGTCCATGAGGCTCATTTCGTATGCAGCCGAAGGAGCGAGCAGAGCAGCGGGCACAGGTGTTGCTCTACGGAGACAAGCCTGGCTACGCCTGTGTCATTTTGCGGAGGCCTTTAAGTCTTCCTTTGCCGACGCCCCCTTCGATGGGTCCTCTCTGTTTGGACCCAAGGTAAATTACACTTTGACTTGCTGCGAACAGGAGGGTAAGACTTTAACTGCCGTAGGGGCCCAGTTTTCCACTCCCTTCAGACCTTATCCCAAGGCTCGAAGAGGAGGGAAAATGTGGTTCCGTAAGTCTCAAAAGCCTTACTCGTCACAGTAGAGCGATTCCCCTTCTAGAGGCAGAGGAGGGGGAAATTTTTCAGGGAGACGCCGTCCCAGAGGCGGAGGCCCCCGCAACACTGGAGACCGCGAGTCCTTTCGTGACTCCTCCTCCTTCCAGCATCCCTGAAGGAGTGCCCGACTGTGCAGCTCCGGAGCCAGTCGGGGGTCGTTTTTCGAGGCACCTAAAGGCCTGGGAAAGTATCACTCAGGACCAATGGGTGCTCCGAATCATCGCCGGAGGTTACACCATTCCCTTCTTTCAACCCCCCCCCACCATCCCAAAGAATCCCGGACCCGCCACCCAGTCAGTGGGATCTGGCAGCCAACAAAATTTCGAAGCTGCTTCAAAAAGGAGTCATCCAACCTGTCCCCGCAGATCAGGCCGGATCAGGGACTTACTCAAGATTCTTTTTGGTACCAAAAAAGACCGGGGACTTGAGGCCCATTTTGGATCTCAGCAGATTAAACCGATCAGTGAAAAAGTCCAAATTCCAGATGGTCACCTTGCAATCCATTCTCCCGCTTTTGGAGAAGGGTGTTTGGATGTGCTCCATAGATCTCAAAGATGCCTATTATCACATTCTGATAGATCAGGCGTCAAGGAGACACCTGTGCTTCAGCCTAGGAGACAGTCATTTCCAATTCCGTGCACTGCCCTTTGGTCTCACCACAGCCCCCAGGGTGTTCACCAAATGTTTGGCAGTGGTGACTGCTCACCTGAGAAGTCTAGGATTCCAGGTGTTTCCATACCTAGACGACTGGCTCCTAACTGCCACCTCCAGGCATCTACTCTTAAAAACTCTAGCAGCCACTATCTCCCTAGACAACTCCTTAGGAATCACCTTCAATTGGACAAAATCCGTATTGCTGCCATCACAGCGTATTCTGTTTATTGGTGCAGAAATAGACTCAAGGCAGATGCGAGTCTATCTTCCTGCGGAAAGGATAGCAACACTGCAGTCTCAGGTTCGGGTGTTACTCCTCAGATGTCGCGCTTCAGCGAGAATGGTCCTGCAGCTGTTGGGTTCCACGTCGGCCACCATTCTTCTCATCCCCTTGGCAAGGTTGCATATGAGGATACTCCAATGGCTCCTCTCAGTCCAGTGGTCTTATCAAGACCTTCCCCTCAGTCACCACATATTGATCACAGAGACGTGCAAACGGGATCTTCGTTGGTGGCTTCTCTCCTCCAACCTGGATCAGGGGCGACCCTTCGTTCCCCCATCCCCTTCGGCTACGTTGACTACGGACGCCTCCCAGACAGGGTGGGGGGGGACATTATCTGGACAGGTCAGTCCAAGGCACGTCTCCAACGAGAGTCTGCTCCACATAAATATCCTGGAAATGAGGGTGGTGCTTTTAACGTTGCAAGCACTGCACGATCACCTCCCCCAGGGTACGATTGCCATTCAGTCCGACAACATGTCAGTAGTCTGGTACTTGAACAAGCAAGGAGGGACCAGGTCTTACCCCCTTTGCAGAGAGGCCATGAAGGTATGGGATTGGGCGATTGCTACCAAACGTTTTCTAGTGGCAACACACATTCCGGGGAGATCCAATGTGATAGCCGACAAACTGAGCAGGACTATTCTCTCCCCTCACGAATGGTCCTTGAACGACAGAGTGGTAACACAGATTTTCACGAGATGGGGAGCTCCATGTTGCGATCTTTTCGCAACTCCCCTCAACGCAAAATGCCAGCAGTTCTTCTCTCTCACCCCAGTTCCGGGGGAGATCCCCAAGGATGCTCTGGTCCAAGCTTGGCCCCCCGGTCTGCTATACGCCTTTCCACCGGTTCCTCTTCTCCTCAAGGTGATTCAGAAGGCGATTCGCTTGGAAAGCAGAATGATTCTAATCGTCCCATACTGGCCTCGTCAAGTCTGGTTCCCCTTTCTTCACAAATATGCATTGGAGGGTCCCTGGTTCCTGGACCAAGTTCCGGACCTCTTGATGCATCAGTCAGGACAGCTCCATCAGTCCCTCCATTCATTGAAGCTAGCAGCTTGGCTACTCCTCTTCCGACCATATTTAGGAGCCATTCTTTAGACCTTGAAGTTATTCATATTTTGTCCTCGGTCCACAAGACTTCTACTAAAAAGATCAGTAAATGGAAGAGGTTTGCTATTTGGGCCCAACTCCGGGGATTAGACCCTATGACAGCATTGGTGTCAGAGGTTCTGAAGTTTTTAACTTCCCTGTTCAACCAGGGTTGTTCGGTGTCTACCATCAAAGTTCAATTGGCGGCTATTTCCAATTTTCACGAGAGCGTAAAACCACCTTTAATGAGCAACAAGTTGTGCAAAGCTTTTATTAAAGGAGCTTGGCTTCTACGGCCCCCTATATCTCATCCCGCACCACAGTGGGACCTTAACGTAGTGTTATGTGCATTAACTGCACCCCCCTTTGAGCCGGCAGCAACCTGTGACTTAAAATTCCTTTCTTGGAAGACTGCCCTTCTAGTTGCTATTACATCAGCCAGGCAAGTTTCAGAACTTCAAGCCTTATGTGTCGAACCACCATACCTGGTATTTCACAAGGATAGAGTATCTCTTAGACCAAACCCATCCTTTATACCAAAGGTTTGTTCTAACTTTTGCTTGCAACAATCACTGGAATTACCGTTTTTTTCCCTAAATATTCAAACAGAGCTGAGTATACCTTTCACAGCTTAGACGTGCACAGACAATTACGTTTCTATTTGGATAGGACACGCCAAGCACAAAAATCAGATCAACTGTTTGTGTCCATTTCGGACAGTAAATTGGGCAAAGCCGTCACGAAAGTCACTATTGCCATGTGGATCAGAGACTGTATTAGTCATATTTATCGCATTTCAAATAAAGAGCTTACAGTTCCAGTGAAAGCTCATTCTACCAGGGCTATGGCCACTTCGGCAGCCTTTCATTCCAAGCTCTCCATTAATGACATATGTGCGGCTGCTACGTGGTCTTCTCTACACACCTTTATTTCTCACTACAAATTGGATGTGGCATCTAGGGGTCGAGCTTCCTTCGGTTCCACGGTTCTCCGGACCGTTTTCCAGTGAGCCACCCAGGAATTAGGTGCTAGGGACGCTGTCCCATCTGTAGAGAATGTAGGCGAGATAGGATCACATTACATCTTTTAGTTATGTACTTACCATAACTTTAGATGTATGGGATCCATCTCGCCTACATTCCTAATAACCCACCCTCCTTCCCCCTGCCTTGTAGGCCAGAAGAGACCGGACGATCCAAGTTCATCTGTTTCCTCTCTTGAAACACCTGGCAATGTTATAACAACAGTCTATATGTGTGTGCATGTGTGCGGACAAACAAGATCTGGGGAAGCAGTAGTGGTGCATCCTGGGATACGAGGTAACTCAGCCAATAAGAGACTGCGTTCTATTGTATAGTGGCCGAGTCGGAGCCGAGGATCGGCTCCGAACCCATCTGTAGAGAATGTAGGCGAGATGGATCCCATACATCTAAAGTTATGGTAAGTACATAACTAAAAGATATCCACACCAACCATGAGTTAATCCTGTAACACTCACACCAACCATGTGATAATCCTGTGATATCCACACCAACTATTAGTTAATCCTGTGATACACCCAACAACCTTGGGTAAATCCTGTGATACCCACACCAACCATGTGTTAATCCTGTGAGAAACACACCAACCATGAGTTAATTCTGTGATATCCACACCAAACGTGGGGTAATCCTGTGAAACCTATACCAACTTTGGGTTAATCCTTTGATATCCACATCAATCATGGGTTAATTTTTGATATCCGCACCAGCGTTGTGTTAATCCTGTGATACTCACAACAACCTTGGGTTAATCCTGTGATATCCAAACCAATGATGGGTTAATGCCATGATACCCGCACCAACCATGGGTTAATCCTGTGCTGTCCACAGCAACCATGGATTAATGGTGTGATACCCACACCAACCTTGGGTGAATGGTGTGATACCCACACCAACCATGGGTTAGTCCTGTGATAAACACAACAAACATGAGTTAATCCTATGATATCCACACCAACGTTTGTTTAATACTGTGATATACACAACAACCCTGGGTTAATCCTGTGATACCCACACCAGCCATGGGTTAATCCTGTGATATCCACACCAACCATGGGTTAATCCTGTGATACCCAGAACAGCATTGACTTAATCTTGTGATATCCACACAAACCATGGGCTAAGCCTGTGATACTCTCACCGTCAATGGTTTAATCCTGTGACATCCACACCAACTTTGAGTTAATCCTGTGAAACCCACACCAGCCATTGGTTAATCCTGTGATACACACAATAAACATGTGTTAATCCTGTGAAACCCACACCAACCGTGCATTATTCCTGTGCTACACATCCAAACAATGGGTTAATACTGTGATGTCCACGCCAACCATGGGTTAATCCTGAGATACCCACATGAACCGTGGATTAAACCTGTACCACCCACACCAACCATGAGTTAAGCCTGGGATATCTGAACCAAACTTGAGTTAATCGTGCGATACTTTCATTAACCATGGGTTAATCTTGTGATACCTACTCCCACTCATGGGTTAATCCAGTGATGACCACACCATTGTTGGGGTTAATCGTGTGATACCCACATCAACCATGGGTTAATCCTATTATACCCAGAACAACCTTGACTTACTCCTGTGATACCCACAACAACTATGGGATAATGCTGTGATACCCATACCATCAATGGGTTAATCCTGTGGTACCCACACAAAATCATGGGTCAGTCCTGTTATGCCCTCACCAGTCATGGATTAATCCTGTGATACCCACACCATCAATCAGTCAAACCTGTCTTGCCCACACAAAGCATGGGTTAATCCTGTGATACACACACCAACCAAGGGTTAATCCTGTTATACCCACACCAACCTTGGGTTAGTTCTATGATACTCACACCGACCTTGGGTTATTGCTGTGATATCCACACCAACCATGGATTAATCCTGTGATATCCACGTTTACCATGGTTTAATCCTGTGATACCCACGCCAACCTTGGGTTAATTCTGTGATATCCACACCAGCCATGAGTTAATCCTTTGATAAACACACCCACAACAAGTTATTCCTGTTATAAATACTCAAATCATGGGATTAATCCTGTGATACACACAATAATCTAGGGTTAATCCTGTGATATTCACACCAACCATGGGTTAATCCTGTGATGCCCACAACAAACTTGACTTAATCCTGTGATATCCATACCAACCATGGGTTAATCCTGTGATACCCACACCAGCCGTGGGTTAATCCTCTGATACCCATATCAACCATTGTTTAATCCTGTGAGTGACACAACAACAATGGGTTAGTCACACCAACCAAGGGTTAATCCTGTGATATCCACACCAACCTTGGGTTAGTTCTGTGGTACTCATGCCGACCTTGGGTTATTCGTGTGATATGCAGACCAGCCATGGATTAATCTTGTGATGCGCACACCATCCATGGGTTAATCCTGTGATACACACACCAACCTTGGCCTAATTCTGTGATACCCACACCAACCATGGGTTAATCCTTTGATAAACAAACCGATCATGATTTATTCCTGTGATAAACACACCAACCTTAGGTTAATCCTGTGATACACACAATAATCTAGGGTTAATCCTGTGATATCCTCACCAACCATGGGTTAATCCTGTGATACCCTCAAAAGCCTTTACTTAAACCTGTGATACCCACACCATTAATGGGTAAATTCTGTGATACCCACACCATCCTTGAGTTAATCCTATAAAACCCACATCAGCCATGGGATAAACCTGCGATACCCACATGAAACATGGGTTAATCCTGCGATACCCACACCAGCATTTTGGTTAATCCTGTGATACCCACATCAGCCATGGGTTAATCCTCTGATACCAACACCAACAATGAGTTAATCATGTGATTCACATACCAGCCATGAGTTAATCCTGTGATATCCACACTGGCCTTCGGCTGATCCTGTGATACGCACACCACCTTTGCTTAATCCTGTGATATCCACAACAACCATAGGTTAATCCTGTGATACCCACATGATCCTTGGGTTAATCCTATGATACCCACACCAACCATGGATTAATCCTATGATACCCACAAGAACCTTCAGTTAATTAAGTGATACCCACACCAAACCTGAGTTAATTCGATCAGCCATGGGTTAATCCTATGATATCCACACCAACCATGGGTTAATCCTGTGATACCCACAACAACCTTGACTTAATTCTTTAATGCCCACATCAACCATGTGTTAATCCTGTGATACCACACCAACTATGAGTGAATCCTGTGGATCATCAGTTGAAGGTGTATTTGCCTAAAGTTGCATCTCACATTAAAAATGGTAAGGATCTCTGACCTGGTGAGGGGAATGAAGTGGAACACAAAGTTTTATTGGGCAAGTGTAGATGTTAAAGCCCTTTATAGTAGTATCAAAAATTTCTGGGGTATAGAAGCAGTTGGCAAATTAATGGGGGAGGGCCCACACACAGCTTATCTGTTGCAGCTATTAGAATTTTCATTAGCTCACAATTGTTTTAAGTTTAACAAACAGTACTTTTTGCAAAAAGAAGGCACTGCAATGGGAGATTCATATGCCCTTTCACATGCTATTATTTTCATGAATTATTTTGATAATTTGTTTGTTTATAATACTGATTTTTTTGCATATCATGTTGTAATTTACAAAAGATATATAGATGATTTGTTTTTTATTTGCAAGGGTAACATTACACAATTTCAGGGTTTCATGGATATTTTGAATAGTAATAGTTTTGGTTTGCAATTTACTCATAAAACTGACATGGAGAGGATTCACTTTCTTGATTTGGATTTTTTATGACAGACAATGAAGTGGTATCCTTTAAGCCTTTTAGTAAAGAAACTGTTGTCAATAATTTTTTATCAGCTGACAGCATGCACCCCCCATTTATTGGCTTCACTCCCTTATGGTGAATACAGTCATATTTTTAACAACACTTGTGATAAGCACACTTTGAAAGAGGAATTTCAGAAAGTCAGACACAAGCTTTTGGAGAGAGGATATGTTCCAGCTGTCCTTGATAGAGGTGAAAAAAGATTTGGGAACTTGGCAACAATGGCATGTAATCTTTCCAATAATATACGGGGTAGATCCAAGGCAGGATCAACTGGTGCAGTTAGAGTGGACAGTAAGGATAGAATTTTCTTTTTTTCTAAATATTCCCCCTTTTCTGATACTTTGAGGAGGATTGTTGAGAGGTTTTGACCTATGGTATGTGATGATCCCTTTTTGGCAAACCTGTTTCCTAAAAGAATAACATTTTCATATAGCAGATTCTTAAAATTAAAGGAGTTAGTAAACTCAAAGAAGGGTGGTGGAGATTGTGTACAAACAGGTTGTTATTCTTGTGGATGTTGTAAAGTATGTGGTAGAGTCAGAAATTTGGATGGGGTTAGTATTAATGGCAGAAAGTACAGGGCCATGGGTATCTTTAATTGCCGATCTTGTGGGGTTGTATACATCATTGTTTGTGGGTATAAACCCACAATGTGGTATATAGGACAAACTAAGAGAATGGCTAAGAACCGTATCATGGAACATTTGGGTGACATTAGACATGGTAGGGTCGAGAATCCTGTGGCAAATCACTTTCATGCAGTTCATGCTGGTTCAGATGCCAGTTTATTTTTTTAGCATTTTGGCCAAACCTCTCAACAAACGGGGAGGATTTTTTAGTTTACTGAATTTAGAAACAAAGTTGATCATCAATGTTGGTACATAATACCCTAAGGGTTTGAATCAAGAGTTGAACACTAATTTTCATTAATACATAAATTTAAGTTATGTACAATATCTCACTTGTTAGCGCATAAAGTTGTGGCCATGAAGGTTTAAAGTATATATTATCGTAGAGATATGAATTTTGGTTAGAATGGTCTCATACATATTTTTATATACATTTTCATATATTTTTTGCACATATTTCTGGGTGTTAAAGATTTATATAATCTGTCATGTATTCATTATGTATGGGGTGCTACATATAGTTCTGTTTTTGAAGGGTTAATGTTGCACTTCTTAGTTAATTGTTTAATGGCATTCGAAATTGAATAATGATGCAATAATTGGCCTTTCAATTGTGGAAGTTTGCAAATATAAGATGTTCTGATATGGTGTAAAAATTATTCCCTTGTAAGCTTTTGAGCTGAGGTACCAGGAAGCACCATTAAAGGTTTTGGACATCATTCATGTGACTGTTACATTTTATTTTTAACCTAGAGGTTTCAGTTTTGTGTTTTTTTCAGTTTAATCCTGTGATACCCACACCATAAAGAGGTTAATTCTATGATACCCACATCAACTATGGGTTAATTCTGTGATACCTACACCAACCATGGGTTAGTCCTATGATGTCCATATCAACCTTAAGTTAATCTTGTGATACCCACAGCAGTCTTGGGATAATCATGTGATATCCACACCAACCTTGGGTTAATGCTATGATACCCACATGAACCAGAGGATTATTCTGTGATACCCTCACCACACTTGAGGTAAACCTGTGAAACCCACACCACCCATGGGTCAGTCCTGTGATACCCACACCAGCATTGGGGTTAATCCTGTGATACTCACATCAACCATGGGTTAATCTGGTGATACCCACACCAGCAGTGGGTTAATCCTGTGATATCCACACCAGCATTGAGTTAATTCTTTGGTTGTCACACCAACATTGGGTTAGTCATGTGGTATACACATCAACCATGTGTTAATCCTGTGATACCCACAAGAGCCTTATGATAATCCTGTGATACCCACACCAAACATGGGTTATTCCTGGGAAAAAACACACCAACGATGAGTTAATCCTGTGATATCCACACCAACCTTGGGTTAATCCTGTGATATCCATTCCAGCCTTGGGTTAATCCTGTGATATCCACACCAAACTTGGGTTAATCCTGTGATACCCACACACCAACCTGGGTTAATCCTGTGATACCCATAACCACTCATGGGTTAATCCTGTGACACACACACCAGCTATGGGTTAATCCTTTGATACTTACACCCCGTCATGGGTTATTGCTGAAATATATATTATATATTCTGCAGTTAAAGGGCAAGCATAATAAGATGAGTAATATTGAAGTTTATTTTTCAAGAATAAAAAATCTGAGACTATAGTACATGAAATTATATATATTGCATCAAACTTTTACCTTTTTGTCACAAAATCATGCCTTGAGTGACTGGGCAAACATCTCTGCAAAAGTAGAGAAATCCCTAAAAATCGGTGACCCTTCAGAAACATATTTCATGTTTCCCAGAGTCCTTGACTAAGTGCTAACAAATTTATGTTGATGGCTACATAATCTATCCCACTGATGTACACCTTACCCATTCAAATCCCACTGTGGCAATAACAGAATGTTTTTGACAGCAGCATGAGTTCACATCTGCTTCATCCTCTGTATGAAAAATGCGCTTGAAGCAGAAGTGATAGTATTTGATTTAACTCTGTTTAGTTGGTTGTTTTCAAGCAATTTGAATGCATCACCTGTACAGGTGCATGACTGTATGTTAATTCTTCGACAAGAGTTTCTTTGAATGCACTTTCAGTCAAAACCAACTGTCCGTCCTGCACTCATTGAAATTCCTTACAGAAATATGTAAGATGTTTTTATATGAGGAATGCTTTATCTTCTCCTACACTCCCACACCCTTCGTACATAGAGGCTGTGACTTTTTTTACAAGTTCTGTAAAATAATCAGCTGCAAATCATTATACTTCAGAGGAAAACTGCATCTTTACAACACCAGGACTGATATTGCTTATCCAGTTTACATTGTTTTATGGTATTGCACATTCTACTCCATTACTGTAGAGCCAAGACTACAGTAATGTATTCCGGCATCCAATTTTAGTTTTTATAGTTGGTGTTCTATAGCTGTTTTGCCAACACTCATATTGGTAACTCATTCCTTCCTCCTTTTGCTTGTTGTGTTTAAATTAAAAAGTTTAAACAGACAAATCAATTAGTAAAAAAACTACAAAAAAAAATATAGCCAAGTTAGAGTTTTCACTGTGTGATACCTTAAACCTCCTGTAATAGAGGCCCATGGGATATATGCAGATTGTCACGAAAGTAGATACTGCCAGCCCAGCTTTCTGGAATTTTGTAAATAATTATATGTCATTTGTGAATATTAACATGATGTGTACAAGATGCTTGTGTTACAAATGTATTAGAACTGTATGTCATGTGTATAACTGCTTGAAGGTATTTGCAGAGTGCTTGAAATGTAACCACAGCATGCCCTACTGGAATAGACCAGAAATGTGCCTGCACTATTGTAACTGTTTAGATGTATATATTTTAACAGTGGAACATATATGTTAACAGTACAGAAGGTTAACTTCAGAAAAATAGCTGAAATTAAATTACTTTATGGTCAAGCCATAAAAAGATATTATCTTTCAGTTTCAGTGCAGCCAGAGACACAGTCCCCAGTATTCAATAAACTCCCTGGAGGAATAGTGCTATTCCTGCATGGAGTGAACTGTGTCCATGTCCACATACCCTTAATAGCAGCGCGCCTTGCTATTTCATGGAGGCACCCTACTGCTAAGGCTACGTGGACACAAACACTACTGAGTGCAGGGGGTGTGTTTAAGTAGTGCCCGCACATGTAACATGCCCCCTGCACTCTCAAAGTGGCGTAAGGCATTTTTAAATGCCTATCAGTGTCCACGGACACTGAAAGAAATGTAAGTAATAAAACAGTGTCAACGGACACTGAAATAGATAGTAGAGCATTACATAAATGCAGGGGGTGTGTGACAGGTACTGTCACACACACACTGCATTGTGAAAGTGCCGTATGGCCACATCTCTCAACTGTACAAGTTTTCGCAGAAAGTCCAGATGTCTGCCTCATATTTTTGGCATGTTCTCCCAAAAATCTGTCCCTACCTGGCAAATAGCAGAGGATTGGAAACATTAAATAATGACAAACATTTGAGTTGAAAACTCCACATACTACGGAAAAGTCATGCTAATGCAAAACCTATTATTCTGTCAACTTTCTAAGTTTGTGAGAACAATATTTAAAATCTGTCCCTATTTGTCTCCTTACAGTTCCCATTACTGTGACTTACAAGGAGTATTGATACATGTAAATAAAGTGATATTATTATTAATTACCTTTTTTTCCATTCTAAAGTATGTTTAAGCATAGCTGTGCGGATTTGCGCATTATGGCCCTCTGCTCAGCATTGCTTAAACATCCCATAAAAGCTAAATAAAAATGTACAGCTAAAATCCTAACAGTGAGCTAGCATAGTGGTTAGCGTCCCAGCTTTGCATGCAGGCATTCATGGTTTGTGTACCAAGACAGGCTCTTCATTTTTACATGGGAAAGCATTGTTAAAATTATTTTTTATGTTTTGAATTATGTAGTAATTGATATTTGTTAGCCAGGGTAGTGTAGCTGGTTCAAAATGTAAGTGTGAGTGCATGTAAGATGTTAAATCACCCCTATATACACAAGTGTCACATACAGTATAGTTACACCCCAATGAAAGCACATAGAGGTACATCATGTAAAGTAAATCATATACACATAATATGTCAGTAATGATTAATTATGTCATTATGTTGATATTTTTTAAAATGAAGAGTGAGCAATGGTTAGCAGTGGCAGCTGTGCATAGCCGGTTTAAGCATTGCTTAGTTGTGAATATTAAGCAGCAGTCAGCTTAGCTAAGTGAATTTGCACACTGGTAAGCATTGCACAACAGTTTCCCCTTTAAACACACTTCATTGCAGCTTAGCGGGTTTGCACACCACTTAGCTAAGCTTAGCGTTTTCAGAATGGTCCAATGATAGCAAAGAGAGGGAATATGGCCTTATTTAAACTGCACAGGTGGGATCACAGCCATAATCTGTTGTTGTTTGATCTGGGCAGAAACAGTGTCTGGCGTTGGTGAGGGAATGTGCTTTTGGGAACACTGCTGGGGTATTCAGGGGTCCAGGGTCATGGCTGGGCTCCTTGTTGCAAACCATGATGAAAGACTGCTGCTGGGCCAGGGACTGTTTGGCACATGATCTCACTAGTGCCACTGGTATCCCCTGAACTAGTGAGCAGGTACGGCATCATTATGCTGACTTGAAGTGTAGGAAGGGGTCACTCTTGGCCCAGTGGATCCAAGAAGCTTGGGAAGGGAATGCTCTAGTAGTTTCTAAGTATCTCATTGATAGCAGTACCAAATTCTAGCCTGAGTATGCGATAGGACAGGTATGCATAATGTTTATTTTCTCCCCTTACAGCTGCAGCAGAGAGGGCTAGCAACCTTGAAGCCCATGCCGACAAACTGACACGGCTGTGCTGACAGCCTGGTGAGTTCAGATCTGTTTTGCAGTATATCGTGCAATAAATAAGATGGAGTACATTGTTTACTGCCAGTAGGAATAGTGTGTTCTGTGTCTGCTGAGTAAATAAAGTTTGTCAGCCTAATATTGATCTACAGGATATGCAGTAGTAAAGCATTGTGTCATGTTACTAAAATAAAAATATATACACCAAACTGCTGTGTTTATTCTGGTATGCTGTTGTTGAAATAGAATGTGTACAGGTTCTTCACAACAAATATGGCTGTGACAGCATGGATTAACTGATGGTGTTCTCAGAACTAGCTGTTATACAAAACTGTAGATTGTGGAACTGTAAAACATGTATATGAAATATGAAATATGTTATGTACTAAGATCTGAACCCCGAATAGTAATGTGTGCCCGCTGCAGCATTCCCTTGTGTTAACCTTTGCTTTGCAGATTGTATTATTTCAAAGGATCAATACACAGTACACTATCTGTCATGCATGAATCTCAGGATTACAAGGTCAGACTGTATAACCAATAGAGTAGGAGGTAGAAAGCAGTCAGACAAGAGACAGCAGTTCCCCAGTAGCTCAGTGCGATGAGAAATAGCATTGTTGTAAATTTTGCACACACAGACATGGTTCGAATCCAGAGAGTGGTACTGAGATGTGTGCATATATACACTCAAGAAATCATAAATATTTGTAGAAACAGTCAGGTAGTATTATCAGATATTTTCTCCACAGATAAATGTTTGTAGTAGCTGTATGAAGGGTATAGTAATACACCATGTACAACTATTCCACTGTCCAACCCCATGCCTGCAAATGACAGTAGGATAGGTACATACACCATGCAGTCTTCCCAATACATATCTCTCAAGTGTCACGCTGTCAAAGCTAGTGGTCATTGCTGCCAGTAACCATGGACACAGATAGGAATGCAGGATAAGTATGCCAGTAGCATACCCACACAACATCAGTGCAGGGTACCCCGTCTTTCTCAAATATATAACCCTGACAAGTACGAGTCCCCTCTAGTCATGTACCCAGAGTTATCACAGTTTGCCACATACTATTCCAGTTTAGCAGTTTAGCAGGTATGTATGTGCTACGGAAGCTATGGGACATAGGTAGAAGTAAAGTGAGGGAAGACCTGTAGAGTATTGAGCAGTACTGTTGTGAAAAATTCAAGCCTATACAGTCATTAATGGACTTTTTTTCTCTCCCCCCATCCCTAATCTGTATCACTAATATTCATGTACTACAGGTATGTTCTATAAATCTAATGTTGGGACTTGTGTTATGTTATTGTTCATATATTTAATTTGTTATATATTAACATACCTTGTTGAAATACCATTGTTGGTGGCCTGTTGCCATACATTTACCTGCCATGCTGTTACAGTTCTGACTGTTATTCCACATATGCATGTGTTCTGTTTACTATGCAGTTGTTTGAATTCTACTGTTCCGGGTTAATTGGAACAACCATGCATGCTGTTATAACTAATTTTGAAATGTCGTGTTCATAACTCTCCAATACATTTTGTAAAACCTCATCACCACAGCACATTTGGGAAGGCCGATCCCAATGGATCCGTCTATCCCGCCTCATTTAGCCATGGCACAGGGCACCAGCACGTCAGGGACCCAACCCGGAACATCCGCCTCCATTGGTTCTGCACAACCTGTGGGTGAAACTGCTTCAGGGGACAGGGCCATCTCCCCCCTGAGCGCGGAGAGGACGTCATCACCTGCCACATTTTCCAGGGACTGGTGCACAGTGCCATCTGCCTAGAGCTGGATGGATGGCTGAGCAGGATTAAGGGATGCCTGGCCAGCTTGAGGGCAGCCTGCCCCCTGCTGTCCAGCCCCCAGAATAGCCACCTTCGGGGCTTTGAAGGTACAGTGGTGACTGCCCATGTGTGCGGATCTCAGTCCCACTGCATCCATTTGGGGGCCCATGGGCTTCTGATTCCCAACCACCCTCCCCGTCCAAGGTGTTTACCCCCCTCATGTGTCATATACCACCCCTGTCTGCTGTCTTGTATGTCTTGTCTGTCTGCGAATGCAACCTATCCTACCCAACCTACCTCCCCAATCATACCTACAGCCCTTCTCCAACATCCCACTCTCACCTTAAAAAAAGGGCATCTGTCCCACAAAAGAATCATTGCCCTATACGTAGCTCTACATTTCACCTCCATGTCCAAGGATGTAAATCAACCTAATCACAAATTACTCTACAAATGTATGTTGCCAACACCCCCTCCCTGTGGGGTGTGAGGCTGTAAATTCCAAATTTCCCACATCAGTCACAATTGTTGCTGCAGAAGAAAGGTAGAATTATGGTCCTTTCCTACACTCATTCTGCACATCCCTAGCTGCTTTCCTACTGTTTTACCCACTGCTTGCCCCCATTTGACCACTTTCCTAGCACCTTTTTTTTTTCCTTTATTTAAAATTAGCATGGGTGTAAGCGGGAATAAGAGTAGCTAAGTGAAGCTAAACAGCCTTAAGCATATGTTAGCATTGCTTAGCTTCGCTCAAACCCACTTACAACTGCTTAAATCTGTCACTCTGTCTACATCAGCCCCTGTTTTGCCCAGCAACAAAATAGTCAGCCCTGCCAAATCTCGAACCCAGGAAGCTATGCACTGCAGTCAGGCAGTGTACCATTACACCATATGAGCTGTGAGAATTTTTAATGTTTTTTCAAATGTGTCATGCATTGCAATCATTTAACAGAGGGAAAAAATACACATCCCTGGCATGTCTCAAACCCAGGACCCTGGGCACCCCAGTCACAGGAGCTACCACTACTCCACATGAGCTGTGATAATGAGCAATACTTCAGTAAATATATCATTCAGGATGGTCATCCAACATTAAGGAAAAAAATACCTGTGTATTAGTAATTTCATATATATATATATATATATATATATATATATATACATATAAATATATATATATATATATATATATATATATATATATATATATATATATGGGAGCACTTTACATAATTGAGTTACTGAAATGTCGAATTTCATTTAGTCGAGACCATATGATCGACATTTCAGTAAATCGAATATGCAGTGTTTTAAAAATAACACTTTACTTATCTTGAAACGTTGTGTGCACACAGAGGCAAGGATTCTTGTACGCTCTGTGTGTACATAATGTTTTTATCTTTTTTGCGGTGTTGACAGGAAGTGGGAAATCTCCTGTTTTGCAATTCCGCATACAGCGCAAAATGGGAGATTTCCCTTTTCCCCACTGTAGTGTGATCTCGGTGTTGGTATATTTAAGTAGGGGAGTGTGGGGGGTGCAGGAAGGCGAAACCCCCTGCAAAAGCGATGTTTGACTTTTTTTTTTTTTTTTTGTTTCATTTTAGAAGTTCGAGTTTCCAAAACTCTGATCTTTTGGTTTCGACCATATGAATTTCGAGATTTTGGTAATTCGAGGTTCTAAAGTGAATCCATATATATATATATATATATATATATATATATATATACATGTACACATACACACACACACACACGTGTATATATATATATATATATATATATATATATATATATATATATATATATATATGTTTACATATGATACATAAATATGTACTTAGCCTCTCGTAGTGCAAGATATCTGGACAAAGCATGACAAAGTGGGGGGGGGGCCCAGGAATAGGGACATTTCTAATTAGTGATGTTATAATTTTAGCACATTGTTACAGTAAAATGGTTTGTTTTAACATCTATTTTCTGACATATTACAAGTCTGAGACCCCAGTGCTTCTCATTAGTTAGTGACCTCAATGCTCATACCTTCCCAGTGGATTGTCACAAATCCACAACAGTTATGGAGATCAGAACAAAGATATGAGACAAACATGGACATTCCATGAAAATCTGGATAGTCGACAGCATGCCTCTCAACCTCTTAGCACAAGATATCTGGACAAAGCCTGACAGAATGGGGGGACAAAAGTTCAAGAATAGGGACATATTTTAAATAATGCTCTCATAAACTTTGAAAGGTGCTAGAATAGCAGGATTTGTGTTATAATGCATTGTCGGAAGGCTATGAAGTCTGAAGCTCTACTGCATGTCAGTGTTGAGTGACTTCAGTCCTTAGATTAACCCATTGATTTGTCATAAATACACAAGTTTTATGAGGAGCAGACCACACATATGAGGTCAAACCCTGGACATTCTGCAAATATCTGTACAGTTGAGAGGTATGGTTGAGAGGGATGAGTGCAGTCATGTAGCAGTAGGGGAAAAAAGGAGCTGCCAAACATTTCCACCCAGAACCTTCTGAACTACAGTCAGAGGAGCACAACACTACACCAAATTCTGATCTGGGGAATTGATGATGCATTTGCAAATATATCATGCACTACGGGGATGTAACCGTAGGGAGAAACACATATCAGTGAGAAAGTGTCTTCCCACAACCATGTGCACTACAGTCAAAGCAACATACCAGTAAGCCAACTGACCTCTACAGTATAACGACTGTTTGAGCAAACGTATCCTGATTGCCAGTCACACTACTGCTGTATATACTGCCCCAATTCATAGTGTCCTTGGAATCCTGTGGTGTTAAGGGACATGTCCCAGTCTGCTCATACAAACATAAACAGCTGGTAGACCACCAGCAACTGTTGCAGCATGCATGGACAGATAAGAAGGATCTGTAACACTCACATCTGCCCCCTCTCCCTACTCAGCCCAACAAACATTTACACACTATACTGCAACACAATCTGTAATGTCGGTTAACAATGGCCAGACATGCATAACTGTCAACTGTACAGAGTTCCACACAATGCACAGGGTTTGGGACCATATTTATGGCCTCTTCTTCATAAAATTTCTGGGATTCTGCTACATCACGGGGATATCAGGAGTGAAGTCACTAAATAATGGTATACCATACTTCTGAACCTCTTAATGCAACACATCTGGACAAAGCCTGACATAGTTGGGGAACAGAGGTCCAAAAATAGGGAGATATTCTAATTCATGGTGTTATTAACTGAAAAAAAAGCTGGGCTGGAGGGGTTTTTTTTTTTTTTAAATATCTGAAGGTTATGAAGTCTGAAACACAAATGGATGTCAGTATCTAGTGACTGCAATCCTCACATTATCCTACTGATGTGTCAAAAACATATATTGTCAGAGGAACAGCCCAAACATAAGAGGCACACCTCTGGTTATTCTGTGGAAATCTTTACAGGTGGGAGATATGTCATACACATATCACTGTCAGACTTAAAATCATGCAGAAAAGGCATGTCCAGACAAACTCTGTTACTCATAGGTTCATAGGTAGATACTAGGCTATCTGCCCTAGGGCATTTATAAGCCTAGCCAGAGTGTATTTGGCTTCCGCCTCCCTATTAGATTAGCCTACTGTGCCTCTATAAAGTAGGTCACAGAAGGTACCCTTTTATGATTACTTTACTGTGCCTCTGTCTAGCAGGGACACAGAAGAGATCCCTGGGGTGAATTTGCGATTTCCCATCCACGCGTCAAGATTTTGCTTGAAGAGGGTCAGCGAGGGGCTATGTCTAACATGAATTGGGATTCTATTCCAGAGTGAGGGGAGCCTCTGGGAAATGAATCTGTCCCTCCAGCAAGTCCTATTTATTTTTGTGCTGAGGTTTAGGTCCCTGGAGCGTGTAGGATTTTTTGAGGTGGAGCATGTTCATTAATTCTGGATTTAACATGGCTTTGTACGTCGGGCATAGATCGCCTCTGAGTAGGCGGTAAGCAACTGAGTAGAGCTGGAGTTTCTTTAGTCGAGCTGCATAGGACATCTGTTTGTAGCCCATGATCCTCTTGGTGAGGTACTTTTGGGGTCTCTCCAGTTGCTGCAGGTGTCGGGTAAGGTACATCCCAAAAGGGGCATTGTATTCAATTATGGGCCTGATGAGTGACGAGTAGAGGGGCACAATGACCTCTCTTGATCTAGATGCGAACCCTTTTGTGATAAGGTGGGCTATATAGAAGGTCTTTCTAACCACTTTGGCAACGTGATTATCAAAGGAGAGATTACTATCTGTGTTGGTCCCCAAATCTCTATTTACTTCTTCCGTACTTAATGGATTACCACCTATGTGGTAATTTGTGGGCACCTTGTTTTTCCCAAAGGGGATGACTATGCACTTTTTAGCATTTAGCTTGAGGCCGTGGCTCTGGCACCAAGCATCCATCTCTATGAGACCCTTTTGGAGGATGCTTGTGTCAGGTGGAGATTCGATTATGGCCCCCAGCTTACAGTCATCTGCGAACTTTGTCAGCCATAACCCCCCCGTGTTAGCCTGAACCTCAGAGAAGTATATACCGAACAAGAGAGGTCCCAGAACTGAGCCCTGTGGGATGCCACTTGTAACTGGTTTGGATTCGGACATGGCACCTGCGATTCTGACCATGTGTGTTCTATCTCTGAGCCAGTTTGCAACCCATATTGTGATATAGGGGTTGATATTTAAGCTGGTAAGCTTATTTATGATGCCCGAGTGGGGTATTGTGTTGAAGGCTTTTGCGAGGTCCAGGTAGGCTGTGTGGACTACCTTGCCCTCATCTATGGCTTTGGTAACTGTTTCAAAGAAATCAACTAAGTTTAAGAGGCAAGATCTGCCCTTAACAAAGCCGAATTGGGTAGGGTCCAGTGTCTGGAGGCTCCCAATGTCTTTGTTAATGAGTTCCATGATAATACGCTCCATAGCTTTACAGACCAGACTAGGGGCGATAGTTTCCAGGGTCCGTTGTGGCACCACCTTTGTGGAGTGGGACCACTGTAGCTGTACACCATTCTTTGGGTACATATCCTGAGGTAAGGCTAAGTTTGAACAGTGACTTAATGTGAGGGTTCAGTTCTTCTTGGAGCTCGACACAGCCTGGGACACCATCTGGTTCCATAGATGCTGTGTTTTTTGCTTTGGAGAGGGCAGCTTTCACCTGTGCATCTGTGATGTCAGGGAGGTTACATTCAGTTGGGATAGGCATTTGCTCCTTTGGGGAAGGGGGATAGAAGTTTGCGCTGAATCTGTCTGCCAGGATTTTGGCTATGTCTGTAGGTTCGGTATATTTTGTACCGTTATGCAACAATTCAGAGCATATCTGGGAGTTTCCGCCCATGTTCCTGACATAACTAAAGAAGGCCTTGTGATTATCTTTAGTGTCTAGGGCAATTTTTCTTTCGAAATTGGCCTTTGATGATTTTATGAGGGATCGAAGTTTCTTGCTAATACTGATCAGAGATGCCTTCCCTTTTTGGGATCTTGCTCTGTTATGTAGTAGCTTCCTCCTCCTGTTATATAGCTTATTTATGGCCGGGGTCCACCAGACCGGTCTCCTGTTTTTGGAGGAGTGAGTCTTGGTTTTATTTGGGATAGCACGATCCATGCATTCCTGCAGGTGCTCATAGAATGCATTTGTAAAGGATTCTGCAGATTGGGCTGTATTATCCTCTGGCCCAGGGGCTTTGAAGGATTCCACCTCAGTCTTGAGAAGTGCAAAGTTGGCTTTTGAGAAATTCTTTACAGTGATTTCCTTGGCTGGGGGTGGGGACAGGATATGGATGTCCAGGGAAATTTGTTTATGGTCTGATCTTACCAATGAGGGGTTTACCTCTGGTGTGGAACATAGAGTCCCCATGTTGGTGATGACCAGGTCCAATATGTTGTTCCCTCTTGTGGGAGTGGTGACCAGTTGTTCCATTGCGTTAGAGTTTATAAATTCAAGGAACCATTGCAACACACTGCTATAATTGGGTTCTTCATGTGGGCCTTGCCTGTGAGGAGGACATTATGTAGGTGTGGGAGCTAAAGCAATCTTCTAACTACATAACAGCAGTACTTACAATCTGTCCCTAATTCTGGATCTTTGTCCCCCATTTTGTTGGGCTTTCTCAACATTTCTTGTTCTAAGAGCTATTTCTACCCACCTTCTGTGAAGCTATAGCTCCCATACCTACATAATGTCCTCCTCACAGGCAAGGCCCACATAAAGAACCTAATTATAGCAGTGTGTTGCTATGGCATTAGCTAATAGAAAGAGAACACAGCTGTTCTGGATGCAGTTAGCAAGTGTGGGTCACCAATTGGTGCATAAGCCATCACCTGCTCATGAGCATTACCTACCAAAGGCAAGCTGCCACCTGTGCAAAAAAGGTCTGAGCATTTACATGGAAAGACTGCAAATACAGAAAAAGATACCTCATGATTACTCTGAGAATGCACTACAACAGATATGTCACAAAAGTAAGCATGTAATGGAATGCAGAAGGGGAGATGCAATAATGGGAAATAGGAAGTTCAACAATATGTCTCAACAGGACTTGCTGGACTGGAATGTTGCTGTACAGCACTTATGGCCTTCCCATCTGGCTCTGTCTGCAGTGACATAGATCACAGCTCTGGCCCATGAGTCACCCCAGGAAAGGTTGTCTCACATATGACTACTACTGGAGTGTCTGTTGTACAATTCTGACTGGGACACTGCCAGGCCAGCTACCTGAGACGTTGTACGTATCCATATGTCACTTGTGAATACCACTATGATACATATGCTTGTCTTACATATCTAAGAGACCTATATTGGGTATGTGCATAGTTAACAACTGTTGCAGATGTGTGTTGAACTGCATGTGATATACCAAGCTCATACCATTCAGCTGTCTGGTGTTCTGCATACTGATGACATGTATGCCTCATAGTTGTAGTCATTTTCCCATAGAGTTGTGTTATGTCTGGCAAATCACTGGCAAATCTGTGAAGATTGACGTCAGAACATAATAGCACACATTTGAATGTCAGATGTCATATCCTCCAAGGATTTCTGTGAATGCAAAACTATTGTGCTATCAACTGTCTTAAGTGTGTTACAGCAATATTAATAAAGTGTCACTATTTGTGGGCCATCGCCCCCCCCCCATTTATGTGTTGTTGTTCAGATGTCTTGCTCTAACAGGTTGAGAGATATGACTGAGCAGCAAGAGCGTTAACACACTGTGTCATATTGACATAGAACAGAAATGTATATTGTGTATTACCTGTGCACATTATATATTAGTAGGTGTAGCTGGAAGCCTCACAACTGCAGACATGAGTTGCAAAATGTCAGGTAAATAAGCTGTACATGTACAAGTATGTAGTGTCAGTACATCAAACAGACATATATGTCTACAGCTACAGGTTGTTGCATTGCCTTGCGACAGACATGAGTACTAGATTAAGCATGAATACAGGTTGAAGTTGTAGAAGTGTTGAGTTGTGTTATGACTTTGTGTCCAAGTCTACAACAAACATCTATATGACCACATACATAGCTGTATGGATTTAGCAATACCTGACTCATAAAACCCACCACCACCAAGGTATGGTAATCATCTTTGGTGGACAGCAGCAATACACAAACCACATAATAGATCAACATATTGGCTGTACAGGGCCAAGTAGGAGCAGGCACCAAATTGGAAGCCAGTCCACCTTTGTCTGAAAAAGCAATTAAGGTCACAGGTGAATCACTGTAAGGCTAAATACGTGTACAAATTGGACACATCCACCAAGCCAATCACAAGGCCTTCTTTACATATGTCTTCGATCTGGGAGGCAACAACCAAATCCACCCTGTACTGGTGGTCAATAACACCACATACCCACAAGCTATAGCTATATCCAACCTGCTGCAGACAGGTGAAGTGAAAATGCCCCCCCCCCGTCAGTATAGGAGGATATGCACAACACCCACCCCCCTCCTCTCAATATCAGGGAGCATGTCCATAATGCCCACTCAAAGGCAACAAAATGAAGCCTCCATGGGACCTGATAACATCCCTGTCTGCATCCTACATGAAATCAGGCATGTGTTCTCAGCTCCAGTACACACTGTAGTCATACAAAGCCTGAGCACTAGTGACATCCCATCTGTATGGAAGACAGCCACTGTCATCCCTCTAAACAAATGTGAATGATGAATGGAGGGCTTATGCACATTACTGGCCCACATTGGGGGAGAACATGACACATCAGAACCAGGAGTGCAATGCATGCTCATACTGTGCTGATAGATGGCTGGGGTATGATGTGGTTGTAAGTGGTGGATATTGCTAGCAAATGTGGATGTGTGGGATCTGCAAATAACGTTGACCAATGTATTAGGTCCTGTGATGTGGTTCCATGTCTGTATGTTCTAGGTGGCATGTGACATATTTTCCAGCTGCCCTTCTCCAACGTTGAGACTGTAGCGATTGTAGACTTCATACTGCAGCACCACAGGGTCCTGTTTGACTGTAGTCAACAGCAGCAATGGGAGTGGACCACCCTGTGGGACAACGCTGTCACCCAGGTCAACAACGTGGGTCTGTATGACCAGACCTAAGAACAGGTGAGGCACAGGGCTACTGACCTCATCCACCATGGTTGGTGAAGAGCTGCTGCCGTGGCCAGGGACTGTTCAGGTACAGGTGGCAGTCCTGCTATGCAGACCCCACTGACACCTACACAGGAGCTCCTCGTCTACCTTGGGGCAGCCACTGCACACCAGCAAACTCAACACACCGACATCATGTAGATGGGTGGTGCCCAGACAACAGGCAAGGAGCACCCAGGTGAGGTCGCAGTGGACATCAATTGACTACTATAGCAGCCATACTGCCATCCGTAGGGTATCTAGATGCATATGTCAGGTCAAACTGCATTTGTGTGTGGGTTTGTAATGCACAGAAGTTCACATCTGTTGTTAATGACAGCAAAATCTGTTATGTGGGAGCTTGTACAGTACATTTGTAGAAATGCAGCATTCATCTAGTACCAATGCCACATGTGAGTCTGCTGACAATACATCTTCCAAAACTGTATAGGTCCCTCCGGTCTGAATGTGTAACAGCAGCCTGAAGCCGGTGAGTAAGGAAATGTTCTGTTGTGGCTCACCAGTACCCTAGGCATGTTAAGGACATGCATTTGGGTCTATATTATAACAACGAATGATCAAATGATCGACTGTTGTTATATCGAACTCAAAAGATCAAATTCACAAGACATCGAACAACCAGAACAGCGATTTTTTTCCCCAGGGAAAAAAATCGCTGTTCCTAAAAAAAAAAAAAAGACATTAAAACATTGCATAAAGTAGTGGGCTTTACCCCTCACACCACCACATGGGGGCCTTTGCCCTTCACCCCCCTACTTAAATTTGCCAACTCTGAGATCACACTGTAGTGCCAAAAATGGCAAAGTGATGGAAGTGGCCAAGCGACTTCTTTCCCAGGGAAAGAATTCGCTTATATGACGCTTCATCATTTTGCCTTTTCGACATTTCAAGTTCGACCAAGTCGCATTCGACAAAATGCGTCTTCGGTCATTTGATAGGAACCCATGGATTTTACCATGCACACAACTGTTAGTCTTAGCCATATTGCGATATGTCCATGTTCATGTGTGGTGGGGTTAACTGCAGTGCATCACAGGTGTCATCACAGGGGCCTGTTTGCAGGAGATGTAACATATCTCTAGGTGTTGCCACTGTGCTGTACAGGTAAACAGCAATGATGTGTACATGGGTGCGGTGTGTGCTAGGTGAAGGCACATCACCTACTAACACTACTCATGTATCCCAGAGATGTATATTAGTAACAGCATTAAGTGGACATGGCTGCACTGCAGGATGTTGAGGACCTGTCCAGAGTCTGTATGTTGTGGTCTGACTGTGTGTCATGCATGTTACCATTTGGATATTGTGTGGCCTGTATAATGCCTTTGTGCCACCTCAGCTGTGTGTGTCTGTGTGTGTGTGTGTGTGTGTGTATTAGCAAACCTATTAGTGCAGGTATTGATTCACATATGTAGTCTTCCCCCTCACAGGTGACCATGGGTGTCGGGGTCCCTCGTGATCAGAACATGATGTCAATGTCTCTGTGGACTCTGATGATGGTGGTGGTCATAGTGAGGCACAGGTTTATTTATTTTATTTATTTATTTATCATTTGTTGACTGGGAAAGTCCGACTAGGTTCCACAGATCCTGTTTTCAGCAGAGGCCTGGGGAGAAAATGCTCCAGAAGCATGTCTTTAGACTTTAGGTGAGGTTGCCGGGTGCTGAATCTGTGCCATCAGTTGGCATCCCACTTTCGACCACAATGCACGCAGTCACAATGCCCACACATACCCAGTCCCCATCAGCCACAGATAATGGACAGTTGGAGGGTGGTGGCATGGAACAGGCCAGTGTGGTGACTATGGCAAGTGTGAGGGTAGACACTATCCATAGCAAGAGAGCAGGCGAGGTCCCTCACAGGAGGATGAACAGGGGTGCTAGTAGGAGGACTGCTGCCCATCAAGCCCCTGTCACAGGTGCCACAGTAGATTTCACCAGATGCATGTTTTGGACCATCATGGAAGCACAGACACATACTGAACCCAACTACAGACAGATACTCTGGGTCTTGGATGCAACAGTTCCTGGCATGTGTGATGACCTCCATGGCCTTGGTGCTGCCACATGTTATTATGCTGAGGTCATAGATAGAAGGTGGGGTGAGATATTGGCAATCCTCGACCGTGGAATGTCTGTGCTGGAGCATGTGGTGGGAGTATGGTGTCGGCCATGTGGATGTAGGTCATCTACAAGATCGTCTGAGAGTCTACGGGGCCATGCACATTCACACTCCCATACTGGTAGTACCACCAGCACTGTCGAAGGCTGGGTGCTGTCCACACCACACCAAAGCAGGCCACGGGCACTTGGTCGTGTCTGGTCTTGTCAGGGACATGGATCCAGCAGACAGCGGTCACCATCAGTGAGTAGTACTGCATCTGGCACTGGGCCTGGTGGTGCTAGTGACACCACTTCCCATGTCTGTGGCCAGAGATGGTGAACTGTATACCCTATGTACAGTCCACACCTGTCCAACATACCGCTGTGTGGGGCAGCTACATGGCATGACTGTTGGCATACAAACACACACACACACACACACACACACACACACACATATATCTCCATCACAGGCAGGTCACGAGCAGACACACACAGCACCTCTGCACAGCCCATTTAGAGAACACCCCTGTAAACACACACACATGATGTCAAACATATGGCCCAACCTAGGCCTCTGGCAAACCCACACAACACCGTGTGCATCTGATGATACCTGTGCCACATCCCTGTCATCCATACAGTCGATGCGGGACATGGTAATATGGGTCTGCTGGACAGGATGAATCTAGTACAGTGTGGTAATGTAATTATAGGTTCATAGGTAAGTACTAGGCTGTCTGCCCGAGGGCATCTATAAGCCGAGCCAGAATGTGTTGGCTTTCGCTGCCCCCTTAGATTAGTTCCCTGTGCCTCGGTCCAGCAGAGCCATTAGTTCCCTGTGCCTCTGTCCAGCAGAGCCACTGCAGTGATCCCCGGGGTAAATTTTCTGTTTCCTATCCATTCGTCAAGGTTTCTGTTGAAGAGTGTTAGTGAGGGGCTCTGCCTAATGTAGATTGGAATCCTGTTCCAAAGCATTGGGGAGTCTCTGGGACAGGAATCTATCCCTCCAGCATGTCCTATTTATCATTGTGGTGAGGTTTAGATCCCTAGAGTGTGTGGCTCTTGAGGATTTGTTTTTTTTGTAGATGGAGCATGTCCATCAATTCTGGGTTGGACATGGCCTTGTATGTCAGACAGAGATCACCTCTGAGTAAGTGGTATGCAACTGCATACAGCTCTGTGTAAGGTGCTATCTGCTGGCAGTTGCTATGGATACACATCAAAGTGCATATACCGTTTTAGCCATGATGCATTATTGGTGTTAGTATGGCTGACTGAATGTAGATTCAAATGCTGTATTCCGTTTGTGTTCCAGGTGTCTGTGTGTCTGCAGGCTGTGGCCCTGCTGACATTACCAACAAGGGTTATGTCAGAGTGGGAATACTATTGACCTTTTAATAGCCATGGTATAGCTGCATATGTACATGTGTACCAGATGTGTATGCATGCAACAGTGTGTGAGGGACACTGGTGGCAGACAGCGTGACCTTGCATACATACCCCTTGACACAGCCAGCTAGCCTTCTGACATGGCATCTCAGTGTTCTGTAGTACCATAGGCTCATACATACAGTGAAGGTTACTTAAGTACTGGCATTGGGTCCCTAACAAGCCTACCCATTACTTTAACCCCGACAGATTCACCTATTTCATGGGCACACAGTAGTCACAGGGCCTTCACATGTCTATATATTACACTCATAGGCAACACACAGTGTGTGTGTGACATTATCATTTGTGGAGTGTGGAACACAACCTGTAGTAATGTGACAGCTGGCAGCACATAGTATGCCTACGGCAAGTGCATCACACAGGACGCCCTCTGGTATGCTATGACACCTTCTTTGTCTGACATTACCTTCACTTACAGTACTTCCCATGACATTAAGGTGCTTCTGATGTGCAATCACTTCTTTATGCAATCAGTACAGAACTGTATGACATGTTTCTTGTCCTACAGTTCTGGGACCTCTGTTAACTTTTTCAGTTGTCATCACAGGTTACACCTTGCCAAACTTGGACTGCAACCTCCAGGGTGGTTCAGTCATACTTTCAACTGTACAGTTTACACAGATTGTCCTGATTCATGACACATATACTTGGTCCATTTTCTCCTATACCTGTGTCTGGCAAATCATTGCCAAATCATTGCAGCCTGATGTCACAACATAATGGCAGACGTTATGAGTTGCACACTTCATACCTATCAGACTATCTATGCAAATGCAAAACATGTTATGCTATCACCATTATATGTTTGTAGGAGCACTATTTAACAGGTGTCCCTATTATGTGGCCTTTGTCACCCCATCATTTATGGCTTTGTAAACATGTCTTGCTCTAACGGCTTGAGAGGTATGGGTACAGATGGTGGCCATACCTCTGACCTCGGCATATGTGTGCAGATTGTCCTAATGTCTGACACATGATTTCTATACGTTGGTCTTAAATATGTGGTAGTCTGGCCATTATCTGGTAGAATCATGACAGACTGACATTGCAGATTACTGGCAGATATTGTCATGTAACAACACGTATCCTCTGGAAGATGCATTCAATTGCATGACCTGGTCTGCTATCTGTTTCCCATGTCTGTCACAGCAGTATGTGATGGGTGTACTCAATGTTTGCTGTCTTCCCCAGCTTCCCATATGGCTTTCACCTGATGTCTGTCTGTGAGTGGTTTGGAGGTAGGTTGGTGGCTATAACACAGGTAGACTGCTGCAAGGTGATGTGATACAGTGATAGAGTAACAGACTGTTTATCAGCATGATGTTTCAGACAGGTACAAGGTCCGCTGCTGACATGTCTGTCACTACAGTGACATATATACGGCAATGTGTCTCATAAATGCCCATTGTTCAGGGACACAGACCACGTATTGTTTGCAAACATTTGGATATTCCATATACATATGTACAGATGGCTACTGTGGCCTGTACAGTTTAACATGGTGCATGTAAGGCAAATGCCATTAACTGGCTCTTTAAAGTAATGCCATGGGGAGGGAGTCAACAGGCCTTAAAATAGTATAACCAGCACACACAACAGCCACACCGGATATGCTTCACACACAAACACACATAGTACTATAGTTGCCAATATTGGGATTAGAACCCCTGCCTATCTAATTAATTGTACTGTAGTATTACATAGTTATTGCATGTGCCACAGAGCTTATAGGACTGAGGAGTGCATACAGGTACTTCTATGATGGATGACATCAGCAATCCTTGTAAAGAGGGCAATGAGAAGTGTACTGGGTGAAACACACCTCAGATTGGTAAAACCTACACCAACAGAGGATGTGGCCTCACCCAAACACACACACACACACACACACACACACACACACACACACACACACACACACACACACACACACACACACAGTGTTACAGTTGCCAGTATTGAGTTTAGAAGCCCTACCTATCGGTACTACAGTGGTATACAGTTATCACATGCACCACAGAGCTTACAGGGTTGCAGACTGTCCCAGGGTACTTCTTAGGTTTATAACATCACCAGTTCTTGTAAAGTATGGCAATGGGAAGTGTACTGGGAGAGGAAGGCCTGAAATACTGTAGCCTACACACACACACACACACATATATATATATATATATATATATATATATATATATATATATATACACACACACACACACACACACACACACACACACACACACACACACACACACACACACACACACACACACACACACACACACACACACACTTGCATTTACCAGGACTGAGTTTAGAACCCCTACCTATCTTATTTGTACTATAGTATTACGTTGTTATCGCATGCACCACAGAGCTTATATGGCTGACAAGTGTCCAAAGGTACTTCTAAGGTGAATGACATCAGCAGATCTTGTAAAGTAGGGCAATGGGAAGTGTTGTGGTTGAGGAAGTCCTCAAATACTTTATCCTACTAACATAGTACTTATAAACAGTTTTACACACAAATACATTTGCCAGAACTGAGAGTAGAACCCCTGCTTATCTACTTACTTGTACTATATTATGTAGTTATTACATGCACCACATAGCTTATAGGGCTGAGGAGTGTCCAAAGGTACTTCTAAGGTGAATGAGATCAGCAGGAGTGCAAAAGTTGGGCACTGGGAAGTGTACTGGGAGGGAAGGGCCTAAAAGTCTTTCACCTACACACACACACACACACAGACACACACACACACACACACACACACACACACACACACACACACACACACACACACACACACACACACACACACACTTGCGCGCAGGTGATGTGATATTACAACCCCCACCTCAGTACTATTACACGGTGGAGCTCACCTTCATGCTGGCACGTGCAACTGGTTGCAACCAGTATGCAACTTTCTGCAGCAGGACATCACTCTATGCCATTCAGGGCATCCCTGTGTATGACTCACTCTGTGTGTGTCTCCCTGTTTGTCTCTGTCTATCATTGTCTGTCTCTCTCTTCCTCATGTCTGTGTGTGTGTGTATGCTTCAGATATTGTTTTATGTTTCCCATGTATATCTGTCTGTGTATCATACGCACCAGATGCAGATATATCACATATGGGCCACTGACAGCTAACTGAGGGAAATCCTGTCTGATGGGTTTGTGTAGAGACAGTTTAGGTGTATATAGCTGTCTGTATGCATAGACATATATGCACAATACAGTTATATAGTCTCGTGAGCTCTGACCTGCTGTAATTCTCTAAGTGTAGGAGCATGCCCAGTATGACCTTCTATAGTTAGAGTGGGACTCCATTCCAGAGATAGTTGTACTACAGCCATATCTCTCAACCTGTTAGTGCAAGATATCTGGAGATAGCCTGGCAATATAGAGGAGACAATGGGCCAAACAAAGGGAGATACTGTAATTATTGCTCTTAATGTATAAAGTTGCTAGGGTTACAGGGGCTTTGTTTTAGCAGACATTTTCTGACATATATGATGTCTGACACTGAAATGTATTGTGTCATTACCTACTCATAGAAATTCTCAGGTCATCACAGTGATTTACCAGAGAAATGAAAGATGTATGATGCACAGCCCAATATTATGAGCCAAACTATAGACATTCTTGCCCAATCCAGCCATTTAAGAGGTGTGGCTACAGCCCATTGACTGATGAAGCTGCGTAAACAGTCCAGCACCTTGGTCATATACTGGCTGGGTATCTCCTGCTTGTGTGTTGTTCTTCTTACCTGAAAGGTCATATACTGGTGTGGGCATACCTCTCAACTGTACAGTTTTTGCTGACTGTCCATCTGTGTGTCTGTGTTTTGTCCATTTTTCATGCACTTGTATTTTTCTGGCAAGTTAATGGCAATGAATTAAAGACTGATGTTAGTAAATAATGACAGACATTTGAGTTTCAGACTTCATACCCTTCAGAAAATCCATGCTAATACAAACCCTGTTATTCTGTCCACTTTCTAACATTGTAAGGGTAATATTTAAAAAGTGTCTCTATATTTGGGCATTTATCCCCCATTATTTATGGCTCTGTCCAGATTTCTTGCTCTACAAGGTTGAGAGGTATGCTCCTAGCATTTAGCAGTATGGGCTTTCATTTGCATTTTGTTGACTGTATTATATTGGTTGTATGGACTCCATGACATTCCTTACAAAGGCATTATAGGTGAGGCATAGACCTTTGCCAGAGGCCTGTAGGCCAGGTGAGACAGATGCAGGCCATATGTAGCAAAACAGCACATTCTGTCAATCATAAGTTGCCAGGCTGCCAGGAAGTGGATCCCCCTGGGGTGACACCGGTAAGTGAGCCAAGTGTTACTGACAATCGCTGTCTGTTTGTATTGAGCCATCACTCTGGGTGATGGCAGGATGCTGCTTAAGGCTAGGGACATACGTGCATGGGACACTTATTCAGCAAGCTGAATTATGTCTGTCTTGCTATAGTCCAGAGGTACATCTGACGTTCACACCGCCATGGACCAGGCCAGAGTGATAATTGTACCTGTTGTGTGGTGACTTGGGTGCATGTGTGATATGGCAGATTATGGCACCTGACAAACAAGTAACCATGACTTTCTCCTTCTGCCTGGTGTGTGGCACATCTGTGTGTTTCACAGTGGAGTCTTCCATTAATAATATGTTGGGTGTATGGTAAGCCCTTAGTGTTTGCAAGACCTTGATGTGTGGACTATGTGTGGTCTCTGGTGTGTAGGTTTATGGCGTTCTCCTGTGTTTTTGCCTCTGAAGTGTCCTTTGCTTGGGGTTTTGATTTTTTGTGGCCTTCCACTTATGTGGGTGTGTGTTATGTATTTACAGGTGATGTTTACTGACTCCATACACTGCAGGGCACCTCTGTTACTGCAATAATTGTTCTGGTGTGCACATTCTCCATTTGTCTGGCCAGTGGTTCCACTTCCCCTTCCCCTTACATGTGTCTCTTTGTCCTTCTGTCTTCCATTCACAGGCTTTTCCCACAGTGGCTGCTGTTATGTATTTATAATTCTGGTGTGAGCGGGGTAAATGTCATAACATCACACACAAAGTTATGGACCTCACACCTCTGAGTGTATCTATATAGCAGGTTGTCCATCATTGCACCACTACATCTGCTGTTGTCCTCAGATGGTTTGTGTTTCTATATTATGTGGCTATTTGTTGGCCTAGCTGTCAAACCGTCACAGACTCTGACATCTGGATAGGCCCATATTTGACAATCAGACAATGGCCCACAGATGGGGACAGGATGTTAATACTGTTCTGCCAAAGATAGACAGTCGGGGGGACCAGTTTTATTTTTGCTTGCTTTCTGTTATGAGTAGAACATCGTCTTCTCCATTGTCTGCCATTGTTGTTTTGACATGACCTTTTCTTGTTTTGCAAACAGATGGTGGGAGAATGCAATGTTAGGACAAGAAGAACAGGTATACAAGGCATACCTGTGCTGCTTTTGTGACAACCTCTGTCATTCCAGGGGTATGGCTGTTGGCCAGTGACATCTCAGTGCTGACACAGAAAGATGGCAGCCTTTTATAGCCTGGCAGTACACTGGCCTTCAGGTACCTGCTGTCCTACTAGGCACCATACCGCTCAACTTCTGAGAGCCAGACATCTGGACAAAGCCATAAGTAATTGGGGGACAAAGGCCTACATCTAGGGACTATTTTTAAGTATTGGCCTTACAAACCTCTAAAGGTGATACAATAACAGGTTTTGCATTAGCATGCATTTTTCCATAGGGTATGAAGTCTGACACTACAATCTGTCATTATTTTCTGACCTTAGTCTTACGTGATTTGCCAATGAATTGCCAGACAACCACTATTGCATGATATACAGACCACAAATATGATGCAAACCTCTGGACATTCTGCAGTAAGTCTGTACAGTTGAGAGGTAAGGTAGGCGCTGTGTAGGTTACTCCTAGCTGTGAACTGTCCATATGTGTAGCCCCTTGTCCATGACCTGCCCAGCTTTCCTGCAGTAGCAGATATTGACATGTGGACAGTGTACATCCCCTACCGTAAGTGTAGCTGACATGCAAATAGTTGGCACTGCAGTTCTTGGGACATGGCCCTGTCAACCACAGTACTGTACCTAGGCCACTGAGACACAACAGCCAGGAGTAAGTGCTGGCCACATCCTGACAGTATTAACCACACATATACATAGCTCATTGACCCCTGCATATTGTGGACTTGCAACAAGTTATCATGTTGATTGAGACAGCCCCGGCAATGTATGCTCTGCTGCTATTTCCCTACAAACGTACATGTCACTGCATTTATATGGGAATATGGGTGTGGAGGGGCACACCTGTCAACTGTACACATTTACACAGACTGTGCTGATATTTGCTTTACAGTTTGGTTCCATTTAGCATAGCATTGTACCCTGTCTTGGAGAACAGAAGCATATCACTACAGACCATGGGTCAGATTGTAATGGCATACATTTGAATTTCAGACTTCTTACCCTTCAGAGCCTTACTGCAAGGCTTGCTGTAATATCACTGTGTAAGTCTGTAGGGGGGTATTTTATCTTTGTCGCAATTTGTGGCCCTTTGCCAGACATTTCTTTATGGTTTTCTATGGTTGACTTGCTGGATGCGGCTAAGGAGTGAGTATGGGACCCCCACATTGACATCCATGCATCTGCCCTATGACCCCCCCCCCCCCAGTTAGTTGGACCCCACATAGACTGCAGTGGGATTTGTCACCTTGGGTACTACTGCATAGTGTGTGAAAGCCAGTATTGGGAAAACATTTCCTGGTGTCCCACATAGCTGTCAGTTGTCTGCTGCTATTCCAGTAGGCCACCCCATTTCATTGCATGCATGCAGCGATACCGTAGATATGCTACCAGAACATAGTACTCCATTAATTTATTGTTAAGAGGACTGACTTACCTTGTGCCTGTGGCAGTTGTGAGGACAGTGCTTGAGGGCTGCCTATGTCGGATGCACGCAATACACTGCCTATACATTGAAAGGTACAGGTAGTGCGATGTGTGTGGCATCCATTTTACTGTTTGTGCGTGTCAGAGAGAGGTGTCAATCAATGGGTCCCTACAGTGTCTGTGTGTGTGTGCTATGCATTGCCTGTTTGCCAAGGCCAGGGCATACTGGGCACACCTCTGTCTTGCCTACAGGAGCAGGCTCAGGGGGTTCTTCCTCCAAGCCACTCTGTGCCTGTGGGGACCTTGGCAATGGTGTGGGGCTGTGTGGCCCTTCCCCATGCTGTTTGTGCTGCAGCAGTTTCCGCAGGATCATACTGTAAACATGTGTGCACATGTGGCTGGAGAGTACTGCAGGGCTCCACCAGGTATGTCAAGGCAGCGGAACCGTGACTTGAGCATCCCAAACACATGCTCTATAATGATCCTGGTTTGTGCGTGTACCTCATTATGGTATTCTTGACTGCGTGTGTGTGCATTTTTGATGGGTGGCATCATTCACAGCTCCAGTGCATAGCCAGCATCCCCCACCAGATGGCCATACAGGATACCCCCTTGGCAGATCCCTGGTACAGCTGTGAGGAATGCCAGATGTGGGAGTCGTAATAGCTTCCAGGGATGCCAGCACACACATTAATGATAATGCCCTGGGCCATGACCTGGCAGTTGGAGTGAAAGCCCTTGTGGTTTACGTAGACCCTACCCTGTTCACTGGGTGGTGCTTTGATGTGGATGTGCGTGCAGTCTATGGCACCCAGTACCTCCGGGTAGTCTGCTCCATGGTGGATGAAGCGCATATTGCTGCTCCTCTCCTCAGGGGTGCTGGGGAAGTAAATGTGCTCATCGGTATGTGGGAGCATGGCATCCAGGAACTGGTGGAGTACCCTGGATGCATATGCCTTTGAGACCCCCATGATGTCCCCAGTAGGTCTTTGGAAAGTACCTGTAGCTAGTATTCTTAAGGCTATAAATACCTTGGTATCCACCAGGATGGGTTCCCCTCTGTTGGCTTTGGGTCTGAGGTGAGGCTGGCACAGTTCAACAAGTTGCTGAAGTATGTCACTGTCCACCATGTAGCGTTCTAGTATCTCCAGATCATGTAGCCCCTGGTAGGTCACCTTGGGTCTGAACACTCTTCTTCTCCTCAGTCTGAGATGGTTGTCAGCATTATCCTCCTCACCACCCTCAGCCTCTGACATATACTGATGCATCAAAGTGACAGCAGCCCCTAACATTTTGCCAGTTAAAATTCCCCCATGTGTATACACCAATGGTGCAGAGGTTGTGGGAAAAAACAGACTGAAAGGTGTTTGCATACTTTATACTGGTGTGCTGCAAATGCTGCCTATGTGATTGGCTGACTAGGATACGTTCCACCTGCCAGCTATAATATTAAGGGGTTTGAATGGGCCACTGTGACTGGCTGAGTCCATATTAGTGATTTGTAGTTAATTTCCTATATTCTGCTGTTTCCTTTTTTTTTTTTTAATCTATTTTTGCCCCTTTTAAGCCCCGGGATGTGCCACATAAAACCACTGCTCAAATGTAAATACTTCTAAGCAAATATGACCCTCCCTTATACACGGGAACACTTAGCCTTCCTGAAACAAGCTAAGAAGACACACTCCCTTGCTTAGCTCTACTTAGCTTAGTGCAGATAGGATCCACAGAGATCCAATCTGCTTACAGCAAGCATGACATACCCTTTTCATGTCAGCTGCTTCTGCTTACACTGTAGCATTATAGCTCCTACATAGTTAGGTGCAGGCGGACTCAGTCTCCCATTTTGCTATTCAATATATTTAGCTCATTTGCATTCCCCACTGCCTTAGTCCCTTGTTACACCACTACACCAGAGCTTTTCTCCTTAGCAACCAGTGTTACCTGTTATTGTTTTGGTTCTGCATGCTACCCAGTATAATGGCAAAATGCAGGTTTCACTTAAAATTGTTTTTTTGCATTTTTTTTCGTATTTTCTGCACGCTCTCATTTACAAGCCACTGAGCTATGCTTAAACTGCCATAATTGACCAAAAAATTAATTGATTTCATAATTTTGCAACTCTTTTCCATGCCAATGGCCAAATTTTTGGCCATTGACATGCCTAATGGTCATAATACATACTTTAGTTTGAGCTGTCATACGCCCGTTTTGATTTTTGCCAAAATGTATATGGTTAGTAACCAAATACATTTCTCCAACGGACACTGCTGTGACATGGATGCCTGCCTGCTTACTGAATCACTAAGTCACCTCATTTGCATGGTTTTCACCAGCAAATGAGGTAATTAGCGTTATTCAGTGGTGTCTATGTCAGAATAGTGCTGGCAGGCTCATGCATGCCCCAGCCTTGTTTACTGGATCGCTCGGCGGCCATATTCCATGCAGAAGCTGCTACACTATTCTGACACAGAGATTTTCCTTTATTGTATCCGAAGGAATGTCTGAAACTTGGGAGCTTTCTGTGTTGTCTTGGAAGTGTCTTATTGTTTCATGACTTCCACCATTTGATTACTGGTACAGTGGTGGGGCATCACATTTACAGTAAACAGTGGTCCCTAAAGTAGGTGTTTGTACTCTCAATCATCCACACATTGAACATTCAGAGTTTCATATCACAATAGTTTTTTTTTTTGTTAGCGTAGTTAGTAAGGGAGAGCAGGTAAGTATGTCAGCAGAAGAGTATGGCAAGCTGACAAGGAGCCAGTTGGCTGAGATGTGCCAAGGGAAAGGACTGATGCATGCCCACCTGACTAAAGCAGAAGTGATTGCAGCCTTAGTCACAGCTGCATCACAGACCGGCAACCAGGAGGACAGTCAGACTGGCCTTGGGTATTTACAGTTCTCAGGAAATGGACAGTTCAACTTTTCCACAGAGGACTTAAAAATACATCTGCAGTTAAAGAGACTTGAACTGGAGGCCAAATGTTTGGAAATAAGATCAGCAGAGAGAATGTGGCATTTGCAGAAAAAGCAAATGGAATTAGAAGCAGCAGAAAGACTGAGATGTCTGTAAGCTGAGGAAAATGAGAGGCAGAGTCAGCATTAAGAGCAGACGCTGACTGTTCACCAGGGTCATGGAGGTAATGGGGAAGGGAATAACTGAACCCAGAAGCAACAAAGGGCAGTAAATTTCTTCCACAATTTACAGAGGGTGATAATTATATTCATATGTTTGAAAGGGTATGTAAACAGTACAATGTTGACCAAGGGCTCTGGGTATGCTTCCTAACCCCCTTACTCCATGATAAAGCTGTACCTGCTATTTCTAAATTGTCTGATACTGAGTGCTTATATTATAATACTGTTAAAATTTGTTTGAGTGTTTTATTTTAACACCTGAAGCTTATAGGAAGAAAGTTTTGTGAACATCGATGCATGTGAATATATTGCTGAGTTAAACACTTACTTTCATAGATAGGTGAGTGGGTGTCAGGTCACCACTTTTGAAGGGCTTGCAGACCTTTTGGTGAGGGAACAAGCCCTTAGCACTTTGCCTGAGGATATGAGAATCTAGTTAGTAGTTAGGGAATGCAATATCACAGATGCGTTGGGGAGAAAGGGAGACCTATACCTAGCAAGCAGGGAATCGCTGCACTGGAAAGGGATAACCAGTGCTTCTCATGAGTCTAATGAAACCCATGGCCTAAACTGCCCCAACAGACTCTGCTAGTAGCAGGGGAAGCCACTAGTTCAGGTACACGGCCAGGACCCAGGGTTAAATGTTTTAAATGTAACCAGTGGGGCCATGTGGCATATAGATGTCCATGGAGGCAATGTGGGGAACAGTAAGTGGGAATGACGGAATGCCAGCAGTAAGTTGTCTGGAGAAAACAAGGGTGCCAAACTACCACAAAAGGTTATATCCTATCCTAGTAGATGGGAAACAGGCCAGGCTACTGCTAAGAGAGGGACAGCCTCTGACCTAACCATTGTAAAGCATGCTATGGTTAAAGAGGGGCAGTACTCGCTTGGGAATTCTACTCCAGTCAGAGCTTTAGGAGGAACCGCATTCCAAATACCTTTGGCTAGGGTTTACCTTGACTGGGAGGGTGGGAAAGGAAGCAAGCAAGTAGATGTGTTTGAAGATATCCCTTCAGATGTCCTGACTGGGAATGATTTTTATAATGCAGTACCTTGTGTGCATGCAGTTACATGCAGTCATCCTTGGAGACAAACATGTGGGGCTGGTAGCCTGTGTTGCATCCAGACAGACCACAGACTTGAAACCAGGACTGGTGTGGTGGTTACTTCAGAGAGGGAGCCACCCTGTAGCAGTGAAACTGAAGGTGAGCCACAGCTGCTTGTGGGTACTAATGTTGCCTTGGACAGAGTGACTGCAAGGGCAAAGGTGAATAGTAATAGTACCCAGGCTGACAGTGAGGCGCCGCTGTCAGAGAATGCAGACTTCCTGTGGAATAGGAGCTGGGAAGGGTTACAAAGAGAGAGTTGAGACAAGATCAGCTCTCAGACCCTACATTAAAGGGCATGAGGGATTTAGCCAGAAGGCACCTGATTGTGAAGGAAAGGATGAATCTGTGCACTGGCACAAAGAGTTACTGTTTAGAGAGTGAACCCCTGAGGGAAGGCTAGAAGGAAAAATAATACAGCAGTTGGTAGTGCCAACAGTCTACCATCTGGCATTTCTAGCCATAGCCCATGATATTCTCTTTGCAGGTCATATGGATGTAAAGCTTACAAAGAGACATATTATGCAGAACTTGTATTAACCTGGGATTTCCAGAGACATAACTGGGTACTGCAGGACCTTTGAGCAGTGCCAAAAGGTAGGGAAGGCCGGGGACAAGGTCAAAGCTCCTTTGGTGCCTTTGCCTGTGATTGAAGAGCCATTTCAGAGGGTAGCTATGGATATTGTGTGGCCTCTGAGTACCCCAAGTTCCACAGGAAAGAAGTATATTCTAGTGGTAGTAGATTATGCTACCAAATACTCTGAGGCAGGAGCTGTGTCCTCCATTAAGGCAGAAAAGGTGGGAAATGCTTTGTTAGAGATTTTCAGCAGGTTAGGTTTCCCAAAAGAAATACTGACTGACAGAGGTGCCAGTTTCAATCAGACCTACTGGCTTGTCCTTGGGAGCGCTTTGGGCTGAAGCACCTAAAGACCACCCATACCATCCCCAGAATAATGGTCTTGTGGAGAGATTAAATATTTCGCCCATCTGTTGTTTGCTTACAGGGAGGTGCCCCAGCAATCCACAGGTTTTCACCATTTGAGTTGCTGTATGGGCACAGGGTTAGGGGGCCTCTAGATTTGATCCGTGATGGGTGGGAGGGTGAGTGTAAATCCCACATGGAGTCTGTTGTGGCATATGTTCTAAACCTCAAGCAAGGCTCAAGGAACTCGTGTGCTTGGCCCAGAAGAATCTGGCAGAAGCCCAGCAGCAAAAAAGGTCGAATATGACAGGAATGCTCGAGCCAGAGAGCATGCTGTGGGGCAGCAGGTTATGGTTCTCATTCCTGTCAGACACAACAAGCTGCAGGCAGCTTGGAAAGTACCCTTCAAAGTGGTAACAAAGGTCAGTGATGTTAACTACATGGTAGAACTCCTAGGTAGGGGCATAAATTATACCACATTAACATGATGAAACCTTACTGTGACAGAGAAGCTCTTGTGCTGAGTATTTGCAGTGGATGGCTGGAGGAGTTTGAGGGTGTCTGGTGACTGATCTCCTCATTGAGGGCTCAGGCTGACACCTCAGTGGAAGGGGTAGCAATGTCCCAGCAGCTATCCCCTACCCAGGTTCATGAAATCTGAGCAGTGTTACAGGAGTTTGGAGGCATGTTCACTGGGAAACCTGGGGGCACCCACCTGGTGCAGCACCATGTGGCTACAGGACCCCAATGACCTATTAAGCAGGACCCTTTACAGGGTGCCTGAGAGAGTCAAACAGACTATGATGGAGGAGATACAGGAAATGTTGGAACTGTAGGTAATCTGGGAATCCAGCAGTCCCTGGGTCTCCCCAGTGGCGCTGGTACCAACGAAGGATGGTAGCACCAGCTTTTGTGTGGACTACAGGAAACTAAATAGTCACACAGAGTCAGATGCTTACCCCCATGCCTGGGACAGATGAAGCACTAGATTAGCTGGGTGGGGCTAAATATCTTACCACTATTGATCTTATCAAGGGCTGTATGAGTTCACAAAGATGCCCTTTGGGATGAAAAATTCCACAAACAACTTTCCAGAGGCCGGTAGATCATATCCTAGCAAGAGCAGGAGATTTTGCCCTTGCTTACCTGGATGATATTGCCATCTGCAGCCATTCCTGGCAAGAGCACTTTCAGCATATCAGAGAGGTGATGATCAGACCACAAAAGGCAGTGCTGACCATTAAGCCCAGTAAATGTCAGGTGGGTATGTCAGAGGTCTCCTACCTGGGACATAGAGTGGGGAGTGGTACGATCAGACCAGAGCCTGCCAAAGTGGAAGCAATTCAGGCATGGCCTGCTCCTGTTATCAAAAAGCAGGTGAGGGCATTCTTAGGGACAGCAGGGTACTAAAGAAAGTTTGCTCCCTATTATAGTACCACAGCTGCTCCCTTCACAGACCTGACAAGGAAAAACAAGCCAGATAAGGTAGTGCAGACCCCAATATGTGACCAGGCATTCCAGAAGCTTAATTGAGCTTTGGGAGGCCCCCCTATGTTGACAGTCCAGATTACAGCAAATAATTTGTTGTTCGGGTGGATGCTTCAAACCATGGGGTGGGGGCTGTATTCAGCCAGGTTTCCTTAGAGGGAAAAGAGCACCTAGTGGTATATCTCAGCCATAGGCTCCAGCCCAGGTAGGAATGTTATGCAGTTCTAGAAAAGGAATGTCTAGCCATAGCATGGGCGCTGCAGAAACTTAAGCCTTATCTGTATGGAAGGAAATTCACTGTAGTTACAAAGCCTAATCCCTTAATGTAGCTACATGAAGCCAACCAACAAAATGCCAAGTTACTGAGGTGGAGCCTAGGGTTGCAGGCATATGATACGACAGTTCAGCACTGCAGTGGGGTTATCAATGCAAATGCAGGTGGGCTCTAAGACCGGGAATGGGGTAAGGTATTCCTAGATAGGCTCATCCTTCTCAAGCAATGTTTCTCAAGGGTCACTTGAAAAACAAGCTTGAGACTTCGAGGGGGGGCAAAAAATGTTATGAAAAGAGATACTGCCAGCCCAGCTGTCTGGAATTTTATAAATAATTATATGTCATTTGTGAATATCAACATGATGTATACAAGATACTTGTGTTATATATGTATTAGAATTGTATGTCATGTGTATATCAAACTGCTTGAATGGATTTGCAGGGTGCTTGAAATTTAACTACAACTGAGCAGAGTGGATAAGAGGTGTTGACTACAACTGTTAGCTGAGATATATAAGTATCCTGTTTTTTATTATTTATACAGATTATTGTTTCTAACAATTTATATATATATATAGCACTTTTATTTTATTTGTTTGCAGTTAAAAGAATTCTGTATCTTTACAAATCTTTATCTGTATGAAAACTTTCATTTTGTGGCTTTCTCTAGTGCTTACTGTCTGTAGGCTATTATTTTAGCTGAAGCCTTTCTTTACTTTGGCTAGATTGTGTTAATTGTCTGCTGGCTAGTGGGGGCTGGTTCTTTTGTGTTTTTGTAAAAAAAAAAAAAAAAGTTGTTGTTCTGGTATTTAAGCCCTAACTTTGATAGGGTTTCTGTCTATACACACTGAGCAAAGTGGATAAGAGGTGTTGACTACAACTGTTAGCTGAGATATATAAGTATCCTGTTTTTTTTATTATTTATACAGATTATTGTTTCTAATATATAAGTATCCTGTTTTTTTATTATTTATACAGATTATTGTTTCTAACAATTTATTTATAGCACTTTTATTTTATTTGTTTGCAGTTAAAAGCATTCTGTATCTTTACAAATCTTTATCTGTATAAAAACTTTCATTTTGTGGCTTTCTCTAGTGCTTACTGTCTGTAGGCTATTTTTTTTTGTCCCCACCCTTCCTCCAGTTGGTGTCTTGCTGTTATACTTGGTGGCTTTGCAGTGCCCACCCCTACTGTAAATCTGATCTGGGACACTCCTCCCAGTCTAGTGTCATTAGCTCATTCTACATAATACAGAGAGAACATTTGATAAGGCCTTCTGTTTCTCCTTTTTCCCTTTCAAAAAAAAAAAACATTTTTTTGCCTTAATCTCCTGGTGTCCTGACTGTGCTTCTCAAACATTTTGGAAATATAGAGTATATTTCAGAGCATTTATTATAATTGTAATTGCCTTAATATTGCTACAACTCAAGTGCTCTAGGTTGCACTGCATCCGAAGTGTTTGTGTGTTTTAGCTGCTTTTCTGTATATATAGACTTCTCTGTATATGTAGTCTAGCTACTTATTCTGCTGTGTTGCTTCCTCTTAAATCTTTTTTCAGTTGTGCACTTGCCTTGCTTCATTTAAAAAAGTTTTAAATTGCTAATTTTGTAGAGTTTTAATTGCATTTACTGTCTAAGACTACATACTCAAGTGTGTTAGCCTTTTCTGTGTTTATTTACTGTATTATTGCATTGTTTAGCCTGTTTCAACAAAAAAAATACTATCTTGTTTGCTCGTTTCCCACCTTTTCTAGCCAGTACATATCCCAAGCTTTGCTTGTCTCAGGACATTATTTTCTGTGCTCAGAGCTATCCAGACCTTGCATTGGTAGAGGGAAGACCTACTGCCTACCAGTGGGACTGGTGAGCATTGTACTGCCTATCTAACACTAGAGGAGTGGTTTCCAGCAATGAAATTTTAATTTTATTAGCCCTTTGGGCTGATTTCTATCCCTTTCAACTTTCTGACTTAAAAACTCCTGTGTTCGCATATTTTTCACATCGTGCAGCACTGCGAGGCTACAGTTAAACTATTGCAGGTGCCAGAAAGTCTGCTCTTCAAATTTTCCCTTAAAACTAGCTGGTTTCTCAGTAGTAGCACTAAAATCTGAACCCCTGTGACTAGCATTTGCTCTAGAACCTGCTGGAATGCACTAGGAAGCCTGAAACAGATACAAGCACTCAGCTCTCCTTGTCAATAAGGAGAAATTAATCATAGGCACTAAACAGCCTATAATTGCAAAGTACCTTGCAAAGGTAAGGGAAAACAGCTCTTAAACTTTACATAAAAGCACCTAAACAGGCATGTCCAAGGGTCAGCTTCCTGTGATTTCTCCTGTCCACCTGGTGAATCTGGGCATACTGGGGCAATTGCCTCATGTACACAGACAATCCTCTCCTCCTACCACCCAACACTACAACCTGCGAGAGATGCACTTACATAGCCAAACTGGAAGCAAAGCTCTCTCCGGCCAAGATTGTGCTAGACAGTCAAGAGGAGAAGGTTAACACCTGCATCACACCTCAAGCAACTCATAGCCCTTCAAAACCCACACCATCAACACCCACACATAGCAACACTAAACCCACATATGCAGAGGCCCTTAACATTAACCTGCCCAAGCAACAAGGACCTCTGAAGCCGAAACGCAAACAAACACCAGTCACATCCAAAGTGACACATAGCTCACAACATCAGTGTGCCACCCAACAACAGCCCCTAAGGCAAGACAGTGTACCCAACACTTTAGTCATAGGTGACTCTATAGTCAGGCACACTGATGTCCCACTCACCAGACTGAACAAGGAGAAAATTACAGTCAGCTGCCTGTCAGGTGCCAGGATCCGCCACATAACGCATGCACTCAAGTCACTTCACACAAGTACAAATATGACTCTGTCATTGTCCATGCTGGAGTGAATGACTTGAGATGTACCTCCCTGGACTACATGAAAAGAGATATGGAAGAGCTTTTGGATCATGTAACCCAGGCAGGTATGACCCTAGCCCTGACTAGCATCCTGCCTTCGCCAAGAATGATATGATACAACAGTATAAGGACAAAATGATTGACTTCAACAATTGGCTAAGCTTCTGGTGTCATTCAAAGGGGATCCAATGTTTGTCTGCCTGGGAAGACATGATCGACAAACCACGATGCTTTGCCAGAGATGGCCTGCACCTGTCACCCCTGGGATTCAGGTTACTGGCTAAAGCCACCCCTATAGTGCCTTTTTTAGGCAAGGTTCAAAGGATAAAACCACCACCATAACAAATAGAAGCAGGCAAAATCTGAAGGCAATGCTACTCAATGCTAGAAGTCTAAACCTCAAAATGCACTCTCTCGAGGCACTCCTAAAAATGGAGAACATCGATATCTGTGCAGTAACTGAGACCTGGTTCAAGGCTCCAGAGAGCACCCCTGCAATACCAGGCTACAATTCTATCCACACTTTTCGGCCACAAAACCAGGACCAAAATACTAAAGGTGGAGGAATGTCCATATTCACCAAGGATATTCACACCTTCAGGATAGTTGCCCAACACAATGCATCTGAAATTCTCCAGATGCAACTAACACTATGTAAGACTGCAATCCAAATTGTAGCTTGCTACATATCCCCATCCATGCCCCAAAGATTCTCACTACACCTTTCTAAACATACTGCAAAATATTAAGATACAACCAAACACCCTAATACTGGGTGATTTCAACTACCCTGCCATTAATTGGGAAAACTACTCAGGTGCCAACTCCTTTTCCTAACGGTTCTTGGAATTCATAAATTCCAATGCCCTGGATCAAGTAATCCATTGTCCCACCAAGGGCTCCAATATCCTAGACCTAGTCATTACCAACATGTGAGATAGATGCTCGACACCAGTGGTCACCCCCTCATCGGTCAGGTCTGACCGTAAGCAAATCATCCTTGATATCCACATCCCACCCCCACCTCCCAGTAAGGAAACCTCCTTAAAAAACTTCTCCAAAGCCAGCTTCAAGCTACTGATGTCAGAAGTGACAAACTTCACAACACCCACGCAGACGGGATCTGGAAGTTTGACTGCAGAATCCTACACTAAGGCACTGTACGAGCACATCCACTCGTGCATGAATCGTGCCATCCCAAATAGAACCAAGATTCTCTTCTCCAAAAAAAGGAAGCCAATCTGGTGGTCCTCTGCTATAAACAAACTATACAACAGAAGGAAGAAACTGTTGCAAAAAAGAGGAAAATCCCAGGATGCAAAATCACCAGCCTCAGTAAGAAGCTGAGATCCCTCATAAAATCCTCAAAAGCTAGTTACGAAAATAAAATTGCCAAAGATTCCAAAACCACAAGGCATTCTATAGTTATGTCAAAAATCTAAATGGCAATGCTCAGATCTGCTCTGAGTTACAACAGAATGGCATTAAATATACTGATCCCAAGGATATTGCTAATATCCTGGCAGATCGATTTAGTGCCAACTTCACCTCACTCTTACCCCCTAAAGGGCCCATCTCAATACCAAAAGATTGCCAAATTCCGATAATCATGGCCACACAGGTAGAAACCGCACTCTCCAAAGCTAAGAATACAGCATCCATGGGACCAGATGACATCCCAGGCTGTGTACTACATGAACTACAAAATGAACTGGTACCTCACCTAAGTGTCATGTTTAATCATAGCCTCACCTCAGGCTTCGTGCCCACTGAGTGGCGCACAGCTACAGTTATCCCGCTCCACAAGGGAGGATCCACCTTGGATCCCAGGAACTACCATCCCATCAGTCTGACAAGCCTGATTTGCAAGGGCATGGAATGCATTATCATGGAACTTATAAACAAAGACATTGGCAACCTTCAAACACTAGACCCCACCCAGTTTGGGTTTGTGAAGGGCCAATCTTGTCTCCTGAATCTGATTGACTTCTTCGAATCAGTCTCAAGAGCTGTGGACGAGGGTAAGGCAGTCCACACAGCCTATCTGGACCTCGCCAAGGCCTTTGACACCATCCCCCACTCTGGAATCATAGATAAACTTACTAAGCTGGGCATAAATCCCTACGTCACTCAATGGGTTGCTAACTGGCTTACTGACAGAACCCAGACAGTAAAAGTAGCCGACTCCAAATTCAGCTCCAGACAAGTGACAAGTGGAGTACATCAGGGTTCAGTCCTGGGACCACTCTTGTTTGGCATCTACTTCTCTGAAGTACAGGCCAAAACTAAGGGACTCTGGCTAACAAAGTTTGCAGATGACTGCAAACTGGGAGCCATTATGGAATCCCCAAATGATGTGGATATTCTACAAAAGGGCCTTACAGAAACAGATGCCTGGTGCCAGAGAAATGGGCTCAAGCTTAATGCCAAGAAATGTATAGCTATCCCCTTTGGAAAAAAACATGTACCCATGAATTACCACATAGGTGGCAGGACACTAAACATTGAAAGTGTGATGAGAGACTTAGGGACACAGGTGGGCAGTGGTCTCACTTTCGATAACCACATTGCCACAACAGTCAGGAAATCCTTCTATGTGGCACACCTCATCACTAAGGCTTTTCATCCAGAAAAAAGGAGGTCATTGTCCCACTGTACTCATCCCTCATTAGACCCATTATAGAGTATAATGTCCCGTTTGGTATGTACCTCACAAGACATCTGCAACAGCTTGAAAGGCCACAGAAATACCTCACTAAAAGAATCACAGGCCTAAAGCAGATTCCATATACTGACCGTCTAAAAAAACTCCAGCTATGTGGCATATCGTCTACTCAGAGGCAATCTCTGCTTAACATACAAGGCCATGTCAAACCCTGAGCTGTTGGACATGCTCCACTTAAAGGAATCCCAATCCCTCAGAGCCACACGCTGCAGGGATCTAAACCTTGTCATCACAATGAACAAAACATGCTGGAGGGATAGGTTCCTGACCCAGAGACTCCCCATACTCTGGAATAGGCTGCCCATACATATCAAGCAGAGCGCCTCTTTGGCTCTCTTCAAAAGGAACCTTGATGATTGGATGGGAGTTAGGAAATTCACCCTGGGGATCATGTCAGTCGCCCTGCTAGACAGGGGCCTGGAGAAGTAAATATTGTGGGAAGAAATATCCAGGGAATTGTTATGGCTAGGCTTGCATAGGCCCTAGGGCTGATAGCCTAGTACCAACCTATGAGCATGCCCTACTGGAATAGAACAGAAATGTACCTGCACTATTGTAACTGTTTAGATGTATATAGTTTAACAGTGGAAACTGGAATAGAGAAGGTTAACTTCAGAAAAATAGCTGAAATTAAATTACTTTATGGCCAGGCCATAAAAAGATGTTATATTTCAGTTTCAGTGCAGCAAGAGACACAATGTCTAAAATTAGGGAGCTTTCTGTATCGTCTTGAAAGTTTTTTTATGACTTCCATCATTTGTCAAAATCTGAGGTATATGTATTTTCACAGGTGGATGATAAATATTGCTAAGCTTTCAGCAGTGTTTTTTTCCTGAGGTAGAGTCAGATGACAAGAAACAATGTCATTCTGCAAGCTATCCCAGCAGTAATATTTGAGATATTAATTTGGGAAGTTTCTGAGAGAGAGATGGCATTCTGTATTCTGCCATGGACATGGCAAGAGCAAAGACCGATTCACCACACACTTGCCTTGCTCTGTAATTAAGTTAACTAGGGACTAGTATTTCTCTTATATACAGTCAATAATATAGCAAAGCTTCATTTAGATGTTTTTCATTATTTATTTGAGAGTGTTCTGCAATGTTGATTTAAATATTTCCTGTGGTTTGAACTCTGATGTCACTGTAAATACATACTGAGTATTTTCTTGTTCTTTTATTATTTATTATTAAATATATTTAAACCTTTCATTGTGGCTGATCTTTGTAGATCTGTTTAAGTTCTGAGAGTACTTGCATATTTATTTGGTGACACTGTGGGCCACTCCTAATAGCCTTACTCTTGGTCAAACTACCATTTGTATTAACAGTAACATTACACAGTAAGATTGGACACCCTTTATTAAGGGCCTTAAAGTAGCTGATAAGGAGTGGCTGGTGGCAGTGAAAATTACCCTATAGTGTGGGCAGAAGGGGCCATAGTTAATAAACCTCTGTCAGCCTTTCCCTGGTATGTGTTTGTGTGTGTTTAAATCAAACCTCAAAGAGTGTGTGTGTGTCAGTTACTTGGGCAGCTTTGCAAAGCATTGGTTGGACAGAGAGGTTGCTGGAAGTCTTGGCTTGGCCACTCAGCTGAGATCTCAAATCTATAGCTGTGCCAGTGGAGGTCTTATTGGGGATTTGGAGAAAGGGGAGAAACCAGCCCCAGACTGACTGTGGTCTCTGTGTGTTCTTAGAGAAATTGCACTTGATGCAGAGAGCTGCATCTGGGAATACTGTCTGTACTTGTCATCCTCCCAATGTACATCCCCCACTGGCGCCAGTTTGAGGATTGAGGCTCCTTGATTACTGGTCCACTGTTGGGGCATCACACAGATGACCCCTTAAGGACATCAAGTGTTTCAGCTATATGGCCTCTGAATGTCCATGACGTTTTAATTTTCCTTAAGTATTTTTTGACAGATTCAGGCCAACAGATAGTGATATTTGGCATTGTTTTCCTTAATCTGTCCATAAAGACTTAAAAAGGAAAAAGTAAAAGGTCATGGATATTCAGAAGCCATATAAGTGAAACACTCGATGTCCTTAGGGGGTCATCTGCATATATCAAATATGCCTCTATTACAGGAGGTTTAAGGTACCACACAGTGAAAACTCTAGCTTGGCTAGAGTTTTTTTGTATTTTTTTTTTTTTTTTTTTACTAATCAGAGTATTTAGATTCTCTGATTTTACATCAGCAGAATTAGCATCTATTGGTCCTTCTGTAATTAAACAGCAGTATGTTTTATATCTGCAGCAGTTAAAACTTATGACATATTATTAAAAGAAAGTGTGATTTCTCCACCTGCTCTATATAACACAGAAGTCTGATTTTATTTTTATGTGTGTGATAACCAGCTTGATTGGCTAGTATGGAAAAAAACTGCTTCAATCATGACCCTCGTACAAGCAGAGACAAGGGTTACCCACTTTGGATTACAACAATCGACAGTCAGTAATAGACTGCATTATTCCCATATCCATTTGAAGTAAAACTATTGTCCACAAACAATGGCAAAATAGTATCCATCAGTAATACATGTAATAAAAACTATTTCATCTACATCTGTTGTGAGATGTATAGTATACTTTACAAGTACTCTGTCTGGGCTCACCACAGTAGTGGGAATAAGTAGGCTGGAGTCAGGAAGATAACATAAACAGCAGACTACACAAGATTCACATACTCTGGTCTCATTTTAATAAATGACATAAGGAAGTTCTGAATGGCCAAACTCCTCAACATCTAGAATACTTACTGTGTGGGAGCTCTATATCTCAGGGACAGTTGTGCTGAAAGAGTCATCAGTTTTGTAATTGGATGTCAAGCTGGTCATAAATATTACATAAATCACGCTTTACCTTTTCATTTGATCTGTTCTGGAAAAGCTTGTTGATGCAGGCTTCAAAGAGCTAAACAAAAACTTCTGATTCCTTCAGAAATGATCTCTGAAGTCCATGTACATGTCAAGTACATTTTTTAAAACCTGTGCTTATTGATTTAATTTAGAGCAGACCTATCATATGTATGCCTCATTGCAATAATGAACACATATGTGCATCCAGTTACCATTTAATTCTTTGTGTGTTTAATTCCACTTGGAGTACCGTGCAGCTATCCCAGTTGCTTAACCTGTGTGTTTCATAGTAGGCTGTTATACGTAGCTGATGAAGTCTGGTACATTTCCTCAGATCACACTGCATATCTTCTTGATGATCTACAAATGTGCTTCAAAACTGTTGGGAAATTGGGTAGATAATGGTCAGAAAAATAATCCACTGCTGCTTTCTGAGTCCATCCATTTGGAAAGGCATTTATTGTCTTTGCTGTTCCTTTCTCAGTTCTATCATTTTTTTCCTTGCTAATGTTGCATCTTGAATAAATGAACTCTTACTACTTTGTTATCTGAGGCTCATCACCCATGTCCACTTTGTGTTAACTGACAGTATCCTCCTAGTGAGCTGGATTTTCATTCACAAGGGCCCACTGATGTGATCCTTATCCCACTTTCATCTCTGCATATTCCCAGACTGATTTTCGCATTCATTGTGTATTCATTTGGAAACTTCTTTTGAGTCTTTGTCCTTGGATTAGAGACAGATTTTGAGATCACCACAGTAGTGGGAATAAGTAGGCTGGAGTCAGGAAGATAACATATTCATAAAACAGCAGACTACACAAGACTCACATACTCTGGTCTCATTCTAATAAATGACATAAGGAAGTTCTGAATGGCCTGTTCAGTTGAAATGTGTTATTGTAAATTATAGCACATTTGAAACAGCAAATAAAATAACAAACTTAGCAACACTGGACAAATGAAAAAAAAAAAAAATAGTGTGGATATGTGGAAATCATTTCCCAACACTTAGTGAGCTAAAAATGAAAGTGATTTTTTGATGATGTCATGTCATTTGGGAAGTACTGTACTTTCCGTACTCCACAATATTTTGCACTGCACAATATTAGAGCTGTTTCGATTTTGTGCAACTTAGAAAAGTAGCAGTATATTGTCTGCTTCTTGTGACTCTGGTCTTGATTGCCTATATGCCATGTACAGAACATGTTTTATGATCCTACAATGTTGTAGAATTCATCTAAAAAGATGATTTTGCTCTGACAACAAAATCAGACTTAAAAAATGAACTGAGATAACTAATCCATTTTATTACAGTATTTCATGGACTATAACAAAATGTAAAATTCTATATTTGTATATATGTATATATGATTATTTATCTGCGTTTGCATATCTGTATTTATTTTGATAGCTGGCAAATTCCACTGAAGCTGTTTGAATTTCCAAAGGATACCTTGCTGGCATTTATGGGGTTTGGTGGTTGACCTCTTTATGTGATTGTAATTCAATGAAACTATCAATTATATGCATTCTTGGTGACGATCTCCTGACTATATTCTGACCAGATCATTTTCTGAACTAGTTTGCTGTTATTAGACATGAAAATCCTCTATTGTTATGACAATATCATGGACTCTCTAACATTCATCCAAAGAACCAGCAGAATAAATAGATAGTATATTGGTATAACATTCAACAAAAAATAAGTATATTTTAAGCTTGCATTGCACTTTTTGAACTGTATTTTGCTTAATTGCTGCTTCATTTTTTGCTGTTTTTACTGCTGTGACTGTTTTTTTTCTACACTTTGAATTTCTAATGCTTCTGTATTTCACAGCATAGGTTAGATTCAGATTTGCTGAATCTAGAATGTTTGGTATTTCTTGAGCAATAAAACCAGCCATCCTAAATTAAGAAGGCCCTCCTGCACCCTTGTGACAAAAGTGTGTAGCCCAGGACCCATCTGAGATGGGGATTGCTGGAAAAAGACTCAGTTATAAGTTTTCCTATTGGTTAATTTGTGTTAAAACTGTTTAACTTTGCTTGTGTTTAAGCTTTACATTTGTGTGTAGCTGTGCACCACACTGTGGGGTTTAGCACTGCCATGTATAGATGCAAATGCTTAGAAACACAATATTTCCTTGATGTCTGCTAGAGAGCACAACTTAGCCCCATTGCCTCTCTGTGCACAGTGCGGTTGTGCATTGCTACCTAGTGAGCAACTCACTTGTGCATTCTGAGGCATCGACAAAGTCTTCCACCATTAGCCCTCCATAGCCACCTTTAATAGTCTGACAAGCAAACTCTGGTCCATCTAGCCCATCCCAACTAGTCACTGCAATATATACCTGCCATAATGGATTTACAGTTTCACACCATTTCTCCAACCAACCTGATTGACATGAACATCCTGAGGCAATGTAGTAATTGCCTCATGTATACCAGCAATCACTTGCTCCTAAAGCAAACAAACACAGCATGTGAAAGATGCAGCTATACCATGAAATTAGAATCAGTCCTCTCACATAACAATATGCAAGACATACAACAGGTTGTCAGCGCACACAACTTCCCTCTCACACAAGACAAAGTCAAGAAATATAGACCCTCATATGCAGAGGTACTTATTAAGAGCCTACCAAAAGACCAAAGACCTCCCAAATGCAAACAACATACACATACGTGTAGACAAACAGAATCCAGCACTACACATAACAACACACATGTCAGTGTCTCAACAATTAAGCCCCTAAATAAAAAAAATCAAAACCTAATGTTCTTGTCACAGGCAACTCAGAAGTGAGACACACAGATGTCCCCCTCACCAGGTTGAACAAGGAGAAGGTCATGGTCATCTGCCTGTCAGGTGCCAGGATCCATCAGATCACACATGCACTTAAGTTACTTAGCAACAAGTACTGTTATGACTCTGTCATAGTATATCTTGGTGTGAATGACTTGAGACATACCTCGGACTATATGAAGAGAGACATAAGTGAACTCTCAGACTATGTGTCCTAGGCAGGTATGTCTGTAGCCCTATGCAGCATTCTACCTTTACCTAGGATAATGCCGCAATACAGACAAAAATGATTGATTTAATAATTGGTTTAGCTTCTTAGGAGGAATCCAGTATTTGTGTGCCTGTGAAGACATGGTCGACAGTCCATGCTGCTTTGCCAGAAATGGCCTTCACCCATCTCCTCTAGGCTTTTGGATACTTGTCTCTCCCATAGTGCCTTTTTTTAGGCATTGTCCAAACAACAAAACTTCCGATGTAAAGAAATCCACTATACCTATAGATAGACAAACTCAGGGTCATGCTGCTTAATGATAGGAGCTTAAACAGTAAACTGCACTCCCTGGACGCACTCCTCACCTTGGAATATGCTGATGTTTGTGCAGTCACTGAGACTTGGTTAAAGGTTGGTGAGAGCACCCTAGGCCATACAAGGCTGCAATGCTTTACACATGTTCAGACCCCCAAAACAAGCGTTAAAGAACCAGAAGTGGAGGTCTATCCATCTTCATTAAATCCAAATACACCTTGAGACTGGTTAAATAGCACTACTCTCTTGAGCTACTCCAGGTCCAATTAACTATAATTAAAAATACCCCTCCACATCATCACTAGCTACCATGAACCAGGAGAAGCACACCGCCTACCTAGACTTGCTAGAGTCACTCAGTATACAGCCAAACACCTTGGTCACAGGAGATTTCAACTATCCTTCCATCAGTTGGGCAACTTAAATGAGCACAAACACAATTGCTACGAGGTTCCTAGACTCTGTTAATTCAAATGCCCAGGAACGGTCCACACCACCACAAGGTGCTCAAATGTCCTGGATCTAGTGCTCACCAACATGGGGGGGGTTCACTGCACTGCCCCCTGTGTGTTACCCTCCCTGGTAAGGTCAGACCATAAGTCTGTCTCATTTGAAGTAAAGCTCAAACCTGACACCACTACAGGAATAAAAACACTGAAAATTTTCTCCAAAGCAAACTATTGCCTAGTAAGCGATGGTATAAAAAGTTTCAAAGCCCCTTCCAACATAGTCAACAATGACTCCTGTGTAGATGAATATGCAAATGCCCTATATAGCCACTTAAACAAATGCATTGACTTGACTGTACTCAACAAGAAAAAAAAACAGGTCTTCCCGAACAACAAGCCACCCTAATGGTCTATAAATAAGTATACAACAAAAGAAAGAAACTGATATCTACGAACAGGAGGAAACTTACTCAACAGAGGAAGAATACCACCCACAGCTAGAACAAGCAGATCAAATATTTTGTTATGTCCTCTAAGGCTAGCTACAAGTCTAAATTAGTGTCCCTTGGTAAAGACAATCATAAGGCATTCTTTATTTATGTCTGATACCTAAAAGGAAATGCCCAGCTATGTGCTGGATGGTACTACTCATACTGAACCTGAGGAAATTGCCAGTCTGCTAGCCAACAGATTTGGCAATAACTTCACCCCCTTGTCCCCACCAGACATACCCCAAAACATTACTGACACCAGTTCTCTACCGAGTATCTCCAAAGAACAGGTCATACAAAGCCAAAAACACAGTCTGTATGGGACCAGATAACATCCCAACTAAACAGTCTAAAAAAAAGACAGAACCACTCAGCACTGTCTTTAACCTTAGCTTGAGAACTGTCTTTGTCCCGGAAGAGTGGAGAACAGCAACAATAATCCTCTTGCACAAAGGGGGTCCATTAACTGACCCTGGGAACTATTGCCCCATAAGCCTAACCAGCTTTATTTGTAAGGCCATGGAAAGAATCATCATGGACCTTATTAACAAGGACCTAGGTGACCTTAAAACTCTTGACTGTCCCAGTTTGGTTTCATCAAGTGTAGATTTTGCTTATTAAACCTAGTGGACGTCTTTCACAATGTCACTAAAGCTCTGGATTTGGGCAAAACAGTACATACCACCTGTCTTGATTTAGCCGAGGCCTTTGACACAATCTCCCAATCAGATATCATAGAGAAACTATTTCAGCTGGGGATTAACCCATACATTACTAAATGGGTAGCAAACTGGTTCACCGACAGAACTCACTGTCAAAGTTGGGGTTTTCACCTCCACAAATAGACCATTTGCCAGTGCGGTACCACAAGGATCTGTGCTGGGCCCCCTACTATTTGGAATCTTTTTCTCTGAAGTCCAAGTGAAGGTAGATAGCCTGTGCTTACTTACCAGGTTTACTGATGACTGTAAACTGGGTGCAGTCATTGAGTCCCCCAACGATGTTAACATTTTACAGAAAGGGCTGACACAGTGAATTGATGCCAAACTCATGAATTAAAACTTAACACAAAAACATGCCTCATTATCCCCTTTAGCAAAGAAGTAGCCCGTGCTAATTATGATATAGATTGCACCCCACTAAGCTTAAACTCAGTGGTGGGAGACCTGTAAACAGAGGTTGATAGCAATCTAAACTTTGATCACCATGTGTCCGTAGTGGTAAGAAAATCCTTCTACATTGTGCATCTCATAAATAAGGGCATCAAATGCAGAACCAGGGAGGTTATAGCTCCACTTTATTTGACCCTTACAGACCAATAATTTAGTACAATGCTCACTTCTGTATGTACCTCACCAGACACCCGCAGCAAGTCGAGAGACCACAGAGGTTTCTAATCAAGAGAATCCAGTGCTTACAAAACATGACATACATGGAAAGACTGAAAGCCCTGTTACTGTACTCTGTATCATATAGGCTGCTGAGAGGCGACCTGTGCCTGGCCTACAGAGCAGTCTTGGTCCCTGCCCTAATGGAAATGCTGCACATCTGCAAATCAAATGGGACAAGAGTCACTCACTCCAGGGATCTCAACCTAGCCTGTGACATTAACAGAAGATGCTGAAGAGACAGATTTATCTCCTAGCAATGTCCAGTCCTCTGGAATGAGCTCCCACTCCATGTGAAGCAGAGCTCCTCAATGACCCTATTCAGGTGCAAATTGGACAACTGGATGGATGACCTTAAATTCACCCCAGAGATGGCACCTGTGCCCCTCATGGATAGAGGCTGTTGGTGCTGATCACAGAATTGCTCTGCTAACAGCAATAATCTAACTATGGTCAGTAAGGGTACTCAGGTTATTATATGGTTAGGCTTCTAAAGACCCCAGGGCCATTAGCGTAGTAACCTCCTATGAACCTATTCCAGCCAAAGAACAGTATCTCAGCAGTACAGAACCTCCTCTTACTGTATTGCATTGTCAGCAATGAAACATAAACCGTAACGTCTGGGGTGGGGACAAAAACGCAATTTTGTGATCTTGTAGCAAAGGTAAACGTGTAAACTGATAAACCATTGCCAGTTGCCTAAATGGATGAATCAAAAAGAGTTATCACTTTATAAATGGACTTATTACTTTTTAAAAGGAGTCCTGATTTGCATCACTAAAGGTGATTCATACAGATACTTTAAGCGTGATTCATACAGATACTTTAAGCTGACAGTATTCTCAGAAACTGAAAATCTGCAACACCAGTTCTGAGATGATTTCTAAACAAGCCTCATTCCTTGCATTCTTTTTTCACTTATGCTGGAGGAGATAAGTGTGTGCCTTGATACATTTGAAACAGGTCACTGTCATTATATACTTTACCTGTGATAATGCAAAGGGACCTGTTCTGGCACATGGCTCTTATAACTTGTACTGGGTAAGAATTCAGTACAAAGGGTTGTAGTGTATAAGAGCTGCAGCTGAGATGAAATATTTAAATCCAGTTAATAACACAAGAAAAAAAACAGCAGCCATTTCTGCACCGTAACCTCACTATAGATGAGAAACTTCTGTTAAAATATTGAATACAGATGAAAGGCTTATCACTGCATTCTGAACGTGAGCCTTTGGTGCAGAGCTGCATGAGGATCGTTCAAATACTTTTGACAGATTTCAAAGTTATAATCCTGCTTTTGAGTTGCTATATTCACTCATATCATTGATTATTGTTCGACGTTTTTCAGACTTTCATCATATCATTGATGAAGCATCATATAACTCGTGTCAGTATGTACCAGCTGTACCAAACACATGGTTTTGCACAATGATGGCAAGATCCTCCTTTGTTGTAGGATGCATTGTATACAGAGGCTGCTCATTACTATTCAAATGTGAGTGCACTGATTGGACAGCCTGTCCAGCATGCCCATTGTAAATCAAGCAAATTAGTAGAAGAAAGTCCAGCTGCTGCGGTACCATTGAGCAGCCAGACTTTCTATTAGAATCTGCTGAGGGAGAGAGCAAAATATGAGAAAAATCAGGTAGATTCTGCAAAATGAAACCATCAGAAACTTATCTGATTTTTCTTGTATTTCTGCATTGTCCCTAGGAAAATCTCAGCAGTTAAAAAAAAAACAGCAACAGAGATTCTCTCTTCTTTGTTGCTTCCACACTGTATTGATGTACTGTGTGGGAATGTAACTCCCATACACATGTGCACTGCATCAGTAAACAAGAAAAAACATGGAGGAACATTAACAGCACCATTATACAAAGAAATTATTTTACAAAGGTAAGCGATTTCTTTCTTAAATTATATCATTGTATAATTGCTTCACCGTCATGATCAAACCACACCAGCCATGGGTAAATCCTGATATACCCTTTGCAGTAGTGGATTATTGCTTAAATGAATACCTTTATACTTACTATATCTAAAATGATGGTAATTCCTCCAAATCTGCCTTCATACTATTAACAATTGTCAGTACGTTTTCTAAGTCAGCTGCTACTTCGTCATATCTCTGCCTGCCACTTGCTTGAATTATACCAGCCCAAAATATGGTCATACAGTCAGGCAGCCCTTGGTATATTCCCCTTGGGAAGGGCTTCTCTCTGTCGGTGGAATATAACCATAATTCCTGCAGGTATTTGTTTTGATTATAGTTAGAGATGGTAGGACACCAACCTTATTATTCTACAAGATCTCAGGAAGGAGACATAAGCTACAGCTCTCTTCCCAGAGGATTCTTGCTAATCTGGTAAGTCCTCTATTCATATTGTGGCTTTTTTCAGGGGTAGCTTAGTGTTGTACAACTTGCAAGTGGACATTAGGGAATAAAACTCTGGATTATGTAATGAAGATCATTAGTATCTGATGATGTTATACATCAGAGCAAGGTTTAGATATTTTCATGTAATGTTTACACCAAAACGATCTTCATAGTAATAGTAATAATAGTAATTAATCATAATTGTGTTCTTCATAGTATCATAGGAAATACAAGATTACTGAGCCTTGTGTCCATTCATACCTCATCAGTACACATCAGTAGACCACACTTTCTTTTTTGAGGAAGGCTAGGCCTGTTAAGCTGGGGTAAATTTGTGAATACACATCCAGTCATCAAGTTCTCATTGAAGAAAGATAACGTATCCCATTAATTTACAGCAAAAGTCTATCCCAGAGGTGAGGAAGGGACTGCATAATGAAATTATCCCTCCACTATGTTTTATTTATTTGGGACTATCCTTGACCATATCCATTTCTAATATAGGTTGCTGAGCTTAGACATGAAAATCCAACCCCTGTACCATCAGACAGGCTATCCCTGTCACTGCCAAGAACCTACATTTTAATCTGATAAATACAATGCAACTTTGGCAGTTAAAAATAATTTTGTCTTTTGATTTAAAAAGTAACTACATAACAATGCCCCTACCCTGGGAATCTTCTCCACAAAGAAACTGTGATAATGCAGAATAGCCCTATGTTAATTCTGAAGATTTGTTCTTGGCAACTGCCAAAGTTATGAACCTGTGTTTTCTGAGCTTTGGTGCAATTTTCCAGTGGCCAGGCCGATCACTATTAACAGTGCACACTTAACCGATACATGTGATCCCCAGGGATCACTTCTGTGTCTTTGTTCGACAGTGGCACAGAAAAATAACTTTCTTGGGTTGCATAAGCCAGGGAACCTTGTTGGCTAGGCTTACATGGGCCCTTGGGCCGAAAGCCTAGTACCTACTTATGTGTTACCCTCTATTAACCTTTCGTCATCTTGTAACTAGCAACTGGAGCCATGGACATTAGATTGCCCATGGCCTATGAATTAAACAGTAGCTAAGGATTGATTGGTCTGTGCAGTCTGCCATTCCTATAAATGCTACATTGACAGTATGTCTTTTCAACCAAAACTCTATTTTTATTCCACAACATGGTCATGGCTCTAAAATAGCTAGATTCCAAGCCATGCAGACAGTGACGTACTAGTAGAACCTTGGATTGTACTCATGAATTGTAAACACTGCATTGTAGCTGTTTTAGGTGACAAGGAGGTTATGATTTACATCATTCATTAGTTAATTAATATAACTCGCTTTGATGTTGCCTTTGTCATTTCAAATCACAAGTGCATTAAAAAAGGACATAGAAACAGTATTAACTTCTTGGATTCTAGAACTAGCATCAGTATGCACCACTTATCATAATGTTTTCCATTTGTACAGGGACATGATACAACTGCTGCAGCCATAAACTGGTCACTGCATCTTTTAGCATCCCATCCTGAGATTCAGCAGAAAGTTCACAGTGAATTAGATGAGGTTTTTGGTAAGTCTATCCTTTACAATTTGTTAGAAAATCCCCAGCACACACTAGAAAAGATAATCTACCTCATTCTACAGTAAAAAAATAAAGGTGTTATTGGAACATCTGGTCTTAAGTTGCAGCTTCTAGCTGTGGGTATTCCTGAAAAGAAAGCTCTGTGGAATGTGGACAATAGAGTTAAGTAAAGATCAGTCCATTTAATCTCTCCATTACTGGCAGAATGCAGAGTCAGAATGAAAAACTGTAACTTTTTTGTGCATGATGTGAAAATGTGCAACTGCAGATGCTCCAGGAGTAGTGTAAAAGCTGAGATGAATCTCAGGTAAGAAGGTTTCTGGAGTAGTTCATGGGTAAGAAGGTAACGTTTCTTTTTCTGCAAAGACAGGTACATGTAACAAATTTTCAGCAGGTAAATTGCAGAGCATACACAGGAGCTCAGTATGGGAAGAATGACAGCTGAGAGAGTAAATGTTAGATTTTAATTTGGGGTTGACAATATTTTCATTGAGGTATGTGTGAACTCTATACACCTTAGTATGGAAATTGGGAGTGTTTGTCTTGCTTATGTAGCTTTTGTGGTCATAGAATTTGAAGAGGATATTGTAATAAATTGCTCTTTGTCCATCTTCTGTTTTGTCACCCATATTGCACCCATTAAAGGATGTCTGAAAAAGGAAGGTGAATTCTGTCTACTAGTAAAACGTAGAAAGTAGTGGTACCTCAAAACAAGTAGAACTAGATGATTTTGCAGGAGGCATGGAAAATAAGCAGACAGCACAAAATGGGAGCTCTTTAATGATTCAGGACTAGCTCAGCAGCTGTAGCTTCACTTTGTCGTATTCCATATATGTGACAGGAAGCCTGTTTTTATAAAGAAATACACCAGTCGTATTTGTTTCAGACTCTTTTTGCAACATCTTTTAGAAAAAAGCAGACATATCTAGTCAAAATAGAAATTCATCTCAGTAGCTTTTCTCTGATTAATCAAAATGGTTTGTGCAAATGGATAGGAGCATTGAAAATTAGAATTTGATGTCCAGTGAGTGTACTACTGACTTTTCAAACCCTGGTGAGCAGCCTCTTTGGACAGCACTGTCTTGCAAAACTCAATAGTTTTTGCATATGGTACATACTGTACATATGTTTAATACTAGAAGTCACTATGAAGTCTGTATGTCACCTTTCTTATACATTTTGTAACCCATAAATATGCCAAGTTTATACTTGAATACACTGATATATACTGCTATTTTTATTAAAGTACTTCCAAATACAGTGACATAATTTAACTGACCTCTGGATCACAGAATTATACTTCTCCCTGTATTTTGTTCTACTGGTCTTAAGCTTAGGTTATTTAGCCCTGGTAGAAATTTAATGCTGCAGACCATGATGGGAAAACAAACCCAGGGATTCAGAAAGAACACCACTGCCAACAATAACAGCTATAGCCAAAATGGAATGCTTACATGGTACAGTAAAATGTGATTGCTTCGTTATCAGCTGATTTGCATGTCTGTGAGGCACCTTTTACTACAAGTACAAATCAACACTTTCCTACATTAACACTTCACTGTCCTACACACATTCACACATTTAAAGATCCACACACACACACACACACAAACAAACACACACACATGCGCACACACACGCACATGCACACACTCGCACACACACATGCCCACATACACACACACACACACACACACACACACACACACACACACACACACACACACACACACACACACACACACACACACACACCTCTTACTTTTTCTTGAGTTGACAGAATATCCTCAATGTCCCAACTTATTTTTTAGTCCCTAACCGTGTAAGTCATGGATTCTTATAGTCAGACAGTAATGTCAGACATTCATTATCCTAAATGTTCATGAAGTCCATTGTGATGCTAGACCTGTTGTTCTGTTAACCTTTTAAGTAACTCTGAGTCATATTTGAAAAATCTTCCCTGGTGTTATCTAGTCTTCCTGCAGACATTGCCTTGAAGCCTCATGCATGGACTCACACCCATCCCTCTCAACTGTCTGCCCCCGATTTTACAGGATGCTTCTGCTTTTGTCTTTCAAAGGTGCACTGCCCTCTGTACTCACAAACTGTTGCAGTCATTAAATAATGCCAGAGATTATGGTTCCATACTTATTATGTAAATAAATACATAAATTAAATAAATATAATAATAACTTGCTGTATTAACTGATGTGATAGTATAATTGCTTAATGTTGCTGCTTTCTGTGTAATAGGATAAATGGTTTAAAACATTTTCTCTCCTTTTACTTCACATTTTTTGAAACACTTGGGTAATAATTTGCAGCATTTCTGGTGTCTAGTGGATGTGCAGAGAGCTAATATTCTGTGAGGGTACAAGATCTGAATCCTTTTTGGAGCCCTTATGGCACACTATGTAGAGTATATGTGATGTCTTGTGTTACCTCCATCCCATGTCTTTTGTGCTGTAAAACTTTGTTCTTTGTAAGTGCTTTAAGATGTGTAGTGTCCCCTACTGCCAACCATTGTGGCAGGATTTGCTGATTAGTGTAGGTGATTGAAGAGATATGATGCCCCCACACACACACACACACTCACCACCTAACTAAACCCCTAAAGTGAAATCATAGATGGAAGTTTCATTACCCTGTAGACCATTTATATAATGCTAGTTGGCTTAATTGTCAAGAAAAACTCTGCTTATGTGTAACAGTTTGCTGCACTTATCTACAGATTATCACTCAAACACATTCCTTGGATTTTATTTAAAAAAGCCAAACAAAAAGAGACAATATACAAGGGTACCTATAGTACCTCCTAGTAACATTACTTTCGCATAATGTATGTCCAGATAGACAGACTTGCTTCCTTTCTGTTTCTGTTTGTTTCAGAAGATTTACATTTAATCTCATGTTATGATGCTGTGGTAGAATAAATGCCTTTGCCATAGCAAAATAAATCAAATGTGCAGATAGACTGTTATCCATTGCTAATGAAACTCTTTTGAAATGTGATGTTAAGTTTAGAGTGCTACATCTATTCTTGACAAAAATGTACATATCACATTAGTATAGATAATGATCTAATAGTAGAAGTAATCAAAGATCTTAGTATTATCTTAATTTTCTGAGTACTGAGCTAAGACTGATAAGCCCATAATTCCTCAAATAACAACAACAATCCCCTTTATGAATGGTAGTAATTATTGGTTCCCTTCACATATCAGGAACATTGTCATCATCAGCCACCTTTTCCCATTTTCTACATGGGGTTTTGGAGTTGTCCGCTATCGCCATCTCTCTGTCTCGATTCAGTGCCACTCTGCAATATTCTTTGGCAGTTATGCCTTGCTGTCACATCTTCTTACACAATCCATCCACCTCTGTGCTGCTTGCCGTCATTTCCTCTTGCCTTTTTCCTGTCTATCCTAAATCTTCTTCACCAGATTGTCTTCTGCTTTTCTGCACATGTGCCTGAACCACTGTAATCTGTTCTCTTTGTCATTTTCTGGAATTGGAGCTACTTGGGTGTTTATTCTGATGCCTTCATTTCTTTCTCTGTCCCACAGCGTGCATTCTACCACCCATCTCAGGCTCTTCATTTCCAGCACCTCTAGCTTCCTCATCTGCTCTGCCTTCACTGCCCAGGTTTCTGTATCATTCAGTAGAAATGGTCTTTGTTTTGTATAGATTTCTTTTTTGCTTCTTTGGTATTCTTCTGTCACATACTGCCATGACACTCTGTGCCAGTTGACAGCAATCCCTCTGATTTATTTATCTAAATGTGTTTACTGGGGTAGAATTCAGACTTCCCTTATCCTCAGCCAGGGTTGCCAGACGTCCCTATTTGAGCGGGATTGTCCCGGGATGAGCAGCCCGATCCCGAGTCCCGCACTGCCGGTTTAAATCCCGGTGAAACAGCCTCCTTTTTTTTTTTGATTGGCCCGTATACCGGCATACGGGCCAATCAAAAATCTGTAAACACGGAGCTACTTGTGTTTAATGCGGAACATCAGGCAGTTCCGCATTAAACACAAGTAGCTCTGTTTTGCGATTTTTTGATTGGCTTGTATACAAGCATACGGCTTGGGTTGGGAGGGTGGCCTAATGGTTAAGGTGTTTGCCTTGCAAGCACAAGGTGCAGGGTTTGAGTCTCACAAGGGACAATTGGCTAGGCTTAAAATGGCTCGCAAGGGCAGTTAGCTTAGTACTAATCTATGAACCTATATGGGCCAATCAAAAATCGCTAAACAAAGAGCTTGTGTTTAATGCGGAAATGCCTGACATTCTGCATTAAACACAAGTAAGCTCCTTGTTTAAAGACCTTTTTTTTTTTTTTTTAAGTCTTCACTTGGTGTCTACCTGGCCAGTCGGAAATGTGGCAACCCTGTCCTCAACCATCCCGCCCATATACTTGAAGTTGTTAACCTGTTCTACTGTATTACCATCTATCTCAATTTTCAGCTTCTTCCGATTTCCTCAGTTTACTGCCATTACAGCTGTCTCGTCTGTACTCAGTGCCATCCCATGCACCTTCAGTTTTGCATTCAATTCCCTCTTCATTTGCTGAAGGTCTTGTTCAGAGCCTGCATGTAATGGCACATCATGTACATGTAGCAGCTTTGTTGATCTGTCCCCGTGAACCTGTATGCTAATGGAGCCCATCATCAGTATGAACAGCAGTCTGCTCAGATCCGAACCTTGATGCATACCCACTCCCACAGGAAACACTCTCTGAATATTGTTTGTACTTGAATCTCAGGGTCCTTGTAAATAGCCTGCACTAATTTTACCAATGTTTCTGGGACTTTGAACTATCACAGGACTGCCCAAATCAGCTTTCTTGGAACCTTGTCAAATGCTTTATCCAAGTCAAGGAATGTCCAGTTGAACTCTTTCCTCTTCTCTAGCTTCTTCCAAATATCTGTTTCTCTGCAAACATCAGGTTTGCTTCATCCCGATCTGAATCTGAACTGCTCATCCCCCATCTTACTTTCTACTACTCTATGTATTTGTTTATCAATCACCCTCTCTAGAACTTTCATGCAGTGTGACAGAAGTTTGATACCTCTATACTACCCATGGGTTGAAAATGTCCCCCTTGTTCTTGTATACTGACAGTATTATGGTTATTCTATGGTCATCTGTGCTGTGACTTTCTCTCCATACTGCTATGAATGCCCTCTGGAGCTATTTTTTCCCTAACTCACCCACCATTTTGATCGTATATGCTGTGACCTCACTTGAGCCTGACACTTTGCCTGGCTTCATGTTCCTTAGTGTTGTTCTTACTTATTCTAGGCCAGGCTCCTCTACTTGTTTCATCATAGGATTTGTCTGGATTAGTACAGCTTCTGTGGGGTTGTCTTCATTCAGAAACTGCTGGAAGTACTCCTTCCATCTGCTTTTGATATCCTGTGTACTGGTGAACAGGTTACTGCTGGCATTCTTTTTGAAGAGTGTTTGATGCCCATCTTCTTTATCATTCTGCACTTGCCTTGCATCCTGAGTTTCTTTGTTATATATACTGAGTCACTTTCCAGATGCTGGTAGAGTTTCCAGATGCTGGTAGTGAGCAAAACTCACTCCTACAACTGCCTTCATTGATTTCTTAATGACCATAAATTTTTTCATGTATAAACATTTTTTAACTACGACTGTTTATACTTGTGTGTCCTAGGCTTTGATTATGATGTTATCACCTTCTTCTTCTTTCGGCTTTTTATGGTTAGAGGTTGCCACAGCGGATCACCTGTCCGCTCATGATTGGCAGTGGAGTTTTACAGTGTCGAGTGGCCAGCCCGGTGACCAGCCTTCCACAGAAAGCACACATGCACACACTGACACCTAGGGCCAATTTAGTGTCCACTCCACCTACAGCATGTCTTTGGGATGTGGGAGGAAACTGGGGCACCCAGAGGAAACCCACGCGACCACAGGGAGGACATGCAGACTCTGCAAAGAAGGCATCCCAGCCAAGGATCGAACCGGAGAACCTCTTACTGTGAGGTGGCAACGCTAACCACTGCACCACCGCAGCTGCCCTGATTATGATGTTAGCACCTACCTACCACAAAAAAAATGAATTTAGTCACATTGTGTAAATTTCAGCCTGATCCATCAGTTACCATTTCCATAAAGTATATTACGGTCACCGAGACTAGCCCATTTCTCTAGCTCTTCTTCTGTAAGGTGAAGATGCAGGCAAGTAGGATCTTAAATGATATGTCATCTGCAAATGTTCATAAGTAGGATTGTATTAAAAATGGAGAGGAAGCTATGTAACCACTGTTAATGGATAACATCAAAGTAAGTAAATATGTAATATTTTAGCAATATAACATGTTCTTGTGGGTAATGCAAGATTTCCCCACCAGTGTTAAAAAAAATCCAGATATTGATAATCTTGCATTACCCATAACTAAGCACAATATTTTGCTGTTATTTATTTAATTATGTATTTACTGTTTGTTCACTAGGAATGCTGGCTGGTCAATTGATCCTTCTCAGCCATGACCCATGCTCAGTGAGCTGCAATGCGCATATAATATAAAATAAGCATAGACCAAATCCTTCCTGTAAAGAAGACAGAAGAAAATTCTGGAGCTCTAGGATATTAAAGTTTTTGTTGGTAATTAGAAGAACATTATTATTATTATTATTATTATTATTATTAGTGGGGATGTTGTCAGGTGTATCTGTCAGTCACTTTTTTCTTTCCAAAAGAGACATGATTTAGTGTATTGAGCAATTTGTTATATGTAAGAAACAAGACCTTTGTGGCTTTTCCTGAGTATTCTTATGGATTTCTTTAAGGTAAGGAAATTTTGATGGAGTTATATATTAGGTGGGTCTTCTTCTCAAGGTTTTCAAACATAATCTCTGCACTTCATTTAGACTCTAATATCATAACTGAGCTCTAAGCCACCTTCTGATGTCTAGGTAAAAATATCTTAAATGTGGTCGACACAAAGAGCAGTAGAGGGGTATGAAAAGCCGACTTCACACTTCTAAAAACTAGTGTGGTCTCCTTTAAGGCCCCTGAGCCAGTGGTAAGCATTACTCAAACCGCTGAATCACTTACAAATGCCTTCTACCAGCACCTACAGGACTGCATGGATCAGGCAATCCCAAACAAAACTAAGACTCTTTGTACCAAAGGCAAGCGTCCAGTCTGGTGGACCCCAGCCATAAACAAGCTCTACAACAAAAGGAGGAAGCTACTACAAGATAGAGCAAAATCCTTGAAAGGTAAGACACCTTTGATCATTATAAGTAAAAAACTAAGAGCTCTCATAAAATCATCCAAGGCAAATTTTGAGAGAAAAATCGCCAAGGACTCAAAAGACAATCATAAGGCCTTCTTTAGCTATGTTAGAAACCTAGGAGGAAACTCCCAGATATGCTCAGAATTAGTTCAAAATGATGTGAAGATTACTGAACCTACACACATTGCCAACATACTGGCTGACAGGTTCAGTGCAAACTTCTCCCCAAAAGGAGAGATATCTATACCAGAGGATTGTAGCCCCAAACATCTCCAACGCCCAGGTGAGAACTGCTCTCTTCAAAGCAAAAACACAGCATCCATGGGACCGGATGGTGTCCCCGCTGTGTGCTCCATGAACTCAATGAGGAATTAAACCCGCAGTTAGGACAGCTGTTTAATCTTAGCCTCACCTCAGGATACGCTCCAAGGAGTGGCGCACGGCGACTGTGGTCCCACTTCACAAGGGCGGTGCCTCCACCGACCCTGGAAATTACCGTCCCATTAGCTTGACAAGCCTTATCTGCAAAGCCATGGAGAGGATCATAATGGAACTCATAAATAAAGACATAGGGAACTTGCAGACTTTGGATCCAACCCAGTTTGGCTTTGTCAAAGGCAGATCATGCCTTTTAAACTTGGTTGACTTTTTCGAGACAGTCACCAAGGCCATTGATGAGGGAAAGGCAGTCCATACAGCCTACCTTGACCTGGCAAAGGCCTTCGACACAATACCCCACTCAGGTATCATCGAAAAACTCATCAGCTTGAATGTAAACCCATACATCACAAGATGGGTTGCAAACTGGCTAAGTGACAGAACCCACAGGGTCAGAGTTGCTGGAGCCATGTCAGACTCAAAGCCTGTCACAAGTGGTGTTCCACAGGGCTCAGTCCTGGGTCCACTCTTGTTCGGCACCTACTTTTCTGAAGTACAAGCAAACACAGGAGGGTTATGGCTGACAAAGTTTGCAGATGACTGCAAACTGGGCGCCATAGTCGAAAACACATCTGACACAGATATCCTTCAGAAGGGCCTCACAGAAACGGATAACTGGTGCCAGAGCCATGGCCTAAAGTTAAATGCCAAGAAATGCATAGTCATACCCTTCGAAAACAAGGTTACCCCTAGCTACCATATAGGTGGCAATCCACTGAGCACAGAAGAAGTCATCAGGGATCTGGGGACCCAGGTTGACAGTAGCCTTCGCTTGACACTCATGTTGCTAAAGTAGTTAGGAAAACCTTCTACATTGCCCACCTGATCATGAAGGGATTCACATCTAGATCAAGGGAGGTCATCGTCCCCTGTACTCATCACTCATTAGACCTATGATTGAGTACAATGCCCCATTCGAATGTATCTGACCCGACACCTGCAGCAGCTGGAAAGGCCCCAAAAGTTCCTCACCAAAAGGATAAAGGGTCTCAAAAATATGACTTATGCTGCCCGACTGAAAGAACTCCAGCTCTATTCAGTCTCATACCGCTTGCTCAGAGGTGACCTGTGCTTGACATATAAGGCCATGTCAAACCCTGATTTGATGAATATGCTTCACCTCAAAAAATCTAGATCCCTCAGAACCACAAGGGCGGGAGACTTAAACCTTGACACGGTTATTAATAGAACATGCTGGAGGGACAGATTCATCACCCAGAGACTCCCTATGCTGTGGAACAAAATCCCGGTACATGTGAGGCAGAGCACCTCGCTGGCCTTGTTCAAGAGGAATCTTGACCAATGGATGGGGGATCGCAGATATACCCCAGGGATTACTTCAGTGTCACTGCTTGACAGAGGCACAGCAAAATAATAGGCATAGTTTTATTCAAACTAAAGGGGTGGCGAAAGCCAAATAACTATGGGCTAGGCTTATAAATGCCCTTGGGCAGATAGCCTAGTATGAACCTATGAACCTATGAAATACTATTCAGGATTGATTAATCAACACCACTGAGAGAGGAATTAAGGTGGGATTGCTTTACATTTGTTAAAGATCTACCAGTAATAATCAGTGGGAGTCTCTTGATTGTTCTGAAAGAGCCAGTGGGTAACAAAAGTCAGTAGTTACTTAGGTTATCTGGAAGAATTTCTATCAAGCACCTATACTGTGTATTAGATATGAGGAGATCTACAGCTGAGTAATCACTTTTTGTGTCGATTTGGCCTTGTGGGTGCTGCTATGAAGCAATGCTATTTAAAAAAGGGAGTTGTATTCCATTTTTTTAAATCATACAGCAGTATTACATATCTTTGTTCTGCATTCATATATCTACTGCAGAACCTAGGAAGGCTTAGTGATGTTCTGTTCATGCTAGTAATACGTAAGGAATATTGGTGGTACCTTATCAGTGGAAAATCGCACTTTGTTACAGAAAGCTCTTTGAATTTTTTTTTTTTCACTTTGAATTTTTTTTCTGTCTTATGTATGAACATAGTCTTGTTCAAGTCTTGCGTATGAACATAGTTCAAGTACAACTTGCCCTTGCATATCAGTGCAGCTACCAAAACAGGTGTATTTCAGTGTAATATGACAGCAGTATATTTTAACAGTGCTTTTGTATGGTGAAATCTCGATGATCTGTGTTTTCCTGATTCAAGTTCCTGGGGGAAATGCCCATACATCTCTGTGTATACATTAGGATACTTGGGCGCTGTATATGATCTGTTTCATTCCTGCAGTTTATCCATTTGTATTGAACTGTTTTTCATCATGTTCTAATGGCAGTTTTAGCTAAAATAATTTTTACCAGTTGAATTATATATGTTGGTTTGTGTTCGAGGAGACTTCATTGAAAATTAAAATTTCTGTATCTCTTTCTCTCTCGGTTTCTGTTTTTGTCTCTGTGTCTCACTTAGTGACATTCCTAAAAATATGAGCAGAACATTTGGGTGGCACAGTGGTGCAGCAGTTAATGTTGGCGCCTCACAGCAAGAGGTTCTCCAGATCAATTCTTGGCCGGGGTACCTTCTGTGCAGAGTCTGCATGTCCTTCCTGCATTTGTGTGGGTTTTCTCCCACATTCCAAAGACATATGTCTGGAGTGTTTCTCCCCGGGCCTCGACTGAAAATAGGCTCTGTTCTAGTTAGACTTTCCTGGTCAACAAATATTTAATAAATAAAATAAATAAATTTTTCTTTTGGTAGCTATATCTGTATTTTAATGCCACCATAAATCTCATTCGTGTGGGTAATACAGCATTTATTATAGGTTTACTGATTGCACAGTATAGGTTTTCTATAGTTAGATACATTGATACTGCTCTTATCAGACTTGACCATACCTCTATTATGAATCACAACCCTGCTACACTAAGGCCTGTAGAGAGTTACAAGGTCCTTGGTAATGGTGATTACATAGGTTCATAGATTAGTAATAGTCTAACTGCCCTTTTGGGCTATTTTAAGCCTAGCCAACTAACATGTGAGAATCAAACCCTGCACCTTTTTGTCTGTAAGGTAAATATCTTAACCATTTTGTCAACAGGCAGTTTGGGACTGCAGTAATCAGACTAGACATGGGAAGGTTTACAGTATGTTGTCTTACTGATGTTAGGACTAGGGACATTGGAATGACCCAGAGAACCCTTCACTGTCCATTTGTAAGTATGACCTTGCAGCTATCCATGTAGGGGTAGTCACCCTTAGCCATTTCACCCTGGAGGAGATGAGGGGAGGCAGCATTAAGCTCTCTTCCCATATTCTCAAGAAAGAAAAATCATGAACAGTAATTTACAGTCACCAAGAATGATGCCAAAGTCCAAAGATAAGATATTTGGCTTTAACAGTTGGTTAGTTAACTGTTGTAATTCCAGGGACGTCCAGCACAGTTTTCCTGACACAAAGTAGTTAACTGCTCCTTCTGCTTTACTAGGATGGGCTGCACCTCTTATCTGACGGCTAAAGCTTTTGCTGCCCCATAGTGCCCTTTTTAGGCAAAGGTCACCTCATGGCCATACCCACTTAGCAAAGTCTAATACTAACAGTATAATGGCATCACTTGTCAATGTTAGAAGATTGAACGATTGAACAGAAAGATTTCAGATCTTGAGTTTTTTTCCTACACTGGAGATGTTATATGTATATATACAATATATATATATATATATATATATGTGTGTGTGTGTGCATGTGTGTGTTTGTGTTTATGTGCATTATGTGCATTACACAAATTTGCTTCCAGTGCTAAGAAAATACTCTTTTCTGTCAGTATATATGTGTGTGTGTCTCTGCATTACACAAATTTGCTTCCAGTGCTAAGAAAATACTCTTTTCTCTCAAGGTTCAGCATGCAACATGTATTCAGTTTCACTGGAAGCTGTGGGGGTATATCCATATTGGTTAGGGAGCCTGTTGTTTCATAGCAAATCATGCATGATACCATAATGCATGTTGTAGAGGTCCAGGTAACTATCAATAAAACTGCCCTTTATGTAAATCCAAGTCCCCAGTAATCTCTCCCTTTGAGCATGCTGATTATGTAAGCAGTTCAAATAGCTCTCCATCAAACCAAGTATATTTATTATGAGTGACTTTATCAACCCCACCATAAACTGCCACACCTACACAGATAACAATACATTTATTTTCACAGTACTGACACACAAGCGTTCTAGCTGTGTGGGACCTGACAATATTTCCTGCTGTCTGCTAATAAGAGTCAAGCACCCCTTATTCAAATCCCTCTTGAATCTATTCATTTTAAGCCTGTTCCTGGCTTATGTCACTGAAATGTAGAGAATGGTCATAGCTATATCATTACACAAAGACAGCCAGATGACAGACCCCAGAAGCTATAAACCGATTAACCTTAAAAAGTATCATACTTAAATTTGTGTGCATAATCGCTGAGCTTATAAAGTATGACAGTGACATACAAACCTTGGAACAAAACAAATTTGGCTTTATAAAAGGTAGGTTATGTCTAAGTAGGGTTTAGTTTAGGGTTAGATGTAGGGATTTGGTTAGTGTATGTATGTGGTGTATTTAGTTTGTTTGTGTAGGTAGTGTGCAGCGGGCAGTAGGATGGGACAAGTATGATAGTTCGATGTTTTGAATTTCGTGGTTTAGGGCGTTCAGTGTTTTTGCGGTTCGATGAAGATGGGTCGATGTTTAGGGATTCGATAAGGTAAGCATTCGTGTTTGTGATATAGACCCTATTAAACTGTTTCAATTTCTTTGGAAGAATTTCCTCTCAGCTGTCCCTAATTTGTAAGGACACTCTTAATGTTTTCTCAGATTTTTGTTCCATGCCTTCTAAAATTGGAAATGATTTTGAGAACTTCTAAGACAGTAGTGCCAATATTTAAAATGTGTCCCTAATTTGGGGCATTTTCATTAACTATTTTTTACCTTGTTACAAATTCTGGAGGTTAAAGTTGAGAACTGTATGTGAAGCCCTGTAGGAGATCTGATACTATATACTGTTTAGGCTTTTGACACTGTCTCACAAACCTGACGATAGGTAAAATTTTCTGATTTATTAAATACTCATAGGGAGTCTACTAGATATCTAATTGGCTGTCTGACATAACTAATATTGTTATGTTAGGGGGTACATAGGTAAGTATTAGACTAGCTACCCTTCAGAGCCCTTTAAAGTCTAGTCACTTTCTGTTAAGGGTGAGGATCAAACTTTGTACCTTGTGTCTCTGACATAAGCACCCTAACCATTATACCAAATCCCCAAGCCCTTAACATATTATACCCAAATTATGTAATCAGTGGAGTTATAAAGGGAAATATTGGGAGCCCCTTTTCTGTCCATCTGTACAATGACCCAGCACTGTTGTAGTTCATAAACTCAGCCACCAAGTTAGATGCAGCAAAAACTTCATTCAGACCAAACCAGCAAGTGGGGAGAAAAACAGGCAACAGATTAAAATAGTGTACTGGTCTCAAAGCACAAAGCCTCTTCCTCAGTACCAAACCTAATGTAGAAGAAACACTGACCTAGCTTTGTAAAGTCAGATATATTATGGTGCCACTAAATAAATAAATAAATAAATAAACAAATGGAAATATACACATTCATACTAATTATAATTCTTTGAACCTGATAAATTTACCCATTAAAATGCTTTTAAAAATATAAACAATTAGTATTTTTAAACTGTAATCAAAACAAATAAATGTACTGCCTCCCCTGTGTTGAGTAGAAAAATTGCATGCAACTGCAAAACAAAAATTACAAGATTTAAATATATTCATTAAGTCCCAAGGATAAAAGAGTCCAAGAATAATGATCTGTCTTTGCTGCTTGGTATTTGATATTTGTAGTTGCTTGTGTTTATTAATACCATTGTTACAAACATGATCAATCCTGGAAAAGCAAATCTTGCCCCTTAATATTGAACTAAGTTCTTTATATCGATAATAAACAAAAGTCAGTAGGAGCAAGTCACAGTAGATATAACACCAGTTTATATATCAGGTCCCAGAAACTTCAAGAGTCCCAATTTCATAAACGATAAGAACCACGACTCATTCAATTCACGAACCTTTCTTTAATAAAAACAAAAATTGAGTTGGAACTTCAAAACAGGTTAGCGCTTTCAACTTACGGCTTCTGCAGACCTATTACATTCTCCAAGCATCACACAATTTAATTTAAATAAAAAAAAGCGCGAACATGTCGCTCAACTCTTAAAGTGCCAGTGCAAGATAAAAGAAATTTAAACAATTCATTGCTAAATCTCGTTACCAAGCCTTAATATAAATGCATTTAATAAAGCAACATAACTCTACATATATCTATGCTAAACATATTAAAAATAATAAATATATGTATATATGTATAACACATATATAAATATGTAAATGTGTATATAACACTTATAAAAAATCATATTTAAAATAAATGGCAAAGTGTATGGTGAATATATATATATATATATATATATATATATATATATATATAAATAAAAATAAATATAAGTAAAAATACATATAGATACTTATATACACACAAATGTCCAGTATCAAAAAACTATAAAATATAATATGCTGTATGATCTAGAAGCTAAATACAAAAGGTATATGTGTATATATCATGTACTTAATCCTCTCATTCTAAGAAAGGGTTTGATTGAGACTTTTCCATTAATACCAGGGTATATATCGGACCTCAATCTCATGATCCAAGTGGCTTCTCTAGCTTCAGTGTATATTTTAATATCACCTCCTCTAATCCCTCTATTAACCCTCTCTACAATCTTAAATCTAAATGTGTGGGAGTCTCCAAATTCACTAACATGTTTCGCTAGAGCATTTACCTTAGAGGCTACCCTGATATTATACATATGTTCATGCATTCTATCTCTAAGACTCCTATTGGTCTTCCCTATGTAGAATGCATGACATGCTTCACAATGTGCCAGATAAACAATATCTGTGGACATACAGTTCTCTCTAACCCTAAATATATAAGATCTCAAATCAGTAGGGTGAACAAATAAGGGGTCTGTATCAATAAGGTGGCAAAAATTGCAATGCCCACAGGGGAGTGTTCCATAAGATATGTCTATATCTCCTCTTAATGTCTCCTTTTGATAGCAAAGAAACCTTTTCAAATTCTTTTTATTCTTATATATAAAGCTCGGGGCCTCCCCTAAAACTTCCTTTACTTCTGGGTCAACCAACAAAATGTCCCAATGAGTCCTGATGACATCCTTAATTTGACCTACATCCTTAGTATAACAAATAGGACACACAACGTTCTTATCTCTAAACTCCCTTGACATCAGAGTATCTCTGGTTCTATTCTCACCGCCTCTGTGGCCAGAGAAATAGGGTGCTGCCACCCCTGATCTCATTGAATCTATCCCTTGTGTCCCTTTGTTTATATCACTTATGCTATAGCCATGTACCAGTAGTCTCTCACTTAAGTCCTTCAACTCATTCATGAATCTCAAATCGATGGGACAGTATCTAGAAATCCTCATAGCTTGTCCTTTAATGATGTTATTATATATATACCCTGGATGCATGCTATGACGATGCAACAATACATTTCTATGACACAGCTTCCTATAAAGTCCTGTGTTTATCAGACCATTGTCTAATTTCTCTACATAGATATCCAAAAAAGGTATTCTGACCTCAGAATACTCAAAGCTAAATCTCAAATATTCAGTCAGTGAGTTAATCTCATTAATAAATAATATCAATTCTTCGGAGTAACCTCTCCACAACAGGAAAAGGTCATCCACAAACCTCCTATAAAACAATACACAATCCTTAAAGCCAGATAATTGAAACATGACTCTATGTTCCCATTCAGACATGAAAAGGTTGGTGTAGCTATTGGCACAGGATGTGCCCATAGCCACGCCATCCCTCTGGAGGTAACACTGATCATCAAAACAAAAAACATTAGACTCCAAAACCGCCTCTAAAAAAGTCAATATTAGATCTGTTTTCTGTCCATTGTTGATTCTCTCCTGAAATAACTCCCAACCATCTCAACTCCTTCTACATTAGGAATAACAGTAAATAATGACTGAACGTCCATCGTAACAAAGAGAAAATCTGAATCTTTGGATCTCCCATTAGTAAAGCCATATAAATCAAGTAAAAACTGTCTAGTGTCTTTTAAAACAAATGCATTTGCATCGACTATTGGTCTTAAAAACTTCTCAATATAAATAGACAGGGGTTCAGTAGACCACCCCCTCCCTGCTACTATGGGTCTGAGGGGTGGATTCTCTCTATTCTTATGAATTTTCAGAAGTCCATTTATGCAGGGAAGAATATGGCACAGCTTCCTATAAAGTCCTGTGTTTATCAGACCATTGTCTAATTTCTCTACATAGATATCCAAAAAAGGTATTCTGACCTCAGAATACTCAAAGCTAAATCTCAAATATTCAGTCAGTGAGTTAATCTCATTAATAAATAATATCAATTCTTCGGATTAACCTCTCCACAACAGGAAAAGGTCATCCACAAACCTCCTATAAAACAATACACAATCCTTAAAGCCAGATAATTGAAATATGACTCTATGTTCCCATTCAGACATGAAAAGGTTGGTGTAGCTATTGGCACAGGATGTGCCCATAGCCACGCCATCCCTCTGGAGGTAACACTGATCATCAAAACAAAAAACATTAGACTCCAAAACCGCCTCTAAAAAAGTCAATATTAGATCTATCTGTTTTCTGTCCATTGTTGATTCTCTCCTGAAATAACTCCCAACCATCTCAACTCCTTCTACATTAGGAATAACAGTAAATAATGACTGAATGTCCATCGTAACAAAGAGAAAATCTGAATCTTTGGATCTCCCATTAGTAAAGCCATATAAATCAAGTAAAAACTGTCTAGTGTCTTTTAAAACAAATGCATTTGCATCGACTATTGGTCTTAAAAACTTCTCAATATAAATAGACAGGGGTTCAGTAGACCACCCCCTCCCTGCTACTATGGGTCTGAGGGGTGGATTCTCTCTATTCTTATGAATTTTCAGAAGTCCATTTATGCAGGGAAGAATATGGCACAGCTTCCTATAAAGTCCAGTGTTTATCAGACCATTGTCCAATCTCTCTACATAAATATCCAAAAAAGGTATTCTGACCTCAGAATATTCAAAGCTAAATCTCAAGTATTCAGTCAGTGAATTGATCTCATTAATAAATAGTATCAATTCCTCGGATGAACCTCTCCACAACAGGAATAGGTCATCCACAAACCTCCTATAAAACAATACACAATCCTTAAAGCCAGATAATTGAAACATGACTCTATGTTCCCATTCAGACATGAAAAGGTTGGCGTAGCTATTGGCACAAGATGTGCCCATAGCCACGCCATCCCTCTGGAGGTAACACTGATCATCAAAACAAAAAACATTAGACACCAAAACCACCTCTAAAAAAGTCAATATTAAATCTATCTGTTTCCCATCAATTGTTGATTCTCTCCTAAGATAACTCCCAACCATCTCAACTCCTTCTACATTAGGAATAACAGTAAACAATGACTGAACGGTCCATCGTGACAAAGAGAAAATTTAAATCCTCGGATCTCCCATTAATGAAACCATATAAATCTAGTAAAAACTGTCTAGTGACTTTTAAAACAAATGCATTCGCATCAACTATTGGTCTTAAAAACTTCTCAATATAAATGGACAGTGGTTCAGTAGACCACCCCCTCCCTGCTACTATAGGTCTAAGGGGTGGATTCTCTCTATTCTTATGAATTTTCGGAAGTCCATTTATGCAGGGAATGAGTGGATATGTCACTTCCAATGTCTTAAATAGCAATGTATCAATAATATGACTCTTAACTAGATCTTCCAACATACATTGTAGCCTATTAGCCATGACAAAAACTGTATCTCTGTCTATAGGAACATAAAACCTTTCTTCACTTAACATCTCTATCATACTATTATGGTACTTCCATGCATCCATAATAACAACCCCACCTCCCTTATCAGCCCGTCTAATAGCTATAGTTTGGTCATTACGTAGATTGTACAATGCTTGTCTCTGTCTAGATGATAAATTATTATTATTCTTACCCTTCTTACCTCTATCTCTCATCCGATATAAGTCATCCTCAACCATTTTACTATATGCTGCCAATAGAGGGTGTAATGGGGGTACAAAAGTACTTGGTTTCCTAACTAATGGAGTATTCACTTGCTTGTCATTGTTGTGAAAAGTTATTCTAAGGGATAAGTTACGAACATACATCTTAAAATCTCGTATAGTTTCTTCAAAATTACTGTGTGTGGTGGGAATGAAAGAAAGTCCACGGGACAACACAGTTTCTTCATTTACAGATAGAATGCGAGATGAAATATTAAAAACTATGTTGTCCCCCTCCCTTCCCACATCTTCTTGATGTTGTGATTTGGTAGACGGTCTAGAGACAGTTTCCTTTTCTGTGTCCCTCTGCTTATAGACCGTCCCCTCCCTTCCCTGTGTTCGAACCTGATGGGGAAAGGGTGATTTACATCATAAGTGTGAGTATTAGAGCTAGTAGTTGCCCTTTGAGAACCTCCTTGTCCTATTTCATCAGCCTTATAACCAGTCTTAAGATTCATGAATGAGTTGAATGACTTAGGTGAGAGACTGCTGGTACGTGGCCATAGCATAAGTGATATAAACAAAGGGACACAAGGGATAGATTCAATGAGATCAGGGGTGGCAGCACCCTATTTCTCTGGCCACAGAGGCGGTGAGAATAGAACCAGAGATACTCTAATGTCAAGGGAGTTTAGAGCTAAGAACGTTGTGTGCCCTATTTTTTATACTAAGGATGCAGGTCAAATTAAGGATGTCATCAGGACTCATTGGGACATTTTGTTGGTTGACCCAGAAGTAAAGGAAGTTTTAGGGGAGGCCCCGAGCTTTATATATAAGAATAAAAAGAATTTGAAAAGGCTTCTTTGCTATCAAAAGGAGACATTAAGAGGAGATATAGACATATCTTAATGGAACACTCCCCTGTGGGCATTGCAATTTTTGCCACCTTATTGATCCAGACCCCTTATTTGTTCACCCTACTGATTTGAGATCTTATATATTTAGGGTTAGAGAGAACTGGTTGTCCACAGATATTGTTTATCTGGCACATTGTGAAGCATGTCACGCATTCTATATAGGGAAGACCAATAGGAGTCTTAGAGATAGAATGCGTGAACATATGTATAATATCTGGGTAGCCACTAAGGTAAACGCTCTAGCGAAACATGTTAGTGAATTTGGAGACTCCCACACGTTTAGATTTAAGATTGTAGAGAGGGTTAATAGAGGGATTAGAGGAGGTGATATTAAAACATACACTGAAGCTAGAGAAGCCACTTGGATCATGAGATTGAGGTCCGATATATACCCTGGTATTAATGGAAAAGTCTCAATCAAACCCTTTCTTAGAATGAGAGGATTAAGGACATGATATATACACATATACCTTTTGTATTTAGCTTCTAGATCATACAGCATATTATATTTTATAGTTTTTTGATATTGGACATTTGTGTGTATATAAGTATTTATATGTATTTTTACTTATATTTATTTATATATATATATTCACCATACACTTTGCCATTTATTTTAAATATGATTTTTTATAAGTGTTATATACACATTTACATATTTATATATGTGTTATACATATATACATATATTTATTATTTTTAATATGTTTAGCATAGATATATGTAGAGTTGTGTTGCTTTATTAAATGCATTTATATTAAGGCTTGGTAACATGAGACTTAGCAATGAATTGTTTAAATTTCTTTTATCTTGCACTGGCACTTTAAGAGTTGAGTGACATGTTCGCGCTTTTTTTGATTTAAATTAAATTGTGTGACGCTTGGAGAATGTAATAGGTCTGCAGAAGCCATAAGGTGAAAGCGCTAACCAGTTTTGAAGTTCCAACTCAATTTTTGTTTTATTAAAGAAAGGTTCATGAACTGAATGAGTCGTGGTTCTTATCATTTATGAAATTGGGACTCTTGAAGTTTCTGGGACCTGATATATGAACTGGTGTTATATCTACTGTGGCTTGCTCCTACTGACTTTTGTTTATTATCAATTACTTAATTTGGCTGCTATAGTAGGAGCATTTATTCCGTTCAGGCGACATTTTTATAAGTAAATTCTTTATATATTTGAATCTTTTGCTAACTAGGTTAGTCGCCTCTTTTCAGGAGGGACATGAGGTGATGTTTATACTACAAGGGGAAATTTGGTCATGGCCTCAGGGAACTTCCCCTACTCTTTCAACAGGCGGCATGGGATTTTTTTATATCTACCTGAGCTACCACTGTAGGATTTTTTATATGTACCTGAGCTGTCACCATGGGATATTTTATATCTACCTGAGCTGCCACCGTGGGATTTTTTATATCTACCTGAGCTAGCACCGTGGAATTTTTTTTATATCTACCTGAACTAGCACTGTGGGATTTTTTTTTTATCTACCGGAGCTACCACCATGGGATTTTTTTATATCTACCTGAGCTGCCACCGTAGGATATTTTATATCTACCTGAGCTAGCACCATGGGAATTTTTTATATCTACCTGAGCTAGCACCGTGGGATTGTTTTATATATACCTGAGCTAGCACCGTGGGATTGTTTTATATATACCTGAGCTACCACTCTAGGATATTTTTATATCTACCTGAGCTAGCACAGTGGGATTTTTTCTATCTACCTGAGCTACCACCGTGGGATTTTTTATATCTACCTTAGCTACCACCGTGGGATTTTTTTATATCTACCTGAGCTAGCACAGTGGGATTTTTTTTTTATCTACCTGAGCTACCACCGTGGGATTTTTTATATCTACCTGAGCTAGTACCATGGCTACCATTGTGGGGTGTTTTAGTTCTACCTGAACTGCCACTGTGGGATTTTTTATATCTGCCTGAGCTACCACTGTGGGATTTTTTATATCTGCCTGAGCTACCACTGTGGGATTTTTACATCTAGCTGAGCTACCACCATGGGCTTTTTTTATATCTACCTGAGCTACCACTGTGGGATTTCTATATCTACCTGAGCTACCACCGTGGGATTTTTTTATATCTACCTGAACTACCACTGTGGTATCTTCATATCTACCTGAGCTACCACCGTGGGATTTTTTATATCTACCTGAGCTACCACCGTGGGATTTTTTTTATATCTACCTGAGCTAGCACCGTGGGATTTTTTATATCTACCTGAGCTAGCACCGTGGGATTGTTTTATATCTTCCTGAGCTACCACAGTGGGATTTTTTATATCTACCTGAGCTAGCACAGTGGGATTTTTTATATCTACCTGAGTTTCCACAGTGGGAGTTTTTATATCTAACTGAGCTACCACCTTGGGATTTTTTTATCTACTTGAGCTACCACCATGAGATTTTTTATATCTTCCTGAGCTACCACCGTAGGATATTTTTATATCTACCTGAGCTACCACCATGGGCTTTTTTATATCTACCTTAGCTAGCACAATGGCTACCACTGTGGGATTTTTTATATCTACCTGAGCTACCACTGTGGGATTTTTATATCTACCTGAGCTACCACCGTGGGATTTTTTTATATGTACCTGAGCTACCACCGTGGGATTTTTTATATCCACCTGAGCTACCACCGTGGGATTTTTTATATCTACCTGAGCAAGCACAGTGGGATTGTTTTTATCTACCTGAGCTACCATCGTGGGATTTTTTATATCTACCTGAGCTACCACCGTAGGATATTTTTACATCTACCTGAGCTACCACCGTGGGATTTTTTATATCTACCTGAGCTAGCACCATGGCTACCACTGTGAGATTTTTTATATCTACCTGAGCTACCAGTGTGGGATTTTTATATTTACCTGAGCTACCACTGTGGGATTTTTATATCTACCTGAGCTACCACTGTGGGATTTTTTTATATGTACCTGAGCTACCACCGTGCGATTTGTTTATATTTACCTGAGCTACCACCGTGGGATTTTTTTATATCTACCTGAGCAAGCACAGTGGGATTGTTTTTATCTACCTGAGCTACCACCGTGGGATTTTTTTATATCTACCTGAGCTAGCACCGTGGGATTTTTTTTGTATCTACCTGAGCTACCACCGTGGGATTTTTTTTATATCTATCTGAGCTACCACCATGGTTACCACTGTGGGATTTTTTTATATCTACCTGAGCTATCACTGTGAGATTTTTATATCTACCTGAGCTACCTCCATGGGATTTTTTTATTTCTACCTGAGCTAGCACCATGGGATTTTTTATATCTACCTGAGCTAGCACCATGGCTACCACTGAGAAATTTTCATATCTACCTGAGCTACCACCATGGGATTTTTTTATATCTACCTGAGCTACCACCGTGGGATTTTTTATATCTACCTGAGCTAGCACAGTGGGATTTTTTTTATCTACCTGAGCTACCATCGTGGGATTTTTTATATCTACCTGAGCTACCACCGTAGGATATTTTTACATCTACCTGAGCTACCACCATGGGATTTTTTATATCTACCTGAGCTACCACCGTGGGATTTTTTATATCTACCTGAGCCAGCACCATGGCTACCACTGTGAGATTTTTTATATCTACCTGAGCTACCAGTGTGGGATTTTTATATTTACTTGAGCTACCACTGTGGGATTTTTTTATACCTACCTGAGCTAGCACCATGCCTACCACTGTGGGATTTTTATATCTATCTGAGCTACCACCATGTTTTTTTTTTTACATCTACCTGAGCTACCACCGTGGGATTTTTTATATCTACCTGAGCTAGCACCATGGCTACCGCTGCGGGATGTTTTATTTCTACCTGAGCTACCACTGTGGGATTTTTTATATCTGCCTGAGCTACCACTATGGGATTTTTACATCTAGCTGAGCTACCACCGTGGGATTATTTTATATCTACCTGAGATGCCACTGTGGGATTTGTATATCTACCTGAGCTACCACCGTAGGATATTTTTATATCTGCCTGAGCTACCACTGTGGGATTTTTTTTATATCTACCTGAGCTAGCACCATGCCTACCACTGTGGGATTTTTATATCTATCTGAGCTACCACCATGTTTTTTTTTTTTACATCTACCTGAGCTAGCACAGTGGGATTTTTTTTTTTTATCTACCTGAGCTACCACCGTGGGATTTTTTATATCTATCTGAGCTAGCACCATGGCTACCGCTGCGGGATGTTTTATTTCTACCTGAGCTACCACTGTGGGATTTTTTATATCTACCTGAGCTACCACTATGGGATTTTTACATCTAGCTGAGCTACCACCGTGGGATTATTTTATATCTACCTGAGATGCCACTGTGGGATTTGTATATCTACCTGAGCTACCACCGTGGGATTTTTTTATATCTACCTGAGCTACCACTGTGGTATCTTTATATCTACCTGAGCTACCACCGTGTTTTTTTTTTATATCTCCCTGAGCTATCACCATGGGATTTTTTATGTCTACCTGAGCTAGCACAGTGGGATTTTTTTATATCTACCTGAGCTAGCATCATGGCTACCACTGTGGGATTTTCATATCTACCTGAGCTACCACCGTGGGATTTTTTTTATATCTACCTGAGTTACCACTGTGGGATTTTCATATCTACCTGAGCTACCACCGTGGGATTTTTTTATATCTACCTGAACTACCACCGTGGGATTTTTTTATATCTACCTGAGCTTGCACAGTGGGATTTTTTTTATCAACCTGAGCTACCACTGTGGGATTTTTTTATACCTACCTGAGCTACCACCGTAGGATACTTTTATATCTACCTGAGCTACCACTGTGGGATTTTTTTTATATCTACCTGAGCTAGCACCATGCCTACCACTGTGGGATTTTTATATCTACCTGAGCTACCACCATGGGATTTTTTTATATCTACCTGAGCTACCACCGTGGGATTTTTTTTGTCTACCTGAGCTACCACCGTGGGATTTTTTATATCGGGTCTATATTAGAACATCGAAGTTTCACAACTTCGAATGTTCTAATATCGACCCCTATTCAGCAAATGCTGAAAATAGTGAAGCTGCGGAACATCGAATTTCTTCCTAGGGAAGGAATTCAGTTGGCCATCGGGATCAGGTAAGTGTGCAATTCTGTGGATGTGAGGGTTGGGGTGTGGGGTAGGTGAGTTAGAGTTAGGGCGCTGGTCAGGTAAGTGTGCAATTGTGTGGACGTGAGGATTAGGGTGGGGTAAGTGAGTTAGGGTTAGGGTTAGGGCGCGGGTGAGGTGAGTATGCAATAGTAACGGACCTTAGGGTTAGGGTTAAGGTAAGTGGATAGCTAGTGGTGTGTGTGTGTATACAGTTTAGTGTAGGGTTAGATGTAGGATTTTAGGTGTATGTGTGTGGATTGCTGTTTGTTTGGTGTGTTTGTGTAGTGTGTATGTGTGTCGGAATAGCAAATTTTTTCCCTTGGAAAAAATTTGCTGTTCTGTATGTTCGATGTCAGCGTTCGCTGAATAGGGGTCGATATTAGAACATTCGACATTTTAAAAAGTCGATGTTCTAATATAGACCCTTTTATATCTACCTGAGCAACCACTGTGGGATTTTTATATCTACCTGAGCTACCACCATGGGATTTTTTATATCTACCTGAGCTACCACTGTGGGATTTTTTATATCTGCCTGAGCTACCACTGTGGGATTTCTATATCTACCTGAGCTACCGCCGTGGGATTTTTTTATATCTACCTGTGCTACCACTGTGGTATCTTTATATCTACCTGAGCTACCACTCTGGTATCTTTATATCTACCTGAGCTACCACCGTGGGATTTTTTATATCTACCTGATTTTTTTATGTCTACCTGAGCTAGCAGAGTGGGATTTTTTTTTATATCTACCTGAGCTAGCACCATGGCTACCACTGAGGGATTTTCATATCTACCTGAACTACCAGCATGGGATTTTTTTATATCTACCTGAGCTACCACCGTGGGATTTTTTATATCTACCTGTGCTACCACTGTGGTATCTTTATATCTACCTGAGCTACCACTCTGGTATCTTTATATCTACCTGAGCTACCACCGTGGGATTCTTTTATGTCTACCTGAGCTAGCACAGTGGGATTTTTTTATATCTACCTGAGCTAGCACCATGGCTACCACTGAGGGATTTTCATATCTACCTGAACTACCAGCATGGGATTTTTTTATATCTACCTGAGCTACCACCGTGGGATTTTTTATATCTACCTGTGCTACCACTGTGGTATCTTTATATCTCCCTGAGCTACCACTCTGGTATCTTTATATCTACCTGAGCTACCACCGTGGGATTTTTTATATCTACCTGATTTTTTTATGTCTACCTGAGCTAGCAGAGTGGGATTTTTTTTATATCTACCTGAGCTAGCACCATGGCTACCACTGAGGGATTTTCATATCTACCTGAACTACCAGCATGGGATTTTTTTATATCTACCTGAGCTAGCACAGTGGGATTTCTTTATATCTATTTGAGCTAGCACAGTGGGATTTTTTTTTATCTACCTGAGCTACCACCATGGAATTTTTTTTATATCGGGTCTATATTAGAGCATCGAAGTTTCACAACTTCGAATGTTCTAATATCAACCCCTTATCATCGAACGCTGAAAATAGCTAAGCTGCGGAACACCTAATTTCTTCCTAGGGAAGGAATTGGGTTGGCTGTTCCTGTAGCTTCGCTATGTTCAGAATTGTGTTGGAAAGTTACGGGTTGGGATCAGGTAAGTGTGCGATTGTGTGGACATGAGGGTTTGGCCGGGGTACGTGAGTTAAGGTTAGGGCGCGGGTGAGGTGAGTGTGTGATAGTGACAGACCTTAGGGTTAGGGTTAAGGTAACTGGATAGTTAATGGTGTGTGTATACAGTTTAGTGTAGGGTTAGATGTATGTGTGTGGATTGCTGTTTGTTTGGTGTGTTTGTGTAGTGTGTATGTGTGTCGGAACAGCAAATTGTTTCCCTTGGATAAAATTAGCTTTTCTGTATGTTCGATGTCAGCGTTCATTGAATAGGAGCCGATATTAGAACATTCAACGTTTTAAAAAGTCAGTGTTCTAATATAGACCCTTTTATATCTACCTGATCTACCACAGTGGGATATTTTATATCTACCTAAGCTAGCACCATGGCTACCACTGTGGGACTTTTTATGTCTACCTGAGCTACCATTGTGGGATTTTTTTATATCTACCTGAGCTACCATCGTGGGATTTTTTTATATCTACCTGAGCTAGCACAGTGGGATTTTTTTTATCTACCTGAGCTACCACCGTGGGAATTTTTATATCTACCTGAGCTACCACCGTAGGATATTTTTATATCTACCTGGGCTACTACCGTGGGATTTGTTATATCTACCTGAGCTAGCACCATGGCTACCACTGTGAGATTTTTTATATCGACCTGAGCTACCAGTGTGGAATTTTTATATTTACCTGAGCTACCACTGTGGAATTTTTATATCTATCTGAGCTACCACCATGTTTTTTTTTTATATCTACCTGAGCTAGCACAGAGGGATTTTTTTTATCTACCTGAGCTACCACCGTGGGATTTTTTATATCGGGTCAATATTAGAATATCGAAGTTTCACAATTTGGAATGTTCTAATATTTACCCCTATTCAGCGAATGCTGAAAATATCGAAGCTGCGGAACACAGAATTTCTTCCTAGGGAAAGGAAGTCAGTTGGCCATTCCTGTGGCTTCGCTATGTTCAGCACTGTGGTGGAAAGTTACAGGTCGGGATCAAGTAAGTGTGCGATTGTGTGGATATGAGGGTTAGGGCATGGGGTAGGTGAGTTAGGGTTAGGGCGTTTGTCAAGTAAGTGTGAGATTGTGTGGACGTGAGGGTTAGGGCGGGGTAAGTGAGTTAGGGTTAGGGCGCGGGTGAGGTGAGTATGCGATAGTGACGGACCTTAGGGTTAGGGTTAAGGTAAGTGGATAGCTAGTGGTGTGTGTATACAGTTTAGTGTACGGTTAGATGTAGGATTTTAGGTGTATGTGTGTGGATTGCTGTTTGTTTGGTGTGTTTGTGTAGTGTGTATGTGTGTCGGAACAGCAAATTTTTTCCAAGGGAAAAAAATTGCTGTTCTGTGTGTTCGATGTCAGCGTTCACTGAATAGGGGTCGATATTAGAACATTCGACATTTTAAAAAGTCGATGTTCTAATATAGACCCTTTTATATCTACCTGAGCAACCACTGTGGGAATTTTATATCTACCTGAGCTACCACCGTGGGATTTTGTATATCTACCTGAGCTAGCACCATGGCTACCACTGTGTGATTTTTTTTATATCTACCTGAGCTACCACCATGGGATTTTTTTATATCTACCTGAGCTAGCACAGTGGGATTTTTTTTTATCTACCTGAACTACCACTGTGGGATTTTTTATATCTACCTGAGTAGGCACCATGGCTACCACTGCAGGATGTTTTATTTCTACCTGAACTACCACTGTGGGATTTTTTATATCTGTCTGAGCTACCACTGTGGGATTTTTACATTCAGCTAAGCTACCACCGTGGGATTATTTTATATCTACCTGAGCTACCACTGTGGGATTTGTATATCTACCTGAGCTACCACTGTGGGATTTTTTTATACCTACCTGAGCTACCACTGTGGTATCTTTATATCTACCTGAGCTACCACCGTGGTTTTTTTTATATCTCCCTGAGCTATCACTGTGGGATTTTTTATGTCTACCTGACCTAGCACCGTGGTTACCACTGAGGGATTTTCATATACACCTGAGCTACCACCATGGGATTTTTTTATATCTACCTGAGCTACCACTGTAGGATTTTTTTATATCTACCTGAGCTAGCACAGTGGGATTTTTTTTATCTACCTGAGCTACCACTGTGGGATTTTTTTTATATCTACCTGAGCTAGCACAGTGGGATTTTTTTATATCTACCTGAGCTACCATCATGTTTTTTTTTTCATCTACCTGAGCTACCACAGTGGGCTTTTTGATATCGGGTCTAAATTAGAACATCGAAGTTTCACAACTTCGAATGTTCTAATATCGACCCCTATTCAGTGAACGCTGAAAATAGCGAAGCTGCGGAACATCGAATTTCTTCCTAGGGAAGGAATTCGGTTGGCCATTCCTGTGGCTTTGCTATGTTCAGCACTGTGTTGGAAAGCTACAGGTCAGGATCAGGTAAGTCTGCGATTGTGTGGCTGTGAGGGTTAGGGCGTGGGGTAGGTGAGTTAGGGTTAGGGTGCTGGTCAGGTAAGTGTGCAATTGTGTGGATGTGAGGGTTAGGGCGGAGTAAGTGAGTTAGGGTTAGGGCGCAGGTGAGGTGAGTATGCGATAGTAACGGACCTTAGGGTTAGGATTAAGGTAAGTGGATAGCTAGTGGTGTGTGTTTAGTGTTTAGTGTAGGGTTAGATGTAAGATTTTAGGTGTATGTGTGTGGATTGCTGTTTGTTTGGTGTGTTTGTGTAATGTGTATGTGTGTCGGAACAGCAAATTTTTTTCCCTTGGAAAAAATTTCCTGTTCTGTATGTTCGCTGAATAGGGGTCGATATTAGAACATTCGATGTTCTAATATAGACCCTTTTATATCTACCTGAGCAACCACTGTGGGATTTTTTTATCTACCTGAGCTACCACCATGGGATTTTTTTATATCTACCTGAGCTACAACCATGGGATTTTTTATATCTGCCTGAGCTACCACCGTGGGATTTTGTATATCTACCTGAGCTACCACTGTGGAATTTTTTTATATCTACCTGAGCTAGCACAGTAGGATTTTTTTTATCTACCTGAGCTACCACAGTGGGATTTTTTTATATCTACCTGAGCTAGCACCATGGCTACCACTGTGGGATGTTTTATTTTTACCTGAGCTACCACTGTGGGATTTTTTTATATCTGCCTGAGCTACCACTGTGTGATTTTTTATATCTGCCTGAGCTATCACTGTGGGATTTGTACATCTAGCTGAGCTACCACCATGGGCTTTTTTTATATCTACCTGAGCTACCACTGTGGGATTTCTATATTTACCTGAGCTACCACCGTGAGATTTTTTTATGTCTACCTGAGCTACCACTGTGGTATCTTTATATCTGTCTGAGCTAACGCCGTGGGATTTTTTTTATATCTACCTGAGCTACCACCGTGGGATTTTTTTATATATCCTGAGCTACCACCGTGGGATTGTTTATATATTTTTATATCTACCTGAGCTTCCACTGTGGGATTTTTTTATATCTACCTGAGCTAGCACCATGGGATTTTTTATATCTACCTGAGCTAGCACAGTGGGATTTTTGTATCTACCTGAGCTACCACCGAGGGATTTTTTATACCTACCTGAGCTACCACCGTAGGATATTTTTATATCTACCTGAGCTTCCACTGTGGAATTTTTTATATCTACCTGAGCTAGCACCATGGTTGCCACTGTGGGATTTTTATATCTACCTGAGCTACCACCATGGGATTTTTTATATCTACCTGAGCTACCACCGTGGGATTTTTTTTTATCTACCTGAGCTACCACCATGGGATTTTTTATATCTACCTGAGCTAGCACCATGGCTACCACTGTGAGATTTTTTATATCCACCTGAGCTACCACTGTGGGATTTTAATATCTACCTGAGCTACCACTGTGGGATTTTTATATCTATCTGAACTACCACCATGTTTTTTTATATCTGCCTGAGCTACCACCGTAGGATTTTTTTATATCTACCTGAGCTAGCACAGTGGGATTTTTTTATCTACCTGAGCTACCACCGTGGGATTTTTTTATATCGGGTCTATATTAGAACATCGAAGTTTCACAACTTCGAATGTTCTAATATCAACCCCTAATCAGCGAACTCTGAAAATAGCGAAGCTGCGGAACATTTAATTTCTTCCTAAGGAAGGAATTGGATTGGCTGTTCCTGTGGCTTCGCTATGTTCAGCACTGTGTTGGAAAGTTACGGGTCAGGATCAGGTAAGTGTGTAATTGTGTGGACATGAGGGTTTGGGCGGGGTAGGTGAGTTAGGGTTAGGGCGCGGGTGAGGTGAGTGTGTGATAGTGACGGACCTTAGGGTTAGGGTTAAGGTAAGTGGATAGCTAATGGTGTGTGTATACAGTTTAGTGCAGGGTTAGATGTAGGATTTTACATGTATGTGTGTGGATTGCTGTTTTTTGTTGTGTTTGTGTAGTGTGTAGGTGTCGGAAAAGCAAATTTTTTCCCTTGGATAAAATTTGCTTTTCTGTATGTTTGATGTCAACGTTCGCTGAATAAGGGTCGATATTAGAACATTCAACATTTTAAAAAGTCAGTGTTCTAATATAGACCCTTTTATATCTACCTGAGCTACCACCGTGGGATATTTTATATCTACCTGAGCTAGCACCATGGCTACCACTGTGAGATTTTTTATATCTACCTGAGCTACCATTGTGGGATTTTTTAATATCTACCTTAGCTAGCACAGTGGGATTTTTTTTATCTACCTGAGCTACCACCGTGGGATTTTTTTATATCTACCTGAGCTAGCACCATGGCTACCACTGTGGGATTTTTTTATATCTACCTGAGCTACCACTGTGGGATTTTTTTATATCTACCTGAGCTACCACTGTGGAATTTTTATATCTACCTGAGCTACCACCGTGGGATTTTTTATATCTACCTGAGCTACCACTGTGGGATTTTTATATCTACCTGAACTACCACCATCAGATTTTTTTTATATCTACCTGAGCTACCAATGTGGGATCTTTATATCTACCTGAGCTACCACCATGGGATTTTTTTATAGCTACCTGAGCTACCACCATGGGATTTTTTATATCTACCTGAGCTACCACCAACTTAGGCAGAGGGGCCTTGGTTTGATATCTCATCCAAACGACAGCAGCACCCCCTTTATGCTGCACTGCAATATCAGCAACCGTCTACCAGGTGTGAGACTAGAACCCACAGCCTTCTGCACTAAGAGCAAGTGCACTAGCTGCTGTGCCACTGACCCTGCTGAATGCTGTTATGAAGCATTACTGATTCTCTGACATCTGATATCACTTAAATGTTTAGATATTCATGATTTAAGCATTCTAGAAGTCTTACCCTCACAGAAATACTGGCATCTGCAGACTGCTAAATATATGAAACTTCTAATTGGATATATTTTCTGAGAATTCCTGGAAGTGAATTATTTTATTTTAAAACGTAATAGCAGGAAGTACAATTGCCACATGGAAAGCAACCACTCAGTATGCTATAATTTAATTTTTTTTGTTCTAAGAAATGTCACACCCTTTTATTACATGAGGAATTAAATTCTTCCACATTCTCACCTGTCTTTTATACAAAATGAGAGAACTGGAATAACATCTTATTAATTTCAGGTTTGGGTTATAAGATACCCCAGTAATGATTAATTACCTTTTTGACATTATGAGTATTATTACCAAAAGTAGTGACACATGCTAGTTAAAAATGATTTTTTAGATGTGAAGTATAATGTATAGGTTGACTTTCTAGTTCTCTAATCAGCTAGTTATTTAGCATATTTTGTGTCTATTAACTTACTTCATTTTCTGATAAATCAGTCCTTCATATCTTGAGAGCAAATTTCATAATCTGTTGGTAATGAACAAATGCATTTGATTGTATAGAATTGAGATTTACATATATCTTTAAACATGTGAGGTGGATAGAGCAACATGTAGCCAATAATAGATTTCTTATTGAATGATTTTTGTAATATAATATAAAGAAGTTCATCTGATCTTTTTCGAGTGTTACGTCTAAAAAAAGAAATCTCATGGTTAACTGTAAATTTAATGCCCCACTTGATTTAATTTAGGTAAAGAACAAACTCCAGTAGTGCAGTCAGAACAAAGATCCATAAATATCCAGACATGTTTCGAAACACCCTAAATAACCTTGCCCTTCTAGTTATAAAAAGAGTAAAAGTAAAACAGTCTGCCTAACCATCCACCCTCACCAAAAGCATTGTCTATTAGAGGGAAAAAAAACTTTCAGCAATACAGGGAACTTCGTAACCAAGCTAAAAAACAAATAAAAAGATAAGAAACAATGCTATGACCAACTACAACTTAATCAGAAAAATGATCTCTAAAAAATTCTGGCCTGTATTCACACACTGTTCAGTCCTGGCTCAAAACAAGATCCATATCCCTGTCAAACCTGCTTCCCCCTTTAAATAGTGACTACATTTAATAAATAATTTATAGAGGGCACTGCTGCTCATCAACAATGACGTTTACGTTTTACTGTTGTGAATTGCTAAAAGAACACCCTCCAGAATTGTAGGTAGGTTTTGCTTTTTCTCATTGTTCTGTTTTAGTATGTCTCTTTGCCTTATAATATTGTTGATTATTTTCAAAATGTATAATTTTCAGTTGTTTCTTTTGCAGTGTGTGTGATGACCGTGCTCTGGCCCAGCAATCAAGGAGCCTCAATCCTCACCACTAACACCAGGGAGGTTGTCTCCTAGATGAGGAAAGGATAACTAATGCACACAGTAAAGTACAATTTCCCTTAAGTGCACACAGAGATTACAGTCAGTCTGGGTCTGGTTGCTCTCTTGCTCACCAGGTCCCCAATAAGACTCCCCACTGGCACAGCTATAGGGTCCAGGTCTCAGCCTAACTGGGCAAGCTAGGACCTCCAGTACCCTCTCTGTCCAACCTGTGCTTCGTGTCCCTGCCAAGTAGCTGACAACACACACACACACACACACACACACACTTTAAGATAAATATTTATACAACTTCACAGACTCTCCTGGGAAAGGCTGACACAGATTCTCCAGCTGTGCCCCTTTACCTAGACTATACGGTAGTAATAACTGCCACCACCCAGTTAATAATATCAGCTACTAAAAGGCCCTTAAAAGGGTGTCCAATTATTACTGTGCAATATTATTATCCAGTGGTAGTATGACTAATCAGTCTCAAGGCTTATTGGAAGGGCTTATTACAATAAACTCTATAAATATATAATGTACTCTAAAGCATACTTTATCTCTACATAAATAAGCCACAGGTAGAAGGTTTTAAAAATATTTAATAATAAATAATTAAAACACAAGACAAAACTACTACACCACAGAGATATCTAAGAGTTCAGAGATCACACAGAAACTTAAAATAATACAGTAGGACAGGTCTGATTTCAAAGAAAAACACCTAATTAATCTTTACTAGCTTTAACTATCCCTACAAGGAAATCACAGTGCTTTAGACCCATCATAGAATACAACGCCCCATTTGGGATGTACCTTACAAGACACCTGCAACAGCTGGAAAGACCACAAATGTACCTCACCAAGAGGATTACTGGCCTCAAACAGATGCCCTATGCAGCCCGACTCTCCAGCTATACTCGGTTGCATATCGCTTGCTCAGAGGTGATCTCTGCCTGACATACAAGGCCATGTCCAACCCAGAATTGATGGACATGCTCCACCTAAAAAAAAACAAATCTAGAGATATAAACCTCACCACAACGATAAATAGGACATGCTGGAGGGATAGATTCCTATCCCAGAGACTCCCCATGCTTTGGAACAGGATTCCAATATACATCAGGATGAGCCCCTCACTAACACTCTTCAAGAGAAACTTTGACGGGTGGATGGGAAACAGAAAATTTACCTCGGGGATCACTGCAGTGGCTCTGCTGGACAGTGGTGCAGGGAACTAATGGCTCTGCTGGACAGAGGCACAGGGAACTAATCTAAGGGGGTGGTGAAAGCCAACACATTCTGACTAGGCTTATAAATGCCCTTGGGCAGATAGCCTAGTACCTACCTATGAACCTGTAAACCTATAAAAACTTACATGTGAGCATAGGCAGAGTGCTGGTAAGTTGGATATAAAGATCAAAATGCGTTCTATCTCTCTCTGAGACACAGTTTATAAAACATCACTAACAAACATGTCTCTGGGTCCTCCAGAGATTGCATCATGTTGACACTTAGGTTTTCCCAGTATTCATATTGCATCATCTTGACACCTGCTCTGAGTTCTCAGGCTAATAGAAACTGCATTATTTTGCAAGCTAACACCTGCACAAGAGAATACAACACTAAAAGGCATTTCACATATACACTCTGGCAATTCGTCCTTAGTGAACACAATAGACAGAATATATTCAGCCAGCCTGACCAGAACCAACTTTATTGTTTTCTTACATTTAAAAACACAAGCCTGTATTTTACATTTATTTATACAGTTGATAGAATTATGTATCAAATTCTATTTGACTAGACTGACAGCCTTCGCCCATCTCTCCCCAGTCGTCACAGTGTGTTTGAAAAGTTTTTTTTTATTTTCTTTCTTAAGTGGAGCTTTTCTCTCTGGGCCTCCACTGAAAATGGGCTCTTTAGACCCAGTCAGACTTTCCTGGCAAATGGATGTCAGTAAATAAATACTAGCAAGCAGTCATTTAGAAATTTACACCAGATGTCCATGGCTTAGAAAAGTAGATAATGGCTGTTATCACATATTAATTGTTTTGTCAATAATACATGACTGACTGCAGGTATCAGAGGATTTGCCCTGAGGATTGTTTCCTTCTGTTTTGTCTTATGTATGCTGATGTACTGCTCATGCATATAGGACTTGCATTCCCATACTTGCACAGTACATCACTGCTGTACAAGAGAACTGATATGGAAAAGCACATCTCCAGTGCTGTTTTTATTTATTTATTTTTTTACTGTTTAAAAAAATAATAAAAATATACAATATACAGTGCAAAATTATGAGGAATATCAGGTATGTTTCTGCAGTTTTGTAAAATGTATCAGATTTTTCTCATATTTTACTCTGTTCCAGGTAAAAGAAAAGTTGCCATCCAGCTTATGATAATAGAAAGTTTATCCACTCAGTGGTACTTCAGAGGCCAGACTTTTTCCTTTTGATATATGCTCAATTTATTACAGGTAGACTGATGAATGGGAGTGTAGCCAAGACATAACTTAACCAAGGGCCAAGGGAATTAAGCATTGTGTTTTATGAGAAATTTCTTTGGGCTGTAACTGTTTTTAAATATACCTCATAGACAAATTTGCATATGTGGGTGCAAGTATAGTACCCATACCTGTACCACATACTGCTACGTAACACTGCTGGCTATGGCAGTACCAAATGCTTGTAAGTAACAGTGTTGGCTATAGCTGCACCACATGTTTGTAAGTAACATTTTTGGCTATGGCTGTACTACATACTTGTAAGTAACATTGCTGGCTATGGCTGCACCACATACTTGTAAGTAACATTGCTGGCTATGGCTGTACCACATACTTGTAAGTAACATTGCTGGCTATGGCTCTGCTATATACTTGTAAGTAACATTGCTGGCTATGGCTGTACCACATACTTGTAAGTAACATTGCTGGCTATGGCTGTACTATATACTTGTAAGTAACATTGCTGGCTGTGGCTTTACCACATACTTGTAAGTAACATTGCTGGCTATGGCTGTACTATATACTTGTAAGTAACATTGCTGGCTATGGCTGTACCACATACTTGTAAGTAACATTGCTGGCTGTGGCTTTACCACATACTTGTAAGTAACATTGCTGGCTAGTAACATTGCTGGCTATGGCTGTACCATATATAAGTAACATTGCTGGCTGTGGCTTTACCACATACTTGTAAGTAACATTGCTGGCTATGGCTCTGCTATATACTTGTAAGTAACATTGCTGGCTATGGCTGTACCACATACTTGTAAGTAACATTGCTGGCTATGGCTGTACCACATACTTGTAAGTAACATTGCTGGCTATGGCTGTACTATATACTTGTAAGTAACATTGCTGGCTGTGGCTTTACCACATACTTGTAAGTAACATTGCTGGCTATGGCTGTACTATATACTTGTAAGTAACATTGCTGGCTGTGGCTTTACCACATACTTGTAAGTAACATTGCTGGCAATGGCTGTACCACATACTTGTAAGTAATATTGTTGGCTATGGCTGTACCACATACTTGTAAGTAACATTGCTGGCTATGGTTGTACCACATACTTGAAAGTAACACTGCCTGCTATGGTTGTACCACACATAGAGCAGGATCAAAGTCATATAGAATCCTAGGCAGGACACTGGACTGGGGCGTCCCTGTCACATGACATCGCAACATCGTCATAGCCCCCCCACAAAAAATGTCTTAAATTAATTAAATTAAATAAATCAATTAATTAAATGTCTCAAAAATGAATTTGTTTTTTTTTTTTTTTTTTTTTTGAAAAATGTTGAAATTTTGAATCTGGTTTGTGCTTTGTCATAGAATAGTTTTGGTTTCCTTGTTTGTCTTCCTTCAGGTACATCTGTATGGTTGGCAGTCATTTCTTTGGCTTTCCTTTCATATTGAAGCAAATGAATCTCTCATTTTTTGTACGTATTCAATTAGCGAGCTGTAAAGGGTAACCACTTCATAAAGAGAGCTTTTCCTGTTTTATAAATTCTTGCTTGTTGCATTCAGTCTCTCCAGTACATTCCCCACATGAGTTTTACAGTTTAACTTTATGTGAGTTTCTCTTTGAGAAAGCATCCACAAAATTATTAAACTCCAACTGTTTGAACAAAGCTGATTCCACTGCTAACACAGGTAAAGCAGATAACCTTTCTTGGCCCATGGATGTTCTTTTTTCACTTTTTATCCTTCTTTAAACAAGACAAGGACCTCTCTCCACTGGCATTGACAACAGGCATACACAGAAATCTACAGAGCACAGTTTCAAACTGTCGCATTGAAACAAGGCTGTCTATGCAAGTCTGTGGGATTAAAGAGGAGAATTGCAAGAATTCGTCTGTGAAACACTCTGTCACATCATCTGCATAGTACTTTTGTAAGCTTTTTGCACAGGTGCATTAGTCATTGTGTGACATTAGTAATTTCAAGTTTAAAATTCTAAAGCAGCTGGGAAGTATGTCATAGGACTGGCATCTCTTTTTTTTAATGTCACAGCTAGACTACCTGCAATTTCGTTAAGATGAATTGTCTCTAGAAGAGAAAAATTGTTCACTGCTTTGTACTTCGTCATGGAATAGTTTTGGTTTCCTTGTTCGTCTTCCTTCAGCTGCATAGGTGTGGTTGTTAGTCATTTCTTTGTTTTTTCTTTCATAAGAGTCACAGAATCTCTCATTTTTTGTACGTATTCAGTTAGCGAGCTGTAAAGGGTAACCACTTCATCAAGAGAGATTTTCATGTTTTGTAAATTCTTGCTTGTTGCATTTAGTCTCTGCAGTACATTTCCACACACAAGCTTTATAGTTTAACTGTATGTGATTTTCTCTTTGAGAAAGCATCCACAACATCATCAAGCTCCCAAGTGTTTGACCAAAGCCGATTCACCTGCTAACACAGATAATGCAGATAACTGTTCTTGGCCTATGGATGTTCTTTTTTCACTTTTTATCCTTTTTTAAACAAGAGTAGGACCTCTCCCCACTGGCATCAGCAACAAGCATACACAGGAGTGTACAGAGCACAGTTTCAACACTGGGGAATGCTTCCTCTAGGTCATGGTCAACGATATACTCTCTCATTGAAACAAGGCTGTCTATGCAAGTCTGTGAGATTAAACAGGAGAACTGCACAAATTCTTCTGTGAAACACTCTTCCGCATCATCTGCATAGTACTTTTGTAAGCTCTTTGCACAGCTTTATAAGTCATTGCATGTCACTGGTAATTTCATTTCTAAAGTGGCTATGAAGTACTTTGCAGGATTGGCTTCTTTTTTTAATTCTACAGCTAGACTATCTGTAATTACGTTAAATGTCTTAAAGATACATTTCTCTCTTGCAGAGATATCTTGTTCAGTGGTTTGTACTTTGTCATGGAATAGTTTTGGTTTCCTTGTTCGTCTTCCTTCAGGTACATCTGTATGGTTGATAGTCATTTCTTTGGCTTCACCTTCATATTGAAGCAAGTGAATCTCTCATTTTTTGTACATATTCAATTAGCGAGCTGTAAAGGGTAAGCACTTCATCAAGAGAGATTTTCTTGTTTTATAAATTCTTGCTTGTTGCATTCAGTCTCTCCAGTGCATTCCCCACATGAGTTTTACAGTTTAACTTTACGTGATTTTCTCTCTGAAATAGCATCCACCAGATCATTAAACTCCAACTGTTTGAACAAAGCTGATTCCACTGCTAACACAGGTAAAGCAGATAACCATTCTTGGCCCTTGGATGTTCTTTTTTCACTTTTTATCCTTTTATAAACAAGAGAAGGACCTCTCCCCACTGGCATTGACAACAGGCATACACAGAAATATACAGAGCGCAGTTTCACACTGTCTCATTACAACAGGGCTGTCTATGCAAGTCTGTAAGGTTAAAGAGAACTACAAGAATTCTTCTGTGAAACACTCTTTCAGATCATCTGCATAGTACTTTTGCACAGCTGCATAAGTCATTGTGCAACATTGGTAATTTCAAGTTTAAAATTCTAAAGCATCCATGAAGTACTTCGTAGGACTGGCATCTTTTTTTTTTTTTTTATTTCCAGAGCTAGACTATCTGTAATTAAGTTAAATGTCTCAAAGATTAATTTGTCTCTTGCAAAGAAATCTTGTTCACTGGTTTGTGATTCATCGTGGAATAGTTTTGCTTTCCTTGTTCGTCTTCCTTCAGCTGCATAGGTGTGGTTGTTAGTCATTTCTTTCTTTCATAAGACTCACAGAATCTCTCATTTTTTGTACGTATTCAGTTAGCGAGCTGTAAAGGGTAACCACTTCATCAAGAGAGATTTTCATGTTTTGTAAATTCTTGCTTGTTGCATTCAGTCTCTCCAGTACAATTCTCCACACAAGAAGAAGAAGAAGGTTTTCAAAAGAATTTAATTGATCTGCCAGAACTTTTACCTCATGTCGCATACCTGCTTGTTCATTAGTAGGCCTGTCTAACAAACCTGACTGCTTCAATAACCTCTCCGCAATGCTTTTGCTGCATCACCACGAGCAACCCATCTTGTCAAAAGCAATTGCTTTACAGAAAGATTTCCAGGAACATTCTTAAGTTGGCAATTCAGAATCTCCCACCTGTGGGTTGAACTTGAGAAAAATTTGTAAACACATTCCAAAAGAGTAAAGAAAGACACAACTTTTGCACAAGACTCTGTAGCACATTTTTCCACCGGATTTAGTGAATGCTCTGAGCGAGATATGTACTCTGCCAGTGGATTGATAGCACAGAGTCTTGTCTGTAAGCCAGTGTATTTACCATACATGTTGCTAGCATTATCATATCTCTGGCCTCAGCAGTTGTGAATGTCAGTATTTTTCTCAGATACTGCTGACAAAACTGTCCTTTCCAGGTGTTTATTATGTATTTATTTATTGACATTTGCTGACCGGGAAAGTCCGACTGGGATAGGAGCCCATTTTCAGCTGGTGGCTGGGGAGAAAAGCTCCACAAACACATTATGATTGCACAGTATTTTACAAGAACTTTCAGTAATTACAGTTCACTACAGTGCAATATAACAAAATGAGCACCAGACTAATAAATTGTGGGAAGTTACAATATCATATTGAAAAAACACTAATTTACAAAATATATGTATAGACACACACACACACACACACACACACACACTTTTTTTAAATATTTAAAATTGAAAGTTAAAAAAGGAAAAGATCACTAGAGGGGTAGTGTTAGGTTGAACGAATTAATAAAGGGAAAGAAAAATCACTAGTGGGGTAGTTTTAAAGGGGTGAGGGGTTCGAATGATAGTTAAGGTTAGTGAGATTTATAGTAAGAACAGAGTTGTTTAAAATGACTTGTAGATCAAAAAGAGCTTCCTACTGGTTTTGATGGGTAAATATTGGGGTAAGTATAAGGAAGGCTCAAGGAGAGTAGGGTGTTTATCTATTTGGATAGATGCAGGGGCAGATTTTAGTATTTAGTAGGTAGTTCTTTAGGGTGAGTTTAAATTTGTTGAAGCAGCTACTGGTGTTTATGCTGGTTGGTAGTGAGTTCCATAGTTTAGCGACAGTGTATGAGTAAAGGCAGTGTCCAGCTCTTTTTTTGGTACATGTATAGTTATGAGTTTATTTTCAGAGCGAAGGGTTCTGATGGGGCTATAGGATATTAAAATGTTCTTAAGGGCAGGGCAGTTGTTTTGATTGCAGACAATTTTATATGCTATGGACAGTTGAATGAGGGTAAGGTGATGTGGAAATTGCAGCCAGTTTAATTCTTCTAAGGCTTGGCAGTGATACGAGCAGTATGAGCTACCTGTGGCAAATGTGGTGATTTTATGGTAGCAAGACTGGAGCTTATTTTGTAGAGATGAGTGCAGGTTAGTAAAAATGGGGGCACCATATAAAAGGAAGGGGAGCAAGTAAGTGTTGGCGAGAGCTTTTTTGGTAGTGTTGTCCATGAAATGTTTATGTCTGTACAGGGCTCCTAATTTGCAGTCTTTTTTTTAATGGGATTACCAATATGGTGTTCAAATGTAAGTTTATTGTCAATGGTAGTACCTAATAGTTTAGCATGGGCTACGATTTCAGTTTCTGTGTTGCTTTGGGAGAAAATATGAAAGTGAGAGTCAGCTGACAGGGGTTTTGCTGCCAAGAGTAGAAGCTTTTATTTTTGGTATTAAGAAGTAGTTGTGATTTGGTTAACCAGGCTTCGATTGTGTTGAAGGTATCTTGGTGATGGTAGTGTCATCTGAATATTGGATAATACAGCTAAGAGGAGAAGCAGTAAGAAGGTTGTTGGTAAATATGTTAAAGCGTAAAGGTCCAAACTCCAGTTTGTTTGGTTTGGTATTCCAATTGGGTATTTTGCCATTTTAGGCATTGTTGCCTGTTGGTGAGGTAGCTGTTAAACCATTAGTGGGTGGGGTGCAGCCGATATTAGAAAGGTGTTGTAGAAGTTTCTTGTGAGATACTGTATCAAAAGCCTTCAACGTGTCTAGTTGTAGTACCAAAGTAATATTATCTGAGTCGATGGATCTCTGTACAGTATCCATGGAGGAGATAAGTGTAGTGCTTGTGCTATGTGAGGGGAGAAATCCATGTTGGGTGGGGGTGAGTAGGTTGTTGTGTGTGAGATGGTGAAGTAATTGTTTATGGATGCACTTTTCGAGGAGTTTGGATAGTGGGGAGAGAATAGAGATTGGACAATAGTTAGAGGGTTTATTGCAGTTACCTCCTTTGTGAAGTGGGGTGATAATGGATTTTTTCCAGAATTTCGGGACATAGGATTCTGTAATTGAGTGGTTGATCAGAATGCTAATGGGGTATGCTATGACCTCGGCAGCAAGTTTTAAGTATTCTGGTGGGAGGTCATCGGATTAGAGAGGTTTTAATGTCTTGCTGCATGTGGGTGAATAAGAACAAATCCCACAAATCTTTCCACAGGCCCATCTTTCTGGATGTATCATATAACAATTGCTAGCTGGTCACTGTGGCTGAGATCTGGTGCTGAGTCAACAACAAGAGAAAAATACTTGGCCTCTTTGATTTCCAACAGTATTATGTCCACAACCCTGGCTCCCATTAGCTGTATAAATTTTGAGGACATGTAGCTGCTAACCCCTCTTCCTGCACCTCCATACTTCTTAATGTGTTCATCAAGAAAAGGAACAAACTGAGAGAGGCGTTTGAGACAACCCAGAAAATTTCCATTCTGTGTGGAACTAAACAGCTCATTAGTTCATCTAAATGGTAGGCCACATTCAGCAAGGAATTTTACCACTACAACAACCCATCTTAAAACTCCTTTCCAGTGTTTTTGTTCATGACCTACTCGTTCCAAAAGGGCACAGTCTATCCAGCTTTGTTGATGTGCTCTTTCCTTAAATTTGAAGACACATTTGGGGTGATCATAATTTTCATGTTTATGAAACCTTGCTGTTGCATTCTTCCAGTCATTAAAGCCTGATGTAACAAGAGCATGAGGTAAAGTACCATACAGTTTACAAGGCACACAGAGCACAGATGTTCTTTGTGTTTCACTGTTGCAGTCATCATCTGTGGGGGTTATCCCTGCTGTGGTAGCCCTCGGCCGGCCCGAATACCAGAGTCAGTGTTTTTCTGAGTTGGCTGCTGTCGCTTGCTGTCTAACTTCAGGTCATCAGTGCTATAAATAAAGGCAGTCGACACCATTACATCAGTCTGTCTTGCCATGGAGCCCGTAGCAGAAGCATTTCACAAGTGTGCCGGTCAGTCACTACCAGAGTTTGAATTACAGCTGAAGACAGCTAAAGCTAAGTACCCCATTGGGGATCCTTGTTTCTTGCACTAACCAATGTCTGCAAAAGATAACAATAGTCTCGCCTGTGGAAAGCAAATACCAAACCGAGACTTCCATTCATACTGCATCACTTGTTTAGGCCCAGACCATGACGTCCCCCATTGCCGGTTCTGTGCCCTCTTTAATGTGAGAACCATTTGTTGTAGAGCTCTTATTGTAGCCAGGTATTTTCATCTTCTGTCTTCACATTCCAAAAAAAGTAAGAATAAAGATAGAGGCAGACCACACAAGGTTAAGCCTTCTGACGACTCTACCGCTAAGCAGGTCATCACTTCTCTGGAATTCAGTGAGGCTCCTTCGCAGCCCCTGATGCCTGGTTCAGTACCTTCGCAGGCCTCTACTGAGACCCTTCCAGAATCCGGTATGCCGCAGAAATTTTCTCCGTCTTCTGAGCCTTTGGTTGTCTCTGCCTTGGTTGGGTCAGCAGCCGAAACGCAGGCACCGGCTTCCGAGGAGGTCTTCCACACTACCGATTCTTGACAAAAAAACGACATCTTCTCCTCCGACTACCTTTGCTCTCAGACCAAGGAATACTCTTGGGCCCAGAGACAAGGCCACTCCTAAGAAAACTACCTCTAGCCACCATTTTATTCCTGCTCCACCACCCCAAGATCAAATGCTTAAAATGGCTGAGGACCTTATCACCCTTATCAGGGGTAGTCAGGCCACTTCTTTTAAATGGAAAAGAGACATTTTTCCTGAAACACTGACAGAACAGGATTCTGAGGAGTCTGATTATTCAGATTTTGAAGAGGAACAACAACCTCTGACTGCTTATGAGGATTCAGATGCAGAAGAATCCTTTCCTTCTGCCTCTCCTCCAGAAGACCTTTCCTTTGGGGAAACCGTTCACACCCTCAATGAACATTTCCACTGGGAATCCCAAAACGTCCCTCGGTCTAAGAAAAGACTCCGAGAGTTTCTAGACCTACCACAGAACAGACCCTTGGCCATTCCTCCAATCTTAAAGGTGGTTGATGATGTCTTCCATGAATCCAGTTTAGCTCCTGATGCCTTTCCACCTGCTCCCAGAAAACCTGACAGGTATTAGAGTTCCAGATTCTCACAAATACCTGTACAGAAATCCTGCTGCAGACCCGGAGGTCGTTACACAGGGGAACAAAAGGAGCTAAGAATTCTACTCCCTCTGACAAGGACTCCAGAGCTCTGGACAAATGGGGTAGAAAAGTATACACCTCTGCAACCTTAGCTGTCAGAGCACTCAACTGTCAGTTCCACGTGTTAAAATATCAACAACACACTTTGAAACTATTAAAGCAAAAGATTTCAACCTTTCCTGACTGTGCCAATTCAAAAGAGTTAGCAGATTTACTGCACTCTACTTGTCAAGTGGCAAAACACTCATTGCACTGTGGATATGACTCCCTAGAAGCCTCAAGCAGGGCAGCAGTTTCAGGATCCATCATTAGGAGACATGCATGGTTGAAGGAACAACCTCTCCCTGATCATGTCAAATCTAAGGTACTTGATGCACCCTTGGATAAGGACAGCTTATTTGGAGCAAAACCAGAAGAGGTGCTTAAAAAGATGGAAGTAAAAGCAAAATCTATGCAAACAGTAAAAAAATTCCTTCAGGTACAACCTCCTAGGTTCAGCAGGAATTTTCCCTCAAAACACTGGTCATTTCCTGCACCAGCAGACAGGGGCAAGGCAAGCCCTGCAGGGACAGACCACCCAGACTCCTATCCCAGGGACAGCAGAGAACCAAACAGTGGACCTCTTCCACTCCAAAGGCAGGGAGTTCTACACCATCCCTTTATGGCAAAACTCTCAATGACTCCGTCTCACCCCTCTACCCTCTTTTCACTCACCAAAAGCTAGGAGGAAGGCTCTCCCTCTGCAAAGAAAATTGGCTTTGTGTAACAAAGGACCAGTGGATCTTAAAGATCATTTTTCAGGTATACAAATTCTCCTTCAACGAACTCCCTATTCTAAAAGGGTACCCAGACTTACATCCAAATCAGTGGGCAGAGTCATTGAAGCAAGTGCAAACTCTCATTTCCCAAGGGGCAGTAGAACCTGTCCCCTCAGATCAAACAGGTCAAGGCTTTTACTCCAGACTATCCCTGGTTCCCAGAAATCAGGACACTTGGTGCCCCAGCCTGGATTTATCCATTCTGAACACCTTCCTGGTGGTCCCCAAATTCAAAATGCTAACTCTGCAGCAGCTGTTGCCTATGCTGACAAAAAAAAGTGCATGGTTAGTTACCCTAGATCTAAAATATGTCTACCTCCACATCCCCATAAGGGAATCCTGCAGGAAATTCCTTCACTTCAGGGGAGGCTAACAACACTTTCAGTTCTTTGTGCTACCCTTTGGCTTATCTACTGCTCCCAGGGTATTCTCCAAATGCTTAGCCCTGGCCATAGCCTTTTGCAGACAGAAAAATATAAAAAATGAACCCTTGTCTGGACAACTGTCTCATTTAGGCAGATTGCAAAGAAAAGCTCCTCAAGGACCTCCTCTTTGTCAAAACCCTCCTAACCTCCTTACGGTACACCATCAATGAGAAGAAATCAAGGCAGACACCCTCCAGTAAGATCATTTTCTTGGGAGCACTGCTGGGCACATCATACCAAATGGCCTTCCTATCCCCAGAAAAGCAGAGCTTCCTGCCTGTCTGCTTTACACAGCTGGCTTGCAGAAGTCACCTCACTGCGAGGAAGTTCCTGCAAGCCTTGGGGTACATGGCATCTTGCATCTTTCTAATTCCTTTGGCCAGGCTCCACATGAGAAATCTTCAGTGGTACCTAAAGAACCTTTGGTGTCAGCACTCACAACCTCCAGAAATCTCTCTACCTCTGATCCCCTGTATAAGGGCTGAGTTTCTCTGGTAGGCAGGAGCCAGTGTCCAGAAGAAGGGTATTTCCTTCACCCTCTGCCCAGCCGGGCAGACCATTACCACCAACACCTCAGACATAGCTTGGAATGCCCACCTAGAAGGCAGGTGCACCCAATGTCTTTGGGATGCCCAGCACCATCCCTTACACATCATCCATAAGGAAATTATGGCAGTACAGAAGGCTCTGACATCCTTCAAACCCCGTCTCAAGCCAGGGGTTCTCCTTATAAAAACAGACAACACCACAGTAATGTAGTACATCAACAAGCAAGGATGGACCCTGTCTTACCCTCTGTGCAGGCTAGCCATGAACCTCTGGCTGACAGCCTCTTCTATGGGACTACACCTGATAGCGCAATACCTGACAGGGATCAACAACACCCTGGCAGACCACATAAGCAGAAACTTACTGAACCCCCACGAATGGCAGTCCACAGAAAAATCTTTTTACAAATCACTCAGGCGTGGGGGGACCCCAGAGGTGGATTTCTTTCCTTTGCATCTCAACTATCAGCTGAAAAAATTCTGTACCAGGGAGTGTCACCACCTAGCGTGGAAGGTGGATGCCTTGACCTTCCCCTGGAACACACTCTTTGTGTACGGATTCCCTCCTGTGCCTCTTATTCCCAAGGTACTGATCAATATAAGGAAGGAGAGACCAAAGGCCATCCTCATTGCTCCAGATTGGCCCAGGCAGCATTGGTACCCCTTACTGCTCAGCCTGACATCACAGCCTTCCAGGCAGCTTCCACTGATCTCAGACCTCTTAACTCAGATGGGGGGGTGCTGCAATAAGACTTACAGACTCTCAAACCGTCAGCATGGCTAATACTCTCAAGGCAAACAAGGGGCCCGTGTTAAGCAAACAGGTCCTACACATTATCATAGAGGCCAGAAGGCCCCGCACCAGAAAATCTTATGCATGATAATGGAAAATAGTCTGCTCATGGAGCCAGTCCAGAGGGGGCAGTACTTCACAACCTTCCATCCCTCTTATCCTGGACTACCTAGCGGAACTACTTAATAGTGGCCTCTCCTTCTCATCTATTAAAATCCACACCTCAGCCATTTCAGCTCATTTTGATACAGCACACCCCTGTTCTCCCATCATTTGATTAAACAATTCCTCAGAGGGGCTTCTAATATCAGACCTCCCAGAAGGCCACCCACTCCAGCCTAGGACCTGAATTATGTTTTGGAAAAACTTACTTTACCACCCTTTGAACCTGTTGCTTCAGCAAAACTAAGATACCTCTCCTAGAAGACTGATTTTCTTCCAGCTATCACCTCAGCCAGAAGGGTTTCAGAACTTCAGGCACTGATGGCCATTGAGCCCTTCATCATCTTGCATGCAGACGGGTTCTCCCTGAGGACTAATCCTTCCTTTATGCCCAAGGTGATATCTAATGTAACTCTCAACATGCCATACATCTACCCACCTTCTTTCCTAATCCTCAAAACAAGGGGGAAAGAATTCTGCACTCACTAGACGTGCACAGACAGCTCAGATACTGTCTGGACCATACTAAACCCTTCAGAAAAACAGACCAACTACTTGTCAGCTTTGCCCCAGGGGCAGAGGGAAAGCACATTTCCAAACAAACCATTTTCAAATGGATATCACACTGTATCCATTTCTGCTCCAGATTGCATGGGGTTCCCCCCAAGTCTATTCAGACCCATTCCACTAGGGCAGCCTCCACTTCCACAGCATTCCTCAGAGGAGTTCCCACCAGGGACATTCTGGAAGCTGCCTCCTGGACTTCTGTCCATACCTTTACCAAGCGTTACCACCTACCTCTATTTTCTAAGGCTAGGGCAGGGATTCCTCTGCAGTTCTGCAGGGCATGCTGACCCATTCCTAGATCTCTTCCTAATCCAACCACCCCTCTCCTCAGCTTTGGGAATCCTCCCACAGGTGATGACTGCAACAGTGAAACACAAAGAACATAGTACAGTTGTGTACACTTACCATAAATGTAGATGTTCAAGTGTATTCACTGTTGCAGTCCTGGTTTCCCACCTTCCTTCCCCCTTATATCTTCTTTCTTTATGGAGACATAAGTTGCTGATGGTGGCTTTTAGCCACCAGGACCACTTTACCATATTTACTGGGGCCTCTGACTGGTTAGGGCAAGAAAAACTGATGTAATGACATCAGCTGCCTTCCTTTATAGCACTGATGACCTGACGTCAGACAGCAAGCGACAGCCGCCGACGCAGAAAAACATTGACTCTGATATTCAGGCCAGCCGAGTGCTACCACAGCAAGGATAATCCCCACAGGTGATGACTGCAACAGTGAATACACTCGAACATCTACATTTTTGGTAACTGTACACAATTGCACTTTCCAGTTGATGGGGAGTAGATTAGCCAATTATGGGGAATATCTTCATTATTACTTTTTTTCCTAATATACATTTCAGGGCTGAAATATCTTGCACCATCAGTATATATCCTTATTGATGCAGAAAAATCTGTGGACGTATTTTGTATTCTATTGTAAGAAAAGTATTCCCTGAAGTTTTCTGAGACAGTATCCCACTCAGCAGGACCATGAAAATAGCTAATCATAACATCTTCCATTTACTTCTCAGCAGTTGCTGGTGGTCTCAATGTAAAAGAGATAGATTTCTGTGGACTCTGAGTATCTTTTATTTGCTCACTTGTCAATGAAGTTAAACCTTCTCTGCTTTTAGTACTGGCAGCTTCAGGCTCAGCAGTTATGTTGCTGATATTTTCAAAGACTTTATGGCTGGTCACATTGTGCTCCATGGCCATGCTTGACCCTGCCATCTGTACAGGTGCAGTGGATTCATATCCTTCCCTGGTGGAGCAAGTTGCTGATGTAGACTCTGGGTGCAGTTCATGAGGACTGAAGACACTGAAGACTTTTGACTCAGAAAAGACTGCATGAATACCATCTGTTTTTTTTTTTTTTACTTCCATTTCTTCTTCTCTCTTCTTCTTTCTTTTAGCAGCTCCAGATGCATGCTTATGCATTATGAAAGTGTCCTTCCAAGTATGGGCTCATATCTTTTGTTCTGTCTATGCAACTGCTATGTAATGTTGCAAAGTCCTATTACTAATATGTATCCACACCTCCCAACTGTCCCGAATTATCCATTTTTTGCTGAGTTTTGGGGTCAAAAAATGGGGTGCCACGATTCCCGAGTGGCACCCCTTCATTTCCGATTTTCCCAGCATTTTTTTTAAATTTTTTGTCCTGCATTTTGCTGACGTCACCTCGCGTGCGCGATGACGTCAGCTCAATCAGCCTGTCGGAATTCAGCATTCGTGTATGTTGTGCATGCATTTCCAGTGTGTTTTTGAATGCACGCGAGCGGGAAGGAAGTAATGACTGCTTTTCTAAATGGATCTGGCTGCCTGCGAGAAAGACACACTTATAAATGTATTATTATGGGAGTCTGCGAGCGCTGAGCGGAACTGACAAGTTCAGGTAAGGTGTATGTGTAAAAAACAGAAAACTCTCATCAAAAACAGCAAATTAATATAATTTGTCAGGCAAACTCCTGTGTAATAAATTATTGGTACTCCTATATAATACCTTGAGGGTATTGTTCCTTAATCAGAAGTTTCATTTTTAAGCTGAGCAAGCTGAATATTGTAATAAACCTTTCTCTAGCTTCTTTTGTTAGCAGCTTAAGTAGCAATAGTACTTAGCATCTGGCAAATTAACCTGAATATTTAACCAAGAGATTTGTTCCCCTGCGTTATGAATTTAAATGAAAATCTTTGAACAGTTTTGTTTCATCTCCTCAAAGAAGTCAAACATTGATTTTCCAATATACAAGATGTAACTTCTAACACACGTTCTGCCAAAAAATACCCTCTGTCTTAGTGGGAGATATCACGTCACTTTATAAGAATTAAGTAGTTGAAAAGCATTCTAAAGAAAATAGTTTATAGTGCATACAAATATAAGGCTTGAGGGAGAAAAATACAGCTTAGTAAGGATTTTGACATTAGTGCTCTTTTGCTTAGTTTTTTTTTTCTTTTGCTGCATACATTTCCACTTAGTCATAGAACTTAAACCACATTGAGTTGTCTGAACCAAATAAAGAAAATGCTGATTCATTGTTCCAGTTATATTAATCCAATATCAATGCACACACTGTTTCTCTTCTTAAAATTATTTGTTTTCACTTTTTTCATATCTAGTTCTATAATATTCTGCAACTGTAATTTATTTCTAATCCAAAGTAATATCCCAGCAGTCCTTTAAGCTTGTAATAAGTCAACTGCACAAGCTTATGAGTTTTTGTGACACACAAAAGACCCCCCCCCACACACACACACACACACACTAATATGTTAAAAGAAATAATCATTAGCAGTGGCTGAAATACCTGAACAGTGAACAGAGGAACTAATTGACCACCCCTGTTAGAAACTTTCTGTACTGTAGCAGCCTGTTCTTATGTCCTTTAACCAGTAGCTGTATCACTGAAACTACATGACTGGTAAATCATTTCAAAGTATTGAGAAGTCTCATAGCAGTCATGATTGTGTGCAAGCATTTGATGTTTGTGGCATATACAAATGAAATGCTCATATTGATTCATAATAAGTTACTAGGCCTTTGAATAAAAGTTACCTAGAAGCCTGAAAGCTGTCTTCCCAGTTTTATGCTTGATTCTTTATTGGAATCCAGAATGGGTCTAAAAGCTGGCAAAAAACTGAACTTTTTATTTTTAATAGATGTGTATTGCACAATCTGGTGATGCTTTGAGTTACAAATCTTTAATGTAACAGATACTTATTCATAGATTCATAGATTAGTACTAGGCTAACTGCCCTTGCAAGCCATTTTTTTAAGCCTAGCCAATTATTCTCTGTGAGACTCAAACCCTGCACCTTGTGTTTGTAAGACAAACACCTTAATCATTAGGCCACCCTCCTAACCCCCCCAGGGTTAGGTGGTATTAACAGGGTGATGTGTACTGACATGATGCTAACGCCATGATAGAATGTAGAAATAGTTCAAAAGAATCTCCCTTGTGAAATGCATTGGACACAAAACATTAATCCATACTTTTGCATCAGTATGAGCTCCATTGGTTTGGTCGACAGGGATTTTGGTTGACATCTGTGTAATTGACTGAATTTGGTCAATTATACAGGTAGCTGACAAGTGTGTGAGATCAACAATCTACCTGGTATTGCTTTGTTTAGCAGATTCTATTAATGGTTGTGCATTGTGCTAAAATGTAAAAATAAAATCCAAATAATCATTGAAGAAGTAAAGCGGTATGCAAACATTAGTGTTTATGGTAAATGGAATGAAATAACCAGGTAATGGGACATTGGAATGGCTATAGGGGGAATCTGGTGCCATATTTTAATTGTCTGTTCTTCAGTTTGCTTTTGAAAGCTGGTATCCCATAATTCCATTGGAGTGGGTGGGGTTACATCATTATGTATGCAAATTTAATGTTAATCAGCGTACAGATTTGTACCTGTTTTTCATGGGCCTTGTCCAGATTTTTGATATTTCCAGGTTGAGAGGTATGTATGTATCTGAACCTGTTAATAAAATAAGAGGTGAGCTAGATATGCCAAAGTGCATTCCAGCACTGAAAATATTTAAATCATTATTTAACTCATTTCTGAAATTAAAGCAATCATCATCAGTTAACATACAGTCTGAAACTATTCACCCTCATTAACTCAGCCCTGTGTATGGACAATCAGAATATTACTTCATACCTGGACTTTTGTCACAGCTTTTCTCTTCATTTTCTAAAATGAAAGGTTCCTTTTCTGCTTTCTTTGCATCCAGAATCTCACCTTCCAAAAACAGTCCTAGTAAAGTATATTGAAAGCAACTGTGGTAAGAGAGAACTTCATAAAACTCTGCTGCTCTGCCATGTTTTCATTACTTCCGCAGCCTCTCTTGGCAGCCTCTGTCTGCACAGTGTTGTGTTCTTACAGTGTGCCCGTCTCCGTTATCCTCCTAAGTCTTGCCCACATTTCACAGGATACAGTAAACAAAGTTGCATTTTCTACACAGGTAATAAACATGATTTGCACATAAAAAACTCACAACTGTAGTCTAACCTCCGGCTCTGTCTCTAGAGCTTGAAAATATGGCATTGTAATAATAACACATTAAAACTGTAAAAATGCATTTTTCTAGGTAAAAACGTTTCTTTATGTACTACCATCTCAAATTCACTAAATAAGCATCTTAGGCCATTACTTTACTTAGCAGAAGTTCACTACACAACACCCACAATGAAAACCCAAGTACACTGCGCAATGTCGGACTGGCAGTGCATGAGCTAAAACCAAAGGCTATACCTCTATCTGCTCTGAGTGCATTGCACAACTTTCAGAAGGCAGGGTATTCAGGACTCCAGTACAAAGCACACTTAGGACCATAATTCTAAGCCAAGAGCTTACAGCTCAGCATTCCTATGAATCTGAATCTACAGCTTTAGCTGTCTGGAAGCGTGTCATTGAAGCTCCACAATACCTGACTGAAACTTCTGAGGCAATGCTTAGTTAGTACACATGCTTTGTTGACAATAGTTTTAAACAGACTCTTCTGAAGGGTTCCAACAACCCTCTGGTGGAAACAAAGTTCAACAGCAAACTGTGACAACAAAACCACTCTAATGAAATGCTGCGTTTTTACAATAGCTGTATGTGTGTGTATGCATTTGAATATGTATGTGTGTCTGTATATTGCATGTGTATCTTTGTGTGTGTGTGTGTGTGTGTCTGCATGCATGTGTGTACAAGCCCACAGCAATACTTATATTAACTTTCAGCTTTGCTTTCTATAATCAGATACAGTCACCATCCATAGCTCTCAACACACTGGGGACAAATAATCATAGAGCAATCCAATCAGGGACACTTAAAATTGTACTACTATTATCTTGAGACACTGGCAGAATAATAAAAGTGAATCAATATACATTTTCTGAAGAAAAATAAGTCTATAACTGTAACAGTGTCATGTGATTATTCAGTATTATTCACCAACTATTCCACAAAAGTCATCAGTCACCCGAAATAGTTAGGGACAATCAGGGACACCAAAAATATTAGTATTATTAACTTGAGACACAATGAGAAAAGTGAAGTCATATAAATTTTCTGAAGTCAATTCAGGTTGCACGCGCACATGTGCACACAGATACACACACACACACACACACACACACACACACACACACACACATACACCTCTGATGTTAAAAATATCAAAAAGACTTTCAATGTTATTCTTATATCAGGTGCTAGCATTCAAGTACCAGCAATGGCACTGCATTGTGGCACTGGAACTGCAAGTGTTGCTCCACCAGAGTCCACTTTTTGGATGAAATGGTAAAGTGAGGCCGTCTTGCCTAATTTGAGGGCTATTTAGGGGGCTATTAAAGAACCCATTACATTTAATGAAAAGAGTAGGGACTTGTATTACATGATGTCTTAATACAGAACAAAATGAATTGTATTGGAAGTTCATAAATGCTTTTATACAAATACAGTTTAACTGTATGATGTATGCTTTATCCATTACTCCTTTTTACAATGTCTGCACATCTACAAGTATTAAACATTTTGCAATGTAACATTATCATTCATATAAAAATGTATCTTCATGTAAAAATTTGCTTCAAATCTCACCTTCAAAATAAATAATGCATACACCAAAATCATTTTATCATTCTGTCTACTAATCATATCTCCTTGCTTATACTCTACATATTTTATTTCACAAGGGTTACATTTTAAACCTAGGATTCCGAACTTTCTTTATACTTTTTACAAATGCATCTGTTTCTGTCACAGTCCAAAATTATTTGCTTCAAACTAATTGTTAAATCCTTTGACTTCACATCATCTTTTTTTTCCATATTTTACTTCATATCGCTATTTGGTACTTTGTCATGAGAACTCTTTAGCAAAATTCCATAGTTCATTCCTGCACAGCATCTTTAGTAGTTACTTCATATTGCTACAGTAAAGTACTACATCATATTGTTTTATACTATAAAAGTATATCCCCAGGATTCAATAAAGTCTGTGTAGGCTCTCTGTAGAGCCTACATGGAATGTATCCATGTACACAGTCACTTTCTTCCCTCGGCAGTGCGACATGCATATTAATGGTACCAGAACACCTTGCTACTATTGAAGAGCACACTCTGTACGAATGTTCCCTGTTGTTGTGCCTTCGTACCACCATTATGTATGGCTTGTCCCATAATGTCTTGTGCCAAGAGGTTGAGAGGTATGTACGTGGAACATCTTATACACAATATAAGCAACATTGAACGATTGCTAATTGCAGTATGATCTGAACTATAGTATGTGTGTAAGGAACAGGGTAGTATTTCAAATAATAAACATCATAACAGTCAGTTGTCTCAGAATTAAAATCTAACATATTTAAAAGTGTGTAGTTGTAGTATGTTTAGTTATAGTATCTGTGAAGTTACTAATGTTCTGTTCTTCTTTCTTCTCTCACTCCATCCCTTCTCTTCTTTTATTTATTTAATCAATATATTTACTATTATCATTTGCTGTTATCATATTAGTAGTTATTAACTCTTATGTTGGCTTTATGTATACTTTAATATTACTTTGCCATTAAATAAACTTTCATTTACATTATTTATTGTTGTGTTCCTCATTATATTATCTTCAATTTGTTTCCATTACTCTTAATTGTTTTCTTTTATGTTATTGTTTACATTGTTTGGATTACGTTTAATTTTCCTTTATTTTTCTATTTTCTTTACCACAGAGCGACAAAGTAGGCTGGTTCCTGGCAATCCACCTACCTTGCCTCCCCCGACCAAGGTACCGGGGCCTAGAACATCTGGGCTGCAGGCTAGTAGCACCCCCACAGCTGTTTCTGCACTACCTGCTCCATCAGGTAGTTCCGGCCCACAGGCTGGGAGTGTGCCCCCTTCTGTAAGTGGAGGTGGAGAGGATGCTTATATCTCCTGTGATCAAATGCCAAGAATGCAGGCATGGTGCGTAGCCTTGTGCAGCAGTCTGTTGGTAAATACCTACACCAGATGGAGAGCATGCTGTCTACCCAGGTGGGGCAGTCTGCCCCAGGCACCAATGTTGGGCCACTGTCTCCACTGGAGTAGTGAAGATGCAATGCAGAAAGTCCCATGGGTGAGGACTTAAGTCACACTGTTACTGCGTCTAACATCCATGGGACCTAGATCCCCCAACCCCCTCCCCAACCCCCTCCCCAACCAAGGTGTTCATCCCTCTATTTTCTCCCTCACCAACCCTGTCTACTGTCTTGTATGTCTTATCTGTCTGCAAATGGATGGCGGAGTGGTGTAGTGGTAGCATTTTCGCCTCACACCAAGAGGTTCTGCAGTTCGATTCTCGGCTGGGGTACCTGCTGTGCAGAGTCTGCATGTCCCCCATCCTTTCATGTGGGTTCCCTCCAGGTACACCGGTTTCCTCTTGCGTTACAAACACATGCATCTGAAGTGTTTCCCTAGGCCTCCACTGAAAATTGGCATTGTTCCAAGTCAAACTTTCCTGGTAAACAAATGTTAAATAAATAACTACAATAAAATACAATGCTTCCTCGCCTTCCTAACGTACCTTCCCCAGCATTCCACTCCTTAAAAAAAAAAAATATATATATATATATATATATATATATATATATATATATATATATATATATTATCCTATACATAGCTCTGCATTTTGCACGTGTCCACTGGACACACTTAATTTGGTCCAGTTGACTTGACAAGGCACTTATGTTGTTGTCATCCCTCACTCTGGGGTTGACAGTCCAAATTCAGCTAAAAATCATTGCAAGTGCATAGTTGTTGCTATGGAAGAAATGGATAGCTATGCTTCTTTCCTACAGCTTTCCTGCACATACCTACCTGCCTTTCACTATGTTTTTCCCCAGCTTGCACCCCAGTTCACCAATTTCCTATCTCCCCAATTTTCTTTTCTTTAAAGAATCATTGTGTGACGCTACACTATACACAGCACCGCTAAACTAAGCTAAATGGCAGTGTATTATTACATATATGTTAAAACATAATAATCACATTCAAAAAGTCATCTACACCTTATTTCAAACATAGTACCGTCTGACTTGTGCAATAGTGCATCACCCCACCAAGCCACACAGCTGTTTTAAGCAAAACATAATAATTGTTATTTTCTTGTCATTAAGGGTGTTTACATGATGCTGTGCATTGCACCGCATTACACAGCAAATCTGCTATAAGATTAATGGAAAAATAAGAATTTAATTGGGAATCTAGTAGAGAAATAAATCACTATAAAGCCTATATACATAGCAATAAGTGTAAGTAAGGTATGTAATAGCAGTTCAGTGGGCAATTATCTGTACAACGTGTAAAAACACACCTGCTTTTTTCCCCCGAGTCTGTAGCTCAATCTGTTAAATGCTTTGAAAAAAAATTATTTTTGGTTCACATGGTCCTGGGTTAAAATACAGCTTTGTCTAGTATTTAACATACATGTATGTGTACATCACCATTATAAATTGTGATATGTATGATTGTCTCATCATCCATTTATTCACCCAAAGCAGATGGAATGTCTGCTTTTAAATAATGGAAGTCAAAGGCCTACAAATAAGAATGTATTTTTACTATTGCTATTACAACTCTAGCAAGTACCTAGAATATCAGGTTATGCATTAACATGAATTCCTAGAGGAAATTGAAGTATGTAATTCAAATGTGGCCCAGTAATATCAGACTGCAGCTTACAATTATTTGCCAGTAATATTAGAGACAACCACAGCTGCACAAGTAACATACATATATGGAGGTCATGCTAGAAGCAAGGGTTGCCAGCACACACATTCCAGATGACTATCATGACAGAATACATGAGCTGGCAGTTGTTCATCTGGTTGACAAAATGGTTAATGTACCCCACCTTGTTCTAGAACACACCACGCATGTTGCCTTTTACTCTGTTAATGATACATTTGGCTAACATACTTTCCGTAAACACATATTTTAATTCCAGTGGGATGAGTTTCCTCAATCTGGTTCTGGCTGTTCATCAAGCCTGCCACAGGTTCCACAGTTACTCTTCTGTGTTATCATCCTGCAAAGTCTTCTGCTTCTCTGTCTATGCCTACTGGTAGCAGCTTCAGCCTATAGTACACACACCTGTATGTAAGAAGTAGCTGCTACAAACATTATCTCTGTGCTGATGTATTTTCACCCCAACATTTGAGAAAGGGGATGGCATCTACATTGAGGCCTTATATCTTTTTGAGTAGTTGTATGGGTCACCCCAACATTTGAGAAAGGGGATGGAATCTACATTGAGGCCTTATGTCTTTTTAAATAGTTGCATGGAATTGGCTGATTATACTGCAAATCAGCTCTGTAGGCTGCATTTACCATTTCTGAACCACAGATTGGTTTCAGATGCAGTCAACTGCTAATGAGAACCATAAAAGGCAAACTTCTAGCTAGGCAAACCAGTGTGTATGAGAGTTACTTCCTATGTCTAACTTGTTGACACATTACTTGTATAGCAGTATTTTTCAACAGAGGAATATTGTACTTGTATCAGGTATGTATCCATTTTTTCCAACATGATGCATATGTTTGATTATACTTATAGAGAATGGGGATTACATCAGTAAGCCTTTGTTAAAACCGTACTGATGACATGGCATTGATCTCTAGCCCTGTTACACATACACAGGATGTAGAGTACATCAAGGGTATAATGCTGTGTGATAACTAGGTTCACAGCTCTTCCGGCTACTTCCTTTGATAGCAGCTGTTATAGTACACTGCTGTTTTGTTGGCACTATTGTTTATACATATTGTTTGGGGGGAGGATTTTCCTGCTATGGGGCACACTACAATGGACTCCTGTGTTGGGTGTGTGAGCATACATGAGTATCTGTTATGGCACAAACAGGAATATGTTACTATTGCTACAGTCCTAGGTGCATCCACACACTTTGTATGTTTGGCACACTGTTGAATATAAGATGTGTAATCAAGCAGTGAATACTGATAGCCTTCCTTTACTGCTGTATTGTATACATAGTTTACTCATATGCATGTGATCCTTACATGTGTTCTCATGTCTTTATATTTCAGGAAACATTATGCATGTATGTCACAGGCCACCATTTTTGAGGAGGAAAATGACCTCATTATTGAGGCTTTGCGACAACATTACCAGGTCATGCTGTCCTGAGGGAGGGAGGGCAAATAGGTCAGAACGTGCAACCTTGTGGGATGAACTGATGTATAACATCAATACTGTGGGTCACAAAATTGTACCTACAAGCAGGTCGACACTGTGCCATGGATATGATAAATGCAGCAAAGTGCTGTGCAGCTGATGTGGCCAGGTATCTTCAGGTCACTGGTGGTGGCCCTGCAGCAGAAGCTCCCTCACAGCCACAGAAGAATTCCTGGCAAACCTTGCTACACAGGACAGCTGCCAGGCATCCATCAGCCAATATGTTGTGGATGTTGGTGCTACCCATTCCTCTCAAGAGGAGCATCCACGTATGCTTACTTCGATCTGCAGTAGAATACTGTTGCATTCATCCTGTCAAGGTGTACATAGTTTTACATGGGTGTCATTTTTTTTGGGGGGGGGGTGGAGTAAGTTAGTAAGTTAGTCCTAAAAGCACATGGCAAGATTTGTGCCAAACTGGTAGTTAATGATACCACATATACTGAGCCTGTGGACATAGCTAACCTTTTGGCTGACAGGTTCTGTGAAAACTTCACTCCCCTGTTCCCACCACATGCACCCCATGACATCCCTATCACTTATCCCCTATCTTATATCTCTAAAGAGCAGGTTGTAAATGCCCTCTCTGAGGCCAAAAAAACAGCATCTATGGGACCTGATAACATCCCGGGCTGCATCCTACATGGGCTCCAACATGAATTAGCAACACCACTGAGTACTCTTTTCAATCATAGTCTAAGCACTGGCTTCGTATCAGCTGAATGGAAAACAGCCACCATTATTCCCTTGGGCAAAGGTGATGCGTTCACTGACCCCAGGAACAATAAACCTGTTTGCCTGACTAGCCTTATCTGCAAGGCCATAGAGCAATTCATTATGGATCTTATCAACAGAGATATAGGTAATCTCCAAACACTTGACCATACTCAGTTTGGATTTGTCAAAGGGAGATCATGCCTGTTAAACCTGGTGGACATTGAAACAGTCACCAAGGCCCTGGATGAGGGGAAATATGTGCATGCAGCCTACCTGGCCTTAGCCAAGGCATTTGACACTATCGCCCACTCAGGCATCTTTGACAAACTCACCCAACTAGGCATCGACCCTTATATTGTTAGATGGTTTGCTAACTGGCTTACTGATAGAACTCATATAGTCAAAGTAGGGGAATCCACCTCCACCAGCAGAGATGTAACATTGGTGCTCCAAAGGGTTCAGTCCTGGGACCTCTACCATTTGGAATCCATTTCACTGAAGAACAATCAAAAACCTAAAGGTCTGCGGCTGGCAAAGTTTGCTGATGACTGTAAACTGGGAACAGTCATATAATCTCCAAATGATGTCAACATCCTACAAGAGGTTATTAAATAAACAAATGATTAGTGCCAAAGTCATGGCCTTAAACTCAGTTCAAAAAAAGTGTTATCATTCCTCTTGGTAAAATTGATGTTCCTACTAATGTATCAATAGTAGATGCCAGGGTAATCCTATGGCTGGGCTTGTAAAAGCCTCAGGGCCATTAGCGTAGTACACACCTATGAACCTATGAACGTGTAACACCTTAAGTATGTACTCAGTGGTGAGAGACCTGGGCACACAGGTTGACAGCTGCCTTACCTTTGACCACCATGTCTCCATATTGGTAAGAATGGTATTCTTTCTTGCTCATTTCATAAGTAAGGACATTGTCTCTAGAAAAAAAGAGGATACAGCCTCCGTGTACTCTTCCCTCATCAGACCAATAATTGAGTACAATACCCCATTTGGTAGGTACCTTTCCAAGTACGTGCAGCAATTGAAGTGACCACAAAGGTTCCTCACAAGGGAAATTCAAAGACTTATGCATCTCTCCTCTGGGGATCATCTGAAATCACTGTCACTTTATTCTGTTTCATAAAGGCTACTCAGAGGTGATCTCTGGCTTACATACAAGGCAGTCTCCGACCCTGCTTTATTGGAAATGCATATCCGTAAGTAAATGGTACACAGGTTACTCGCTCTAAAGAACTTAACTTGGTATGTGATATTAATAAAACCTGCTGGAGGGACAGATTTGTCTCCAAGAGGTTACACACCTTTGGAACAGACTCCCACTTCATGTCAAACAGAGCACCTCATTGGCGCTCTTCAAATGCAGTATGGATGATTGGATGGGTGACTGTAAATTCACCCTGGGGGTTCCACCTGTGTCTTTCTTGGACAAGGGCAATAGGTGCTGATCTTGGAAATAAGGTTAAGAACTTGGCTAAGCTTGTAAGGGCCCTAGGGCCATTAGCTTAGTAACTTCTTATCATCCTATAATTTCATAGGCTGTTGTACACACACCAAGTTGGCTGCAGTGACAATAGTACCATTACCTAAGTTTGCATAATACAGCACACACACGCCAAGTTGGTTGCAGTGAGCCTAGAACCCCTACCTATCTGAGTTTACAGACTGTATAATGCACAAGATAGCCCACACACCATAGTTTGACATTAACTTCACTTTAGGTAGTTTCATCAATCAGAAGTCCTTGTGGAAAACAAGATTTTGGAGGCCTGCATCCACTGCAAGGGTCACAAAGTGCAAACCCATGTCACTTTGGAACTCACACACACACACACACACACACACACACACACACACACACACACACACACACACACACATAGTTGGCAGAGTGAAATTAGAACCCCTCTCCATCTAGTTTTACACACTACAAATTACAGTACTTAACGCACGCACCACAGCTCAAGTTTGATATTAACTTGGCTTTAGGTAATCTTATGGTAGATGACATCAGCAGGCCTTGTGGAGGACAAGAGTTTGGAGGCCTGCATAATCTGCAAGGGACAAAATTTCCAAACCCATGCCAGTTTGGAAGTCAGTGTGGGATTCGCACTTGCTCTTTGGAGGAGATATAGATATATATATATATATATATATATATATATATATATATATACACACACACACACGCACACAATGTGAGCTGTAGTGAGATTAGAACCCCTATCGATCTAGTCTTACACAGTACAGATCACAGTACTTAATGCATGCACCATGGCTCAAGGGAGACGTGGTACGACTCACCACTGTCCAGATGTTTGCAGCAAGTACACAAGTTTGACTCATATTTATGTGCATTTCACATTAAATTGTCGTTTGCTGTCAAATGTGGCATGATTTATACATGACTTGAGAGAAGACTGCCAGAAATCTGAACTTCAGATGTCTCAGTAGTCTTCCAAATACAACTCATGTTATTCTATGCACTTCCACATTTTGTAAGTGCATCATCTAATGTCGAGCCCTTACTTTTGTTCTTTTGTCCAACATTATATGTGTCAAAGTGCAGCTTTACTATCCATGATCTGTGTGTGTAGGGCAGTACAGACATACATATACACACACACACACACACACATATATATATATATATATATATGTATATGTGTATATATATATATATATATATATATATATATATATATACACACACATATATATTTATATATATGGCTCCACTTCACATGACTGAAAGCTCAAAAGATTGAAATTCATTTGACTGAATCCACAATCCCGAAAATTCAAAATACTGAAAACACATTTGACTGACTTTCAGAATACTGAAAGCATACAGTGCTGAATTGCAAAATACCAAATGGCAGTGTGTACATTACTTTAAGGTAAGTAAAGGGTATATGTCCTTTTCCCCACTGTAGTGCACTCCTGGAGCTAGTGTATATATAGTTTGGGGGATGGGTGGGCATGGGAGGCATAGCCCCCCCCCCCACCTAGTTTGGTTTTATATTATCTGTCTGTTAATAAGGTAAGTAAGAAGTTTTTAATTTTGGAAAGAGCCAGTCATTGGTGCTGTAAGTGTGCATTTTCTTCTTTTATAATTTTTATTTGGTAAGCCGAATTGTTGGTGATATTTACGTGGTTTATTTGGTATTATAAACCTAGGTTTTGTGAACATTAATTTTATGATGAAATGCTTGATATTCACGGATCTGTACATTTTTTGTTATGTTAAGCAATTCACAGGTGAAGGTAAACACGTCATGTCTGTGGCTTAACATTTTGTATTTTGCAATTCAGCATTGTAAGCTTTTGGTATAGATATATATATATATATATATATATATATATATATATATATATATATATATATATATATAGTTTATTTATTTATTGTCATTTGTTAACCAGGTTCGTCCAACTGAGCCAATGGCCCATTTTCAGTGGAGACCAAGGAGAAAAGCTCCAATTACAATTATAGTCACTCCAAAAAGAAGTTAGATGTCAAAAAAGAAGTTATACATCACAAGATGTTAACACGATTACATTGTTTTGTACAGGTTTTTGTATAAATGAATTTATGTACAGTATCTATATAATGGCGTGGAAGCTAGGAGGAAAAAAAGGAATAATTTTCACAATAGATGGAGTAGGAAACAGTTTTCCAAGTAAGAGGAGAAGACAGATAATAGGTGGCGGGTATAAGGAAGAGGTATAAGGAATCCGGTAGGAGCTCAACAGAAACAGGACCAGGTGTTCTGAAGATACTGCTTGAATGCTATTTTAAATTGGGGCTTATGGGGGATGCTTCTTATATTGTAACGAAGGGAGTTCCAGGAGTGAGCAACTGAGTATTTATGTAATGACTTGCCAATGTTTTTAGATGGTTTGTATATGTCCAGTAGATGTTTGTCTGATGAACGAAGTTGACATTGGGGTTTATATTGTGATATAATATTAGAGATAGAGGGGCAAGATGTGGAGTTATAAAGAATTGAGTGCATTATAGTCAGTTGTGGAAGGAGAAGTTGTTTTGGGAATTTGGGCCATTGCATGGATTTAAGGGCAAGGCAGTTATAGGATTTATAGGAGAGGATAGCAACACATTTAGCTATTTTATTGTAGGCTTGTTCTAGTTTGCTGAGAAGAGAAGACTGAAGGTTAGTGAGGACTGGGGCTGCATACAGAAGAGTTGGTAAGATGGGTAAGAGGAGAGATAAGTTTAGGGTGGGTTTAGAGGAGTTAGAAATAAATGTATGGTTTTGGTATAGCAGGCCAAGTGTTTGGTGTTTTTTTTGCATAGATTGATTTCTATGTCGAATTTTAGTTCATCGTCAATGGTGACACCAAGTAATTTGGTGTGTGGTTTGGGTCTGATGATGGTGTTGTTAAGGGAGGTAATGAAGAAAGAGGATTTATGTTGTACAGGGTTTTTAAGAAGGAATAGCAAATGTTTGGTTTTTTTGGGGGGCTTAATATCAATTTTTCAGTGAGCCAGGACTCAATGGAAGTGAAGGTGTTTTGAGTATGAGATAGGAGTTCAGGGATGGTGTTGGCTGTGGTTATGATGGTGTAGTCAGCATATTGTAAGAGGGTTAAGAATTTAGTAGCAGAGTTTAAGTTGTTAGTAAAGATACTGAACAGGAGGGGACCCAGGATGGAGCCTTCGGGTACACCACTGTTCATGGGCAGAAAAGGAGAGGTGACGGTTTGCCAGCGTTTATATTGAAGTCTGTCAGATAAATAACTAGAGAACCAGGATACAGAGAGAGGAGAGAGATGAAGGTCTGAGAGTTTAGTTAACAGTTTAGAGTGGGAGACCTTATCGAAGGCTTTGGAGAGATAAAGGAATAGAAGAGGAGTAGGTTGTTATCACTGGCTTCTGCCACTGTTTGGGTGAATGAGAGAAGAGCAGTAGATGTGCTGTGTTGTGGTCTAAAGCCGTGTTGGGTGAGAGTTAGGGCATTTTTTTCAAGCAAGTATTTGAGTAGCTGGTAGTGAATACATTTTTCAAGTATCTTGCAAAGTGAGGATAGTATAGCTATGGGATGATAGTTTGAGGGGTCAGTGGAGTTACTTCCCTTGTAGAGTGGGATTGTGTAAAAAGATTTCCATATGTTGGGGATGAGAGCCTCAGTGACAGAGTGATTAATAAGGATAGAAATAGGGTAGGCAATAAAGGTGGCTACAATTTTAAGGAAGTGGAGAGGTAGGTTGTCAACAGAGGGTGAGCAGGGTTTGAGTTTGTTCAATTGGGATTTAATAAAGAAAATTGGAACAGGCTGTAAGAGGTATGTGTTAGAGGAAAATGAACTATGAGGTGGGGGTGGGGATAGAGAAGAAGGAGTGGAACTGTGTCTATAAAATAATTGTTTAATAGGGTAGCAGTTTCTTTTAAATATATATATATATATATATATATATATATATATATATATATATATATATGTATGTAAATGTGATATATATGTGTGTGTGTGTGTGTGTGTGTATGTATATATAGACAGAGAGATATACACACACACATATATATATATATAAATATATGTATATATATATATATATATATATATATATAGGGTCTACTTCATGATGTTGAAAGCCGACAGTATCGAAACTGATATTGTTGGCACCACAACATTGAAAGCGCAGAACATCTTGCAGGTAAATGGAAATCTCCATAGGGGGAGATATCCATTTACCTCAATGTAGTGCAGTCTCGGAGTTGGAATATTTAAGTAGGGGGGTGTGGGGGGTGCAGAGGGGGCTTGCCCACCTGCCTACGCTAGTTAGTTTTTATTTCTGTTTGTTTTTTTTTTTAAACGTTATTCGATGTTTTACTATATTGATCACTTGAGGTCGACCTTTAGTGATTCGATGTAGTAAGATTTCGATAACGTGATATAGATGATTTTTTTTTTAAATTGCACGAAGAGCAATGGATTTGCACTCTGCTTAACTAATTGTACGGGCATGCATAGTGGCATTTTTGGATGGGTTGCATGTTGCTAAGTAGTGCAAATGGGAAATGTATTGCTTAGATCAGAGACTTACTGTTCCATAAAGTGACTCCAGCCCACACCTAGCTGTACTCCATTCTGGGATTATGTGTGTTGCACGGTGTGACCATTGAACCTGTTTCTGCACTGCTACGTTTTGCTCATATTTACTAAGACTTTTTAAATAGTCCTACATATGAGAAAGAAGTTAATACTATAGCACACACAGAGTCACACTCTGTAAAACACAGTTTATTACTACTTCACATGCAAAATACCTTGGGATTAGAACCATGAACACCATCACACAAGCTGTCTGCCTTAGTCTTTTGAGCCGCAGAAGCTGCTTGTCAGAAAGAGGATCATATATCACACAATCATTTATATGCCCTAGAGCCAATAGCCTAGTACCAACCTATGGAGGGTTACCCTGGGCCTGAACACTTTTCTCCTTCTCTGCCTAGGCTTATTGTCAGCAGCACCAGCAGCACTGACTTCATCATCTAGCACATACAGATGTAGAATAACTGCAGCAGCCCCTAGCATTATATCACTTAAAATTTCCAAGTTTCTACTCCCTACTTTATTGCATGGAGTGGCGCTGTGCGCAGTGTCGCGCAGCATAGCTTCTACAAAACTGTATATTATTAATTGAATATATCTGGTTTCCATTTATAGCTGGCTATGTCATGACAGGAATGTTGGTGGTCTGGTCGCATGACCATGCTAAGCTATGCCCAATTAATTTGCAGCAAGCAGCAAGCTACGCAAACACAGGCACTGAGCAAAAAATATCCTAAAAGTAACATGACATCCCCCTTATGTCATCCACGTCCAGTGGGAAGATAAACACCACGTAGGAGCCTACATGAAGTGGATATGTGGACACTGTTGCTCCCTTTAGCGATTCAACAAATCTATGGCATTTACCCCTAATTTGCTAATATTTGTGCTGACAGCCTGGAAACTGCATAGTTCATAGCCATGAAAGCTGGGAAACAGCACGAGTGCACAATTGTACAGACCGGATGCAAGGTCTTACATTACATTTGTCTGAAGTACATTATAAGTGTTAACTTACAAATTTGTATTTTATTTTTATGTTAAGCATATTTGCCCAATGTGGTGCATAGCGAAAACATGCAAAAATTTAAAAAATAAAAAAAATAATTAATTTCACATAATCCCTACAGTTTTCAGAAATCCACAATGTATGTTTTGAACATTTATGTATGTGAGCTTACCTTTTCAGGGGGAATTAAGTCCATATTTGTGAACTTTTACATCCACTTCTTCCAGTGTAGACTCCTGTACATGGAAAATTTAGGCGTACACTACTGACAAGGACACGGAGTCTGTACAGATGCATTACGGCTTGTTGGAACACTCTATGTGGTTTATCTGCATAAAATTCACCTAATTAATGCAAAATTTGCATTGCACAAAAGGTTCCTTAGCTACCCATGTTTGCGAGTGGGTACATGGCCTCTGCATGGAGTTTACTGAAAATAAAACTGTTCGATCAAAACGTTTCATGTTTATTTCCCTTTATGTTTTTCTTCTGACTCTGTTCCTTCACAAGTTTTTAACTTTCCTCCATTTGTACACATCTCTAAAACCTTCAGTTATTTCTTTAATAATTATTTTTTAATTAATTACATTTTATTTTGCAGCTTGTCACTTTGTATACATATTCTTCATATTTTGTCTATGCATCTGTATAGCTCTATATATATATATATATATATATATATATATATATATATAGAGAGAGAGAGAGAGATCTGTATATATATATATATATATATATATATATATATATATTTATATAAAATCTCTTGTGAGTAACCTCCATTCATCTAAAACAAGTTTTTTTCTGTACTTTCATATAATGAGATAATAAAACCACTGATAGTTGTAACTTTCATAACCACCTTTTCTTTTATTCTTTATAAAAAATCTTTCTCTTGATGGGACTAATCATGTCCTCCAAATACAAATAAAATAATTCCCAGGAGATGCTTGTTATATTTATGCAGTTTATTGTGAACATTTTCCATTTAGCTACCTAAACAAATCTTAACCATATACATTTATTTATAAAGGACATCTAAAAATGACCAAATTAGTTCATAGGTTGGTACTAGGCTCTCGGCCCTAGGGCCTCTACAAGCCTAGCCATAACAATTCCCTGGCTATTTCTTCCCAGAATATTTACTTCCCTGGTCCCCTGTCTAGCAGGGCGGTGGACGTGATCCCCAGGGTGAATTTCCTATGTCTAGCAGGGTGACGGATGTGATCCCCGGGTGAATTTCCTATCTCCCATCCAGTCATTAAGATTCCTTTTGAAGAGGGCCAAAGAGCCGCTCATCTTGACATATATGGGCAGTCTATTCTAGAGTATAGAGAGTCTTTGGGTCAGAAACCTATCCCTCCAGCATGGTTTGTTCATTGTGATGAACAGATTTAGATCTCTGGAGCATGTGTCTCTGAGGGATTGGGATTTCTTTAAGTGTAGCATGTCCAACAGCAGTGGGTTTGACATGGCCTTGTATGTTAAGCAGAGATCGCCTCTGAGTATGCGATATGCGACAGAGTATAGCTGGAGTTTTTTAGACGGTCAGCATAGGGCATCTGCTTTAGGCCTGTGATTCTTTTAGTGAGGTATTTCTGTGGCCTTTCCAATTGATGCCGATGTCTTCTGAGGTACATAACAAATGGGGCGTTGTACTCTATAATGGGTCTAATGAGGGATGAGTACAGTGGGACAATGACCTCCTTTTTTCTGGATGAAAAGCCCTTAGTGATGAGGTGTGCCACATAGAAGGATTTCCTGACTGTTGTGGCTATGTGGTTATTGAAGGTGAGACCACTCCACCTGTGTCCCTAAGTCCCTTATCACACTTTCAGTGTTTAGTGTACTGCCACTTATGTGGTAATTCACGGGTACATGTTTTTTCCCAACGGGGATAACTATACATTTCTTGGTATTAAGCTTGAGCCCATGGCTCTGGCACCAAGCATCTGTTTCTGTAAGGCCCTTTTGTAGAATATCCACATCATTTGGGGATTCAGTAATGGCTCCCAGTTTGCAGTCATCTGTGAACTTTGTTAGCCAGAGTCCCTTACTGCTGGCATGTACTTCAGAGAAGTAGATGCCAAAACAAGAGTGGTCCCAGGACTGAACCCTGATGTACTCCGCTTGTCACTTGTCTGGAGCTGGCTTTTGAGTTGGCTACCTTTACAGTATGTGTTCTGTCAGTAAGTCAGTATGCAACCCATCAAGTGAAGTAAGGATTAATGCCCAGCTTAGTAAGCTTATCTATGATTCCAGAGTGGGGAATGGTATCAAATGCCTTGGCAAGGTCCAGATAGGCTGTGTGGACTGCCTTACACTCATCCACAGCTCTGGAGACTGATTCAAAGAAGTCAGTCAGGTTGACGAGACAAGATTGTCCCTTTACAAAATGAAACTGGGTGGGGTCCAGTGTTTGAAGGTTGCCAATGTCTTTGTTTATAAGTTCCATGGTAATGCATTCCATGGCTTTGCAGATCAGGTTCATCAGACTGATGGGGCGATAGTTCCCAGGATCCAAGGTGTATCCCCCCTTGTGGAGTGGGATAACTGTAGCTGTGTGCCACTCATTGGGCACAAAGCCTGAGGTGAGGCTATGATTAAACATGACACTTAGGTGAAGTGCCAGTTTATTTTGTAGTTCATGTAGTACACAGCTACACAGCCCGGGCTGTCATCTGGTCCCATGGATACTGTATTCTTAGCTTTGGAGAGTGCATTTTTTACCTGTGTGGCCATGATTACCGGAATCTGGCAATCTTTTGGTACTGAGGTAGGTCATTTAGGGGGTGAGAGGGGGGGTGAAGTTGGCACTGATATCGATCTGCCAGGATATTGGCAATATCCTTGGAATCAGTATATTTAATGCCATTCTGTTGTAGCTCAGAGCAGATCTGAGCATTGCCATTTAGATTCTTGACATAACTATAGAATGCCTTGTGGTTATCCTTGGAATCTTTTGCAATTTTATTTTCGTAACTAGCATTGGAGGATTTCATGAGGGATCTCAGCTTCCTACTGAGGCTGGTAAGGAAGATTTTTGCATTCTGGGATTTTCCTATTTTCTGCAACAGTTTCTTCCTTCTGTTGTATAGCTTATTTATGGCAGGGGACCACCAGATTGGGTTCCTTTTTATGGAGAAGACTGTCTTGGCTCTGTTTGGAATGGCATGATTCATGCACTAGTGGATGCACTCGTACAGTGCCTTAGTATAGGATTCAACGGTCGAACTTGCAGTTCCCTTCTGCATGGGTGCCATGAAGTTTGTCACTTCTGACTTGAGTAGCATGAAGTTGGCTTTGGAGAAGTTTTTAATGGAAGTTTCCCTACTGGAGGGATAGGGGTGGAATGTGGACGTCAAGGGTGATTAGTTTATCATCACAACTCATTTTATTAGTACTAGTTCACAGCATTTGCATAATTCTTCTTGTTTCCACAAAACAGCACCTAGAGTTTAAAACTTAACAGGCCCATGTCTTCCTAGTTACTTTGGCTTTTACTAATTTCTTTATTTAAATTCAAACCTTTTCTATTTAATTTATAAACAGCACCATTATAATTTTAATAAAAATAACAAAAGAACATGTTTCCAACCACCACACTTTTATTTCAGGCAGAACTTTTGTTCAGAACAAAACAACTTTTTCAGGCAAATAACTCTCTGTTTTACTCACATGTAAACAGTAAAATCTGTGATGACTTCACTTGTAATTAAAATTAACATCCAGTTCCTAGAAACAACAAATTACTTTTCATCTATTTCACAACAATAAAACATTTTCATCTTGATTCACAGGCAGAATTACTACTTCTACCTTACCAATAAACACTTCAAGCAACAGCTTTATTCTTGGACATCAGGAAATATTTTTATATAAATAGCATAGCAGACTAGTGCCCACCTTTAACCCAAGTGGAACAACTATACACGTTCTATGTGCTATGTAAGGAAAACACTCCCGCACCACCATTTTCTCTGACAGGCTTGCTTCAGTCAGGAATCAGGACTCCAGATAAATACAATATAAAACTTAACATTACATACCAAGGAGGCAAAAATAAAACAAAGGGATGCTGCAGCAGCCTTCACTTACACACTGACTTCTTTTTCAACAAGAGTGACTCGAGTTTGGAGTCGGACTGTCAGTCTCAGCAGGATGATTATGGATACCAACTGATGAGCAGCAGATCTCCAGTGAAAAGAAGAAAAAGCGCGGTAATGGTTTTAACTGAAAATGTACAACACCCATGTGACCTTCCACTGAACCCTGAACCGACTGAACTATTAAGTCTATTAGGCCTAGGGGAGGCAGACCAATGCACCTGCTTAGTGGTGTTTGCTTTGAGGTAGAAAATAAAACATAAAGTAAAATTGTGCCCCTGGCTACAGCCAGCTTTAGTGCTTAATATTATATTTCAGACATTTCAGACGTTATTCACTTTTAAGTAACGGAGGTTCTCTTACTTAAAAGTTGATGCAGCTGCCCCTGCATTTCTTTTAATATCAGATTATGATCTGATAATTCACACTATTGTCTTGCTTGGCTTCCTTCCACTTCCGAGTGTAAGTAACATTGCTGGCTATGGCTGCACCATGTACTTGTAAGCAACATTGCTGGCTATGCCTGCACCACATAGTTGTAAGTAACACTGTTGGCTATTGCTGTACCACATACTTGTTAGTAACATTACTGTTTATAGTGGTGCCACATACTTGTACGTAACATTGCTGGCTATGGCTGCACCACACAGCTGTAAGTAATACTGTTGGGTATAGCTGTACCACATACTTGTAAGTAACATTGCTGGCTATAGCTGTACTGCATATTTGAAAGTAACAGTGTTGGCTATGGCTGTACTACATACTTGCACTTAACACTGCTGGCTATTTCTGTACCATGTGCTTGTAAGTAACATTGCTGGCTATGCCTGCACCAGATAGTTGTAAGTAACACTGTTGGCTTTGGCTGTACCACATACTTGTAAGTAACATTGTGCCACATACTTATAGGTTCATATGTAGATACTAGGCTATCTGCCCTAGGGCATTTATAAGCCTAGCCAGAGTGTATTTGGCTTCCACCTCCCTATTAGATTAGCCTACTGTGCCTCTGTTAGATTCGTACTAGGCTAACTGCCCTTGTAAGCCATTTTAAGCCTAGCCAATTATCCCTTGTGAGACTCAAACCCTGCACCTTGTGTTTGTAAGGCACCTGGGTGGAAACTCCCAGATATTCTCAGAATTAGTCCAAAATTATACAAAAATCACTGAACCCACAGACATTGCCAACATACTGGCAGACAGGTTCAGTGCAAATTTCTCCCCTCCCTCCCCCCCAAAAGGAGAAATATCTATCCCACCAGAGTCTAGCCTCCCAAACATCTGAGATGCCCAGGTGAGAGCTGCTCTCTCTAAAGCAAAAAACACAGCATCAATGGGACCGGACGGTGTCCCCGGCTGTGTGCTACACGAACTCAATGAGGAACTAAACCCACATATAAGGCTGCTGTTTAATCTTAGCCTTACTACAGGATAATGTCGTGCCCAAAGAATGGCGTACGGCAACTGTGGTCCCACTCCACAAAGGCGGTGCTTCTACGGACCCTGGAAATTACCGCCCCATAAGCTTGATGAGCCTTGTCTGCAAAGCTATGGAGAGGATCATAATGGAACTCATAAATAAAGACATTGGGGACCTACAGACACTGGATCCTACCCAATTTGGCTTTGTCAAGGGCAGATCCTGCCTCTTGAACTTGGTCAACTTTTTCGAAACAGTCACTAAGGCCATTGATGAGGGTAAGACAGTTCACACAGCCTACCTTGACCTAGCAAAAGCGTTCGACACAATACCCCACTCGGGCATCATAGAAAAGCTCATCAGCTTAGATGTAAACCCGTATGTCACAAGATGGGTTGCAAACTGGCTCAAGGACAGAACCACAGGGTTAGAGTTGCTGGTGCCATGTCAGACTCTAAGCCGGTCACGATTGGTGTCCCACAGGGCTCAGTCCTGGGCCCCCTCTTGTTCGGCATTTATTTTTTTGAAGTGCAGGCAAACATAGGGGGATTGTGGCTGACAAAATTTGCAGATGACTGCAAACTGGGCACCATAATTGACACTCCATCAGACACAGACATCCTCCAGAGAGGTCTCATAGAAATGGATAACTGGTGCCAGAGCCGTGGCCTTAAGCTAAATGCCAAAAAATGTATAGTCATACACTTTGGGAAAAACAAGGTAACCCCTAATTACCACATAGGTGGTAATCCATTAAACACGGAAGAAGTTATCAGGGACCTGGGGACCCAAGTTGACAGTAACCTCTCTTTTGACACTCACATTGCCAAAGTGGTTAGGAAGACCTTCTACATTGCCCACCTGATCATGAAGGGATTCACATCCAGATCAGGAGAGGTCATTGTACCCCTGTACTCTTCACTTATCAGACCAATGATTGAGTACAACGCCCCATTCGGAATGTACCTTACCCGACACCTGCAGCAGTTGGAAAGACCCCAAAAGTTCCTCACCAAAAGGATAAAGGGGCTCAAACATATGTCATACGCTGCCCGACTGAAGAAACTCCAGCTCTATTCAGTCGCATACCGCCTGCTCAGAAGTGATCTGTGCCTGACATACAAGGCCATGTCCAACCCGGAATTAATGGACATGCTCCACCTCAAAAATCCAAATCCACCAGAGCCACGAGAGCAAGAGACTTAAACCTCAACACGGATATAAATAGGACGTGCTGGAGGGACAGATTCATCACCCAGAGACTCCCTACACTATGGAACAGAATCCCAGTCCATGTGAGGCAGAGCCCCTCACTGACTCTGTTCAAGAGAAATCTTGACGAGTGGATGGGAGATCGTAGGTTTACCCCGGGAATCATCTCTGTGTCACTGCTGGACAGAGGCACAGCAAACTAATGGGTATAGTATTCTCATCCTAAGGGGTGGTGAAAGCCACACACACTCTGGCTAGGCTTATAAATGCCCTAGGGCAGATAGCCTAGTATGAACCTATGAACCTATGAACACCTTAACCATTAGGCCACCCTCCCCCCCTAGAATCAAACCTTGCACCTTGTGGTTAAAAGGCATACACCTTAACCACTGTACCACCAGCCTTTCAGGTTTTAGATTGATATGCAGGTGAATTTGTCCTGGGCTCCATTTGCCTTGAATGCATTTGCCTGCCATGTGAGCCCCCAGTGCATAGTCTGATGCGTCTGTTGTCAGGGTTTGGGCGGCGAGGGGTTGAGTGAAAGGAAGTCCCTTGTTGTGGTTGCAAGCCTCTGCCCACCAAAGGAACTCTGTCCTTAGACCAGGAATGATAGGAATCACTGTTTCCAGGTCCTGAGAATGTTGACACCAGAGACTTTTTAAGTACCACTGAAGTTTCCTCATATGCAGTCTTGCATACAGAATTAGTAGAATGCATGAGGCCATGAACCCTAGGGCTTGCAGTATTTTTCTTGCAGATAGCTGGGTTTTGGTGGCCATTAGTTTGAAGTAGTTTGTCAAATAAATCTGCTTTTCTGGAGTGAGAAATGCCATCTGGGAAGTTGTGTTCAAGCTTGCTCCCAGGAATACAATATTTTGGCTGGGCACCACATGTGATTTCTTTTCGTTGATGTTGTACCCCAGAGAAGTTAGGAGTGTCTGTACAAATGCCAGGTGCTGAAGAAGCAATTCCTGTCTGTCCACCTGAATCAGGCGATCGTCCAAGTATGGGTAAATTTAAATATTTCTCTGCCTGCAGTATGCAATGGCTGGAGCCAGGCACTTTGGGAATACACTGGGTGCAGTAGATAAGCCAAAGGGAAGAGCAGAGAACTGATAGTGTGTAGAGCCTGCTCTGAAACATATTTTTTTATTTATTCATTTATTTATTGCATTTGTTTACTGGGATAAGTCCACTGGGCCTGCAAGAGCCCATTTTTAGTGGAGGCCCGGGGAGAAAAGCTCCAACGAGATACAGAAAAAATATAAACATTAATTAGTGCAGAAGCAGAAACAGTGTTACAGATAGTAAATTTAGTAACATATACAGAATATATACATAAAAGCAGGAATCTAGTTTGTTTATTACAGTAATATATAGAGAAAATATACATTCAAGCAGAATTCAATGAATTCAATCAGAGTGGTATAAACAGAGAGCAGTATTATTGTACCAGTATCAACAAGTGAAGATAAAAATAAATATGGAGAAAATATCATCAGTCACTAGTAGCAAAATACATAGTTTAGTAATCATATAAGGAGAGTATAGAGGTTAGGTTATAGAGCAGGAACATAGCCAGGAAGAGTTGAGATGATTTTTCAGCATTTGTTTGAAGGTGGTGGTGCTGCCTGTGTTTATTATAGAAGGCAGAAGTGAGTTCCATAGTTTGGTGATGGTGAAGGCATAGAGGAGTTGACCAGCAGGTAAGGTGGGCTTATCTACTTTTAGCAGTAGATGATTTTCAGATCTTAGATGCCTGCTGGAGTGGTATTTCGCAAGTAGAGTTGAGAGAGCAGGACAGTCTGTGGGTCTGTAGATTACTTGTGCACAGTAGTTAGTTGGGTGAATGAGAGATGGTGGGGGAGTTCCAGCCACCCTAATTGTTTCAGTGACTTACAGTGGTGGGATGAGAATGTGGCCTTGGAGGCAAATTTTGCTATTCTGTTGTAATACATAGCAAGTTTGGATTTTGTAGAATTTTGTATATTAGTGAGGAGAGGGGCATCATAAAGGAGAGAGGGTAATAAAAAGGTAGTTGCAAGGGTTTGTTTAGTAGAGAGGCAAAGAAAGTGTTGGTGCCTGTAGAGCATACCAATCTTTTGGTGTGTTTTTTTGATGTTCTTGTTTATGTGTAGGTCAAACTTAAGGTTTTCATCTATAATAATGCCTAGTAATTTAGTGTGTGGGACAACATCTATAGTGGTATTGTCTTGGGCTTGTATAGTGAAGAGTTTTTTTATCAAATGGAGTGGTTTTCCTAGGAGTAAAAATTACTTGTACGTAGCATTGCTGACTAAAGTAAAAAAAAACTGTTGTTAATATATGCTCCATCAAACATAATAAAAAAGTATTAAAACAAGGAGTACAGTGATCTGGTCACGTTAACCCGTAGCCAGGTGCTTTTAAATCAGCCCAGACTGGAATACTGGCACACAAGAACTTAACATCCAGTGCACACATGTATCAGTTTTACTCTGTCTGGACATCCTTTTATATACATACAAACTGTGTGGAGTATTTTAACCCAGCTCTCATTAACCTAATAAAAGACATACATTTCACGTAGAGTAACAAGAGGTGCTCCGTCAGGGATCCATTGCCAACATAATAGGTCTGTCTTGGAGTTTGTCCATGCTTTTTTGAATTTTAGGAAGAATGGAAAAATATTGGGACATAGGTGCAGTAACTATTAGTTCAGTAGCAGTTGACTGATAAATATTACCTTTATCAACTTCCAGCAGCAAAAAAGCAATACATTTCAGTTTTGAATTTGTTAGTAGGATCTAAGACCCTCTGTTGATATAACCTTCTATCATTTAGTAGTGTACTAGCTTTATATTGACATGCACTGGGATTAAGAACCACAATGCTTCCCCTTGTCAGCCATAGTAATGACTATATTTCTGTTAGTTTGTAATACGTTAAGGTTCTTTCTCACTGTATTAGTTAAATTGTTAACTGTATCTGGATGCATTTCATTGTTGTAAAAATGCATATCTTCAAGGCTATTTTCTCAAAGGCAGCCACACATTTATTTTTTGGAGGTAGTGATTGGATTTGTGAAAGGTATATGTTCTAGGCAAGCGTGTTACAGTTTTTTTTTTTTTTTTTTAAAAAAAAAACAGTTTCACATTTGACTTTCTACAGAAAGTTGTACAGGTGGCACCTCACGATTCAACCACTGCGCAACTCAAATGGCTATACATGTAGTACCTCACGATTCAACCAGTGCGCAACTTGAATGTTTTGCAATTCAACCATGCTTTTGGCCGCCTGGGCGTCCTACAATTTAACTGCCATCTCGCAATTCGACCCAGAAAGGAGGCTGAACATTTGTTCACTGTTTCCTGTTGTTGTTGTGTTGTTTCTTTTAAGTGTTGTGAAGAAATGGGGCCAAAGAATAGTGATACTGGCAGGAAAAATAAGTGGCTGAGCACTGAAAAGAAGAAAGAAATCATAGGTAAAATTGAGAGAGGCGGTAAAATAGACAAACAGCAGAACAGCATGGTGCGCCTAGGTCTACCGTCTCAACATTTTGGAAAAATAGTCAGCATCATGGGTACAAGATGTCAAAAGGAGCAGCAAAGGTTTTAGACTAACACAAAAAAACAATTCGTGAAGATATGGAAAATATGCTTCTTGTTTGGATCTAGGAGAGGCAGATTAGGGGAGATCCAGTAACTCAGACAATGATCTTTGAAGACCTACAAGAAAAAAATCCAGGAAGTAGCTCACAGAAAACAGAGGAATTTAAAGCAAGTAGGGGATGGTTCCGCAGATTAAAATAAACAAGAAGGGCATCCACAGTGTTCTGAGACAAGGAGAGGCAGCTAGTGCTGACAAAAAAAAGTGCACAGAAATTTGTCAAGGAATTTGAAGAATTGATAGAGAGAGAGAAGGCTATCTGCCAGAACAGATTTTTAATTTTGATGAAACAGGGCTCTTCTGGAAGAGATTGTCAATTAGGAATTACATAACCCAAGAAGAAGCTAGGATTCCAGGTCACAAGCCCATGAAAAATAGGCTCACATTCCTCCTTGCAGCAAATGCCAGTGAAGACTTCAAGCTGAAGCCTCTGCTGGTGTATCACTCAGAAAACCCAAGATGTTATTGAAAGAAGATTATAAAAAAAAGACCTGTAATGTGGAAATCAAATACCAAAGCTTGGGTATACCAGTCAGTTTTCAAGGACGGGATTTTCGAAGAGTGCTCCAAGTGTCAAGAAGTACCTGACAGAGAACAATTTGCCAATGAAAGCTCTTCTGCTTCTGGACAACATCTCTGCCCACCTATGAGAGTTAGAAATTCTTCAGATAGACTATGATTTCATCAAGGTTCAGTTCCTGCCTCCCAGCACTGCTACTCTCATTCAACCTATGGATCAACAATTCAGTGCCTTATTCAAGAAGCTTTACACAAAAGCACTCTTCTCAACGCTCTTCATTGTGACCCATTCTTCAGATAAATCACTGAAGGAATTCTGGAAGACTGAGTTCAACATGCTTCATGCCATATCATTCATCAAAAGTGCCTGTTATAGAGTGTCACAGAAAGCCCTTTGTGTAGCCTGAAGGAAACTGGTTCCTTCCTTTTCCCAGGGCGAAATTGTGGCTGAAGCAGCTGAAGTGCTGCAGGACATCGTTTCCACAGCAGAGCACCTGGACACAGGGGAGGTGGATGAGGCGGATGTGGAGGAACTGCTACAAGACCATGATAACGAGCTCACAATGGTGGAACGTAACACACTTTGCAATGAAAAGTTCAAACAAAAAGAAAGGGAGATTTCTTGTGAAGATGAGGATGCCAGGGAGAAAGGACCTCTGCCAACAGCTTGCATTAAAGAACTTTTATCCAATTGGGAGAAGATGCACGTTACAGTCTTGGAGTGGCACCCGAACACAGGTGACGTCAACAGGATGATGGACTTTTTAACAATACAGTCATGCACCACTTCATGACCATCCTGAAAAAGAAGGAGAGACAAGTCACGCTGGAAAATTTTTTTTCACCTACACCTGACAAAAAACAGAGGGAACAGGCAGGAAAGATTGAAGAAGACTCCCCTTCCAACAACTAAAGACTAAGTGGGCTCTGTAAATAGTGTAAATATGGTGACGCATTCAGTTTTTGGCATGGACACCGGTGGGACTTGGGAGACAGAATGGGCACAAGTGTATGATGCTGACTTACCTGAACGAATGAGCCAAGTAGGGGAGCCACTGAGCAAAATCCTGGAGAGGGATTAAAAAAACAGACACATCAGTATACACCGTATTGTGTGCTATTATTTCTTTTGGGGTTGTGGATTGGAAACTGTTGTAAGATGTTTTAAGTTATAATGTTATTATTTCTTTTGGGGTGTGGATAGGAAACTATTGTAAGATGTTTTAAGTTATAATTTATATCCCACTAAAGTGAACTAAATAAAACAGTAATCATAATCAGAGACAACAGATACTCATTTCATAACTGCTATCACACAATGATGTAATAAGCATGCATTTTAGCTGGACACGAAATATGTTAGCCTGCATTCTTAGATGGATTTAACATCAAATAAATTTGTATGTGACATGTGAGCCATAGTTTTAGGAATGTACAGTAGTCCTCCATCCCTTCTCCATCCCTCCTGCATATGCTCTCCTCCATTTAAGAGATGTTCTACACTTCAAATCATGGTGAGCTACATTTTTTAATTTTTTTAGTGTATTTTTTAATTTTGTTTGCCCCGAGAATGAATTAAACCATTTTCCATACATTTTTATAGGAAATGGAATCTCACAATTCAACCATTTCACAGTTCAGCTGCCGTTCTGGAATGGATTACGATTGAATTGTGAGGTACCACCAGTAACATCAGAAGCTATTTCACATTCTGATACTGAAAAGTAGGTGTAAAATTAAAACCATTATTTAACAGACACATTTTACAATTAATTAACATGTAAGACGAAAGGTTAAAAACAATTGTTCTAAATTACTGCCATCTGTTTGACCATATGTTTCTGGAATAGCTGCGTAAGTTGCTGGTCTGTTTTTTTCCCTCCCTGTTTCTTGCTTAAAAAGTGGCAGATTTGTTTTTGTCCCGTTTTGGTGTCTGGGGATTTAGATTACCGATCACTGTCTGTATGAAAATGAAGGCATTATTTCTCAATGCACAGCTACTGAAGTAATCATTACTGCACCCAAGCATCAGTATTTTTGAATTTTTCTCAAAAAATATATAACAATTTGGAGCCAGCCAAGACAAACCCGTTGTGTTTAGCTATAGATCTTTGACGGAACCCTTATCTGTTTTTCTAACAAAATGTCTGTCTCCATTATTAGGCTGAGAGCTAGGTTAAAGATTCCATAAAGTTTAATTTATATCAGAAGAGGTTCTTATAAAGCCATGGCGGTTCATGTGTAAAATGGATATTAAGTCCCTTGGATACCAGTATGCCATGTTGGGCTGGTTTAGAGACAGTTGAATGTTGGCTAACATACTCACAACTTTGTAACCCTGGTTTTAACATTTTTTGTTATGGCTGACTAGAGTATGTACTAGCAAAATCATATGTATTTACTTTGACCAGAAACTTTATTTACAAGTATTTGGTACAGCTATGTGTGCTACGTTTGCACCTATTTATGCAGATTTGTTCATGGGGTATACTGCAGAACAATTAATATATGATACTAGCCATTATCCATTTCTCTATGCCATGGCATAGTTTTCTACATGGCCACTGACTGGTATGGAACTCTGATCTTAGAAAACTACAAGATTTTGTGCTTTACCTAAGTGAAAACAAATGAGGGCACACACAAGGACATGCTTCCTGTGGGAGTAGGTCATGGTAGGGTACCTGACCTGGGCACCTTATAACACTGAAATTAGCTGCTTTGTGCTCAGTTACAATGTAATATAATTACTGGAGCATTACGTTATCACAAGGATCTTAATCTTCTGCTTTACAATAAACAACTACAAATATTAAGTGTTGAGTAGCAAAGATGGGTAATTCTTCTTGGTGCTATTTTTTCCCCCCAGGAAATAATGAATATTTATGAATCTTGCATTTTTTGCAGTTACATGCATTTTTTTCTAATCACCAGTGGGTGGCAGTATATTTATTTCTTTTGGTTACACTTTGACTATTGTAATTATTTATAGTTTCAAAACCATTTGCAATGTGTACATTTAACAGGATATTTTTTAACTTACATACCACTTATTTTTAATGAATGTAATTTCTAAAGATATGCAGATTCTAAGGAACATGATTGATATAAATGCATATTTCCCATGCATTCCCATGAATGCATATCTCCCAACCATAGCTTGGCTTGGTTTTTATTGCAGTTTTTACCATTTATTATTTAGGAGTATAGAAACATAATAGCAAGCAATGAAAAGGAGACCATGACATTCATAGTGATATACATCGTTAAGCAGACAAACTTAAAAGTTCTTGCCATTTAATGATGTCATATTAAATGCAACACTTTAAGCCTAGGGTATTGTTTTTTCTGCATTAGATTTGAAATTGAGGAAGAAGCTTTGTGCTTTGAGACCAGTATAGCATTTTAATCTCTTGCATATTTTTCTGCTTGCTGACTTAGTTTAAATGAATTTTTTACTGCACTTTACTTGGTCACTGTGTTTTGGGTTACAACACTGCTGGGTTATTTTATGGTCGTTTTTTTGGACTACAGCAGTCCTGGGTCATTATAGGGATTCACTGCTGGTTGTTGCTGGCCACTCTGTGCACATTACAGGTTTCCTGGACTGTGTGTTGGTTGTGGTCCCCCCACTGCTATTCAGTATCTAGTTCTTAGAAGTGAAAGCAAATGTCAGGGAGTGTGGCTGACTACATTTGCTGTACATGTGCAAATAGTCCTCAAGCACTCAGGTACTGCAACAAGGCCTGTAACAAACCAGTACCTGGTGAGTCAGTCCTGGGACCACCTTAAATGCTAAAAATGCAGTATAGTTGCATTTGGGAAAGACCTCATTGCCTCCTCTTTCTGCTTTGCTGGTACCCCATCAAAATAGATACAGTTATCTGCTGGACTTAGATACTTGTGTTGATAATCTTTCTTTCTTTTTATCATATGTTGGTTATGGTTATAATGTCTTTCTAACTTCTAGCTTGTTGGGTGTTTCCTCTAGGCCCCTCTTTCTCTTCTATTATTACATTTGTCATTGAATACTGTGCCCTTTTTGGTATGTACCTCACAAAGCACTTTGACCTGCTTGGAAGTGCTCAAATGCTCCTGACCAAGAATATTTCTGGGCTACAAAATCTGAAAGAATGAAGGACCCATCCATCTTCAATGTGTGATATGGACTTTGAGGAATAATCTATGGTTAGCATTTTAAGATGAAAACCCTTACCATTTACATTCTCCTCCATCACCCAAGAGTCAGCGGTCTAATAGTCACGCCAAAGTCATCAGCCTCCGCATAAGATCAACAACACCTGCTGACATCACCAGTTCATAACTCGGCTCATTTCCTGCAGTTTGAATTAAACTTCTTCTACACAGCAAACAAAGGAACTTCATATCAGTGCCATAACTAGATTTGACAACTGGATGGGACACCGCAAATTTATACCTGGATTATGCGATGTGACAATTGTCTTCTTACCAGTGGTACTATATCTCAATATTAAGAGGTATCGAACTAATTATCCTAATGACCTTTCAGCCACAACTTTACTATGCACCAATGACTCCATGTTCTGTTCAGTTGGTACTTACACTTTCAAATATTAATAGCCTTCCATTGTATATTATTAATTTCTTAGAGAATAGGCAAACTGTACATCAGCACCCTGAATGGATAAAGAACGTTCTCCAGCAGGGTATTAATGTACAAGTAATGCCTGCTGACAAATGAGTCCACTGCTTGACGGCAGCATATCCAGCTGCAGTGGACCTCGGATTGCAAAACAAAAAATGGTTGTAATTATTTTACGCTTGCTAAGCAGCGGTTTTGCTGTTTAGGAAGCATAAAACAGGAGAGACACTGTGTTTGTGTGTGTGTGTGTGTGTGTGTGTTAGTGTGTGTGAAAGAGGCAAAGAGAGAGATCAAGAGAGTGAGAGAGAAAGCAAGAGTGATACTGTGTGTGTGTGTGTGTGTGTGTGTGTGTGTGTGTGTATGCGGACACACACACACACACACACACACACACACACACACACACACACACACACACACACAAAGGCTTACTGACATGGCTCTTACAGGTCCCTTACTTAATAGAATGCTTCTGATGTAGACTCTTACTTTCCCCTGGTCCCTTGTAAAAAACAAATGATTACAGTCAGTCACTAATGGCAGACATTAAAGTTTTATTCTTCTTACAGTTATGAAACTGTAACGTGATGCTAGGCATGTTGCTCTATTAACTTTTGAAGTGACTCCAGGTTGTTGTTGTTTGTCTTTCGGCTTTTTCCCAGTAAGGGGTCGCCACAGCGGAACTCCGGTCCGCTAATGATTGGCAGTAGATGTTTTTACAAAACGCCGAGGTGCCAGCTCGACGCCCAACCTTCAACCAAGACACGCCCATTTATGCACGCATGTCTTTCTAATGCTACCCAACAGCGGGGAGGACATGCAGACTCCACACACAAAGCACTCCCAAGCCAAGCCGAGAATCAAACGGGAGAACCTCTTGCTGTGAGGTAACAACACTACCGCCGTACCACCGCAGCATCTTTTGAAGTGACTCCAGGTCATTTTTACAAATTCTCCCTGGTGTCTTCTAGAGTTAGTCATAGCTTTGTCTGAAAGACTTAAGCATGACCGTTTAGAAGTATGGTGATCCCCCCCCAAGTGGATACATCCCTGTCATTTACAACATTCCTTTATTTTACCCTTCCTCTGTTCCTAGCAACTCGTAAACCATTACAGTCAATCAGTAATGCCAGGCGTTAAAATTTTCATACCTCTTATAGTTCAAAAAATACATGAAGATACAAGCTGCCCTCAGTTATCATAGAAATTAAACCTCTAAATTATTAATCAGCAGCTTTCTGTGACAATGGTGCAAGGTTTGAAGGCTGCTTCTTGTTTTAATTTTTAACTTTTTTTAACTAACTTAAGGTAACATTTAAGCATATTTCTCGTACCTAGTAGTAGCAATGAGGACTACCGCACTGTTAATGGGCTATTTTGTTTGCTAAGTCTACAGGGTTCAAAACCTTTCCCTGTTCTTCTGTTAACTTTTTAAATGACTTATTGTAATATTTAAAGAACATCCTGCTGTCTACCAATGTGCAGAGAACTCGAGCTCTACTAACAAGCTGTTTTGTGGGCCAAGGGTGCAGGATTTGAAGATTTTTTCATTAACTTTTTAAGTGACTTAATGTAATATTTGCAGAGAAAAGCACCAGTGTGGAAACACAGCAGGTACAGTTTAAAATATCCACAGGTAAAGTAGGCAGCAAAAAGTGCTCCAGTTTGTGTATGCATTAAACTTGCATTTATTTTACCTGCTGCCTGCTGTTTGCTGCCCGCTTTACCTTTGGATATTTTAAACTGTGACTGCTGTGCTTCCACGCTTGTACTTTTCTCTGCACCTAATTTTAATTTCTGGCTACTAGTGTGGTTTGTCTGTTGGTGGAGTTTTTGTGTTTTATATTTTAATGTAATATTTAAAGAGTGGTCCTTGTGTCTAATGGTAGTCAGTGTTAATCAGCTGCTAAGTGTACCAGAGTCAAAGCTTCATTTTTTTAAGTGACTTAGGGTAATATTTCAAATACTTGGTATCTGTTGCCTCCTCATACATACTTCATGTAGCACAATTGTTATTCTATTAACTTTTTAAGTGAGTTTTTGTAATATTTAAAGACTATCCGTGGGGTCTAGTTTCCCCTATCCTGACATCTTTCCTGCTGCAAAACTGTTCTTCTGTTAACCTAGCTCCACACAAATCCTTTCTGTGCTACAGGTTAAAGTCCTAAGTACTAATATGTCTGTTAACCTAGCTCCACACAAATCCTTTCTGTGTTACAGGTTATTAAAGTCCTAAATACTAAGAGGTCTGTTAACCTAACTCCACACAAATCCTCTCTGTGTTACAGGTTAAAGTCCTAAGTACTAAGAGGTCTGTTAACCTAGCGCCACACAAATCCTTTCTGTGTTACAGGTTGAGGTCCTATGTACTAATAGGTCTGTTAACCTAGCTCCACGCAAATCCTTTCTGTGTTACAGGTTAAAGTCCTAAGTACTAATAGGTCTGCTACTGTACAGAGTACTGCTAACCATCACTGCACGTTGAGCAACTCTGTGCAAATGCACGTAATTTAAATCAGACAGAAAAATGCTGATAGCCAACAACCATGCCATCTGGCCAGTAAACGACACTTTCAGCTCCCTGGAATGCTTCCTAACTCAGGGAGACCAGGTAAACACCTTTTACTACAAGATGGATGATCCTGGAACCACTTGACATAAAAACACAGCAAAAGTAGTTTTCAAGAGCAGATTAAAATTAAACAACTAAATAAGTCCCCCTAAATAGCCCTCTGACTGATGTAACATTATCAGCTGTAGCTTCCCTTTGTATTTCCCAACTCAGACTGACCAGGCTGTCTTACTACTGCTACTAGAATAATAGCCCCAGTCTTCTTAAAGTAAAAACACACTTTGAAAAGGTAACAACTAGTAACAAATAATTGTCACTTTAAGCCCTGTGTTTCTCAACTTTGACAGCTCTGGCCACCTTTCTACTGCCACTAAAAATACAGGCTCAGACTTCTTAATCTAAAAACATACTTTAGTTATCCAAAAGTGAAAAGGTATCTGAAAGAAGTGAAATAACTAGCTCCAACAAGTAATTCTCACTTAAGCTTACCTTTGAGTATTCTAAATGAGACAGACCAGACTACCTTTCTACTGCCTCTAGAATTGCATCCCCAGTCTTCTTAATGTTAAAATATACTTTAGTTAGCTACAAGTGAAAAGTTACTAGAAACAAATCTAACAACTATCTACAAATAATTGTAAGGCAGTTCAAAGGCAGACAAGATAGCAGTAAGGAATGCAAGCACTTTAAGGCAAAGTACAGTAACAGTCTAAAGTTTCTTCTGTCAGTATAATCAGTAAGGTGAACAGAGGAGATAAGACTGGGACAAGTTTCTTGGGCCAGGTATACAGAAGTCAGAGTAGGAGGAGCTTGCAAGGCCAGATATACAGTAGGGACAGACATCTCAAAAGTCTCCACATTTAAAAGCACAACAGGAAGAGGGTGAATGGATGGGAAATAAATTAAAAAGAGTGAGAGAAAAAAATGCAATAAAATAAGGGCCTACTCAGAACACCTAGACCTAGCACAGAAACCACTTGGAAATCACTATAGACTATAAAAATGCCTTAAATTAATAACATTAAGTTCAAATAAAGAAATAAAGAGAAAACATAGCACACAGTACTGATATAAATGGTAAGATAAGTGCTGTATTTTAAATGTAGTTTAAATGTACTTCCCTGGATGCAAAATGCAGTCCAAATGCATTGTTTTCAAGCTTCTAAGCCTTCAGCAGTTGTAAGACTAAGATAGCTGACTGCTTGTGTAAGGTAAAATACTGGGGGAGGGGGGCTGTGTTAATTACTGCAAGCTCTGGTTAAGTTCAAACAACTAGACAAAGCTGTCTTTTTGTTTTAAGACTGCAAAGTGACCTCAAGAACAAAATTATATGAAAAATTGTCGAAAGGTGCACACTCCCAAATGATAACCAGCTACAGCCAAGATGAAATAAATAAAAAAGTTTTATTCCAGAAATAGTGTAATACATATTAAGCACTTTCATCCCGCTGCTATCAGGATTTCATCAGAATGAATTAAAAGGCAAACACAACATTTTAAGTACCCCAAATGGTGCCAAAAAATTCTAAATAGTTTGACATTTGACATTTAAAGGAATAGCTCCTCTCTTCTCAAAGTTGAACGTTGTTCCCCTACCAACTTTATAGCCAGTTCAATAAATGTAAGATGTATCTTATTAAATAAACATATATTTACCTATCACAAATATTCTCATAAACCTAATAAGATATGTGCTGCACAAAAAACAAACCTAAAAACATGTTTTTGATAGTACAAAACAAAATTGAATTAAATACAAAAAACAATACAAATAGCATCATAAACAAGTCACTCTAAAAGATCTTAATGCACAATAACAAGTGTAAAATAACCTATAAAACATCACTATAGAGTAAAATTATGAGCCTGCAAAGGGAATTAACCATTGTCACAGTTTAGAAGCCCTAAATTTCCTTTCTACAGTTTTTCTTTGGTTAATAGTAATTCGGAGGTTCCCTTTTCCTGGTTACAAAATTATATGAGCAATCCTAATACTTCATTTAACAGCTCAGAAAAATAACAGTGAATACTATTTGAAGTGTGTGTAATGTAGAATTAGGTAAGAAATTATGATAATTCACTTATGAGCTCAGAGAAATGACAATGTATACTGTAAAATTCAAATCAATTTATAGCTGTAACTTCAGATTTAGAAGACAGCTGGTAAAAATGCAGTAAAATGAGGGTCCACTCAGAACACTAAGGCCCAGCACAGAGACCATTTGAAAGGCACAGCAGACTATAAAATGCCTCAAATTAATAGATTTAGCATCTGATATAGATGAAACACAAAATGCATAATGTATGTGTAATTTAAACTGTCTGTGTGCGACTGAGCCCAGTGCATGCTACTTTTTGAGCTATTTATTACTTCCTCAGAGCTAATTATCAACTGATCCCAGCACCTATGCTCAGTCATTGGGTCTACTGAACACACTTATCACAGCCAGACTTACTCTGACTATGTTAGTGACTGATGTCGAGACTAAGACATCCAGGGGAGTATCATACCGCTGCTAAGGGAGTGCTTTTGCCTAATGCGCCGGACCCTGAAAATGCCGAGTAACGCTGTGAGGGTGAGACTTGCAATGGACATCTGTGAATGACTGCTGCTTGCTTCTCCAAGGAGCTGATGTCAGCAGCATGCCTCATCCAACCTCAAGCAGCACCATGCTGTTGTTTGTCCAGTCACCACCAGGGAAATTGAACTGAATAAATGTGCCCAGGGCATATGTACCTTCCTCCTTCATCTATGGTTGGTAGTCTTGTCCTCCCTGCCATCTGCCCCATAAAGTGTGTGAGCCAATGCAGGTCAGCTGGGCTATAGCCAGGGCTTGATCCCACTTCACCACTGATACAGATATCATGCACCCTTTTACTTTCTCTTGGCCATTGTTTGACTTGTTGCAGTTTTGTTAAGTTTATGGTAAAAAAAAAAAAAATAGTATGCTAGGTTTGTGATCTTATTGTAGAACAACCAGATGCAAGTGGTACTGTTGCCTAGAACACACTTTGGGCAACTGCATATCAGACTTAAACTGTGACATACTGTCCAAGAGACGAAGAGACTGGCCAAATGAACCTTACTTTTCCTGCTAGCTGAAAACATACCTATTAATCAAGCTTCTTGCTATATTACATTTTTTTGTGTTGCCTTGAATTTTTTTTTTTGTTATTATTGTTTTGGGTGTGTATATAGGAATTTATCTGTATTTGATAGAAATAATGTCAAAATGCATATTTCATATGTTTAAGCTATTGTTTACATTAAATGGTCTTCTATGTCTGCTGTAACTTGAATATAATGAAGAGTGCATTGTATTCTATATTATGATTATTGAATGTAACTGTTCATCTTTTTGCTTATTATATGTTGCATTTTATATAAATCATATTTCTCTGCAATGTTATAATTACTTGTAGTTTGCCAACATTGATAGTATAGACACGGTTTTACACTCTTGTTTTATCTAACTGGATTTTTTTCTTTCCTTTTTCATAAATGCATTTGTTTAACTTTATACTCTAACCTTCTTATGGCTTGGGTCATGGCTGAAAAAGATTCTTGGAGCAGTCCATCTTCTAGATTATCAAATGTAAAAATAAAGAATAATAAAGGAAACAACTATGACAAACAACTGCATAAAGCATAAGTTGCCATAACTAAAAATTGTTATTTATTTTTACATTTGATAATCTAGAAGGTGGACTGCTCTTATTCTTTATAAGTTTTGAGAAAGTATACAATAAATCCGTATTGCTTAACTAACCAATACTGAACTTAAATGAAAAACATTCAAAATGTTTCTGTCTGCTGGAGTTCTGCACTGGACATGAGCAACACCAGACCCATGTGACTTACACATTAAAAGGGGAATGAGATCCTACTGACCATGCAGCATGACCATGGAACTGTGGGAGTTGGGAATTTCCATGACTATTCAGTTGACAGCTGGCCATCTGTCAGAGATGCATGATGTAATGGAGGATCACATCCTCTAACATGAGCGCATCAGGATAATGAGTGACAGCTCATTTGAGAAATGTTCCTGTTTCTGAAACCCAGGTGTGAGGTGATGGAAACAGATCCCGTCAGTACATGCAGTGAAGCATATTTCCTAAAGTTTTGAAGAAAGGCACAGCAAGACATCTCAAGACATTAGAAGTGAGACATGCTTTATGAAATTCCTCTCAGTTGAATTTTCACAATAACAAGAAAAGAAAAGGCTTACCTCATCCTGTCCAGTTCCTTTTGGCTGAGAAAGCTATGGTCCCCTCTTGTGGAGAGAACTATGCACTTCCTGTGAGTGCCAGCCAGGGAAGATCCACTTTTTTTTTTTTTTTTACCTCAGATGAGGGTGTTTTACTCAACCCTACATAAATTTCATCTCACAGTGTGGAGTCTGCTGTTTTGATTCAGATGGATTTTGCTTATATCACATTTTTTTTTGTTTTTTCTAAAATGATTTGTACTACCATAAAGACAAGCCGTACTTAGCTAATAGCTAATTTATTAATCATTTAATAAATGAGATCTAAGACCTTTAGCCTTCCATAAATATCATAGATTATTCCTTCCTCAGATATGAGAATCATTTTAGAAAGTTTGAAAAGCCCCATTTCAAACATGTATATGAAACTTCTTTGCAGTTTCTTTCATGTAATGTGGATATTTTGTTAGTAGTCATGTCAACCAGAAGGTTGAATGAACTGCAGACCTTGATGGTTTCCCATCCATGTGCCATTTTCTATAACATCAGACAGGCCTTACCTCCTAACCTTAACTTTATGCTTAATCGTATGTCTTTTGTAATGGTAATTCGAAACATATATTTGCTAGTTTCTATCTTCCTTCATGGATATCAGTGGAACAATGGAACAAGTAAGGAGCCTGAAAGAAAACCTTAGGTTCACTCTTCAGGACTAAGGACCTTAGAAAGTCAGATCAGATATTTGTTACCTATATCAGTAAAATAATTGGGGGGAGGGTCCACTGGTGAACTTTTCTGAATTTGCTTACTAAATGCGTTTCTCAATGTTATGATTCTCTGCAGTAACCTATTAGACCGCATCACTAGAATAGTAACTATCTCCAAAGTGCTTTTGGAGGTATCTCCAATGAAGATATCTATGAAGCCACGTCCAAGCCCATAATCTACCCATTTTAAGGTATCATACACTGGTTTACTAATTCAGTGTAAGGTGATATTATGCTACAGCAGCCATCTAGGGTGTGTGAACTGCTGCTTCTGTTAAAGCATATAATGCATAGCTTGTAATTTAAATCCTAGATTATGAGTTACTAAAAAGCAGTAAATGAGGCCATCTTTAATAGTGCACATGTATGTCTACTACTCATCAGAGCAGAAGATCAATTGGTTGATTGCCCAGCAAAGCTGTTGTCCATTTTCAGTGGAGGTCCAGGGAGAAAAGCTTCAAAATATATGTAACAAAATACTTTGAATAAACAATAACATATAAATAAATATAACAAAGTAAAAGCTGACAACTACTAATGTTGTTGTTTGTCTTTCGGCTTTTCCTGGTTGGGGTCACCACAACGTTACTCCGGTCCGTTAATGATTGGCAGTAGATTTTCACAGTGCCGAGTTGCCAGCTCGACGCCCAACCTTCAACGAAGGCACGCCCATTCATGCATGTCTTTCACAACACCACTCGACCCATGGGGAGGACATGCAGACTCCACACAAAAGGCACTCCAGGCAAAAATTGAACGGGAGAACCTCTTGCTGTGAGGCAACAACGCTACCGCTGCACTACCGCGGATACCTGCAACTACTAATCCTGTATGTAATTAGAATGTATAGAACTGAGTTATGAAGTTGAGACCAAAGAAAAGACAAAAATGCACTGCAATTCACATAACAACATTACTACACTCGCCTATCTTTTTTACTCATCTGAACTATTTCCTCACCTCTACCTAATTTGTTTTGCAGAGGTTATACAGCCCTGATTAAGGCAAAACTGCAGAGGACCCAACAGTAACTAGCTGGTACCCTGAGTGTACTCCACAAGTAAGGACTCTGAACCCTGTGTACCTGTACTGTTTCTACAACTAATGTATGTTTAAAAGGTCCTTAATGTAATTACATCCTGACACCTGTTTTATGGTTACTTGCATATCCCAAGAGTTGTTTATAATCCCTATCTTTCTGCTTCCTGCCTGCCCTTTTAATCTCCTCAACTCTCACTACTGCCAAGATTTAGTTGGAAACTGCAGTTTCTAGCCCTCCAGTATATAGAACTAAAATCCCACAATGTGAATGCTAAGTAGCTAAACCAAAAAGTGTCAGCTTTAACTTTCTAAAACAGTCAGACCACTAAATCATCAACCTGACTGTTTCTAGCGCTTGCTTACTTGCTTGGAAAAGCATCCATGGTTCTTCCCACTTCGTTCGCCCTGCATCTCACTCTGCTCCCCTACCCCTATTCCCACCCACCCAAATTCAGTTTCATTTATACCCATAGACCACTCTTCCCAATTACGATATGACACCTCCCAGCAACCCTATTACCCTATCAAACACCACTACCTTATCAGCCCTTATAACAGGTCTACTATAAATCTCTCCACAGTATCTAATTACTCTATCAACTCTCCCTTATTCAATTAATCATGTACCCATTACCAGTCAAATTCATTCTAAGACTTCTTCCATATGCAATCACAATATCTATCCTACTCTACCTCTCAACCTTAACTAGCTATCATGTCCATCTTCATCTTTACCACAACATTACCCCCCACAAGCAGACCTCATCCGTAAACAGTATTTTAGCTTGACTAAACATTCTATGTACCCCACACCTCTTCCAATCTTCCCACACCAATTATCAGAAACATAAATTGCTTTCAACAAGTAGTAAGTTCCATTCCTATCTAATACACACTACAATCATCATAAAACTCAACAAGCTCCACCAATCCATACTTAAAAATCTCACAAGTTGTGGGGACATACACCCTAACCCAGGTCCAGCCACAACAACACTCCAAACCCCAATCTAATCTATTCCCTACTCCATAGGCAAAAAAACTTTTCTACTCATTCTTAACCTAAATATGATAAGTATCCTCAATAAGGTCCATGGCCTACATGTCCTACTAGCTCTATATAAACCATTCTCCTACTGACCGAAACCTGACTAAAGCCCGAAATTCAGGATAACGCAATTACAGCTCCTTGCTATAATATCTACCGTAAGGACAGAATAAGAAAAAGGGGAAGCAGAGTAGCCATAATGTACAAGAACCACCTTATCCTTGAACAACTTGATACTACCATCCAAAACAGCAATAATGCTGAACTCATTCTTGTCAAATTTAAATTGAACCCCAAAAAACATATTAATATCATAGGAGGCTGCACCCCCCCCGAAAACAGTATTACACTTATGGAAAACCTAGTAGAATAGGTCACAAACTCCCTATCTCAAGAAAGCATCATATTAGGTGACTTTAACAGAGATTGGCTCAGTGTTCTAGCCAAAATCCAGTCACCCACATTAACCTCCACAGGTTTACCCAAGTCATTACATCCCCCTACCAGAAATGACAAAAGAACCAAACACCAGTCCATACTGGACTGGATACTTACATCACACCCATCCCTTGCAGCTCAAGCTGGATGTCTTTTAGACATTCTCAGCGACCACCAATCAACATATCTACTAAGAACCAAAACTCCTCACATAAACCAAGTAACACATAAGAAGTCAGGAACAAAAAAAACTTTAACCCTAGTGCCTTTAAGAATGACCTAAAAAGTTGTAACTGCACCCCTTTAAAACAGCTACCACTAGATGATGCAGTGCAACACTTTAATTCAACCTTCCTAAACATAGTGAACCAGCATGCCCCCCCCCAAAACACTAGAATAAAAACTACATATGCCCCCTGGCTAACTAAGCCCACCAAGACTGTTCTCAGAGAAAGGAACAATGCATGGGATCAATATCACAAAAACAAAATGCATATAACTAAACACAAATACTTATAACTACGCAACAAGACCAAGAAACTCATCAAAATAGACAAAATCACCTATTACCAAAATCTACAACAAAAACATGCCAAAAACCCCCAAAAATTCTGGGCTGCAGTCAACTCTGTATTGCAGCATGTGAAAACTACTACCCCCACACCCAGAACCGAGAACAACCTTGATAACATCCCCACACAGGTTAACAAATACTTTACTGAGGCAATCCAAATAACCAAATTATCTCCACTCACCCAACCCTAATAGACACACCAACCATAATGGAAACAAAAGCTGGCAGCTTCCACTTTAACTTTCAGCCAGTATCTATCAAAACTGTTCTAAAACTCCTCCAAAAACGCAAACCCAGCACCCTGGCTGCTGACAACCTACCCGCAGAATACCTGCAAATAGCAGCAACAGTGATAGCCTATCGTGTGGCTATTCTCATTAACAGATCTATTACAGAGTGCAAAGTACCCCAACTATGGAAAACCTCCCATATAATGCCGCTGCAAAAGGAGGCCTTTGAACTCAATAACTATTGTCCCATTGCTGTCCTACCACCCATATCTAAAATCCTAGAAAGGGTCATACACACTCAACTTAAGAACTACCTCCTAGAAAACAAACTGCTATCTAAAAAACACCATGGCTTCAGACCCTTCCAAAGTACATCCACCACACTTATATAATTGACTAACACCATTAATTACCATAGAAATGACGGAGAACTCATCTCAGCCATATTTTTAGACTTATCTGAAGCTTTCGATATGGTAAACCACAATAGACTCCTCAACTCACTCTCTACCCTAAACCTCAGTACTTCCACCATCTCATGGTTTAAGAGCTATCAGGTCAGCATCAGGCAGTAAAATGGCAAAACCAATTATCCCCCCTACTACCAATATCCTTAGGGGTCCTCCAAGGGTCCAGCCTAGGCCCATTACTCTTCACTCTATTCACCAATCAACTCCCATCCTCCACCCCCAGGGCCTCAGTTATAGAATATGCAGATGATACCACTATCACATGTGCAGCCCCCACTCTAGACCTCCGTCACTCACTAACACAAAAGGATTTCTCACTAGCTGAAACTGGTTCACTAACCATCGGCTTATTCTTAACCCAAAGAAAACAAAACTACTACACTGTTATTCTCATAAAACCTCCCCCCAGCAGTCAACTTCACAATCACCTCTGATAACAAAACTGTAATAACCCCAACTATCCATACCAAACTTTTAGGAGTTGAAATAGACAACAACCTAAGATTCAACCTGCATGCCGCCCAAACTTTCAAGAAAGTCCACAAAATACTAGGCCTGCTCTATCGTAACAAACAATTTCTCTCAAACCAAACCAGAACCATTATAGCCAGGACACATCTGTTATCCACCCTCCTCTACACATCCCCAGTACTAACCAACCTTCGTAAATCTGTCCTAAACAAGCTAGAATCCTGCTACAATAAAATAGCTAGATTTGCTACAAATCTACATATAGAACACATCACTGCATCACCCTCAAAAAACTGAACTGGTTAGAACTCCCTCTACCACTTCAATTCAATCAACTGTCTCTAGCACATAAGCTATACTACTACCCAGGCAACATCCCGGACCTCCAGCATCTTATACGACCTCACACCACAAGTACAACTTTGAGATCTAGCACTCTTAACCTTCTAGAAATCACCAAATATAAAAACGAAGCAGGGGGATCTCTCTTTAGCTACTACCTCTCCAAACTCTGGAACTCTCTACCAGCCACCCTCACATCCAATACCTCCACTACACAATTTAAAAATCTCTTAAAAACCCACCTTTCAAACAACTGGCTATGCTTCTGTAACAACCCTGGGTAAAGACAAAGATACAAGCAACAACTTTTCCCACCAAGTTTCTAATTCTAATGAGACATTTTGAAAGCACAACTGCAAAATAGTGTACCCAGAAATGCTAAAGAAATGCATGCTCTGAACTTATAAATCTTCTATTTACAAAATGTACCAAGATGTGTGACAAGATAGTACTGCATATGCCTACTAGTCTTTATATGCCTGTATTGTATGTTACTGCATTGTATGTAAAATGGAGCTTTTCTCCCCAGGCCACCGCTGAAAATGGACATGTGTCCAGCCAGACTTTCCCAGTCAACAAATGTAAAATAAACCTGTCTGCTGATCAAGATGCTGAATGTAGTTGATACTTTTCCAAAATGTTTTATGAGACATCAACGATCTCCTTGTCTACGAAAGCATTTTTGCAAAGATTTCTGAGTTGTCAACAGGGACAGAAACTGGGAGAGGATCTGTCCATGAGGGATATTATACAAGCCTTGTCTCTGGACATCATCAAGATTTTAATTTCTCTGTTATCTGGAGCATGGGTCCGTGCTTATTCCTGAGTAATTTAAGAGGATCAATGTTATTTAAAATACCAAGTGAGTTTGTACAAAGTATTTAGCAAAGTCAGGAAGAACTGATAAGTAATCAGCAATTATCCACTTAAGTCCCCCGAAATTGCATTTACCTTGCCCTGATCTCACTGCTTTAGATACATAGCTTTTGGATACCTATGAGCAGACTACACTTCGCCCTGTAAGTGCATGGCAAATGCAGTATGGCAATTGCTCAAGCAGTCAGCTAAAATGCATTTTGATGATATATTGAATTTTTGACATGAGAGGGCTGTTTCAGTGAAAGTTTCCAAATTGGAATGGCTCTCAGTCTGAGGAGTTTACAAATTACGGTTACTAATTTGCTAAAAGTACAGCACTGTCGAAGTTCATTTTGGTCACCATGAATTAAATCAACCCACTGACAAATGAATTTCTTCAGGCACAGGACTTTTAATTATATGTTCTTCACTGCTTAGACAAGTGTATCATCAAACCAGCTGATGGGTTGCTTGCCCCCAAATAGTATGAGGTATTCAAAATAAGTATGTTAAGCACATTCGTGTTTATACAACTTTTGAATACATGTTATAAAAGGAAATAAACTTTAAATACAAGCCAAAAGCTGCCATGCGACATGTGATAACCAACTCACCATCAAATGAAAATCATGCCAGTAACACATTTTCCATTAAACTTTCTATGGTGTGTTGTAGTTTTAAATATATTGTGTGAATATTAGGGTTTAGATTGTGCTTAGTTATCTCACATCATATGGTGGCTTTTTTGCACTTATTTAAATGTTACTTTCTCTGCCCGACAGTGTAAACATTGTCTCTATGTGCCGATCACTAGTGATGGGGTACCACAACCCTCTGTACATAATGAGAAAAAAAGGGACTCATGCTTATGCCAGTGCCAATTTAAATGTTACTTTCCTTTTAAAATGCATATTCTGAAGAAATCATGTAATTAAAGATTGCAGTGCTTAATGTGTCCTGTGTCTTTGAATTTCCTTATAGTTTACCTTTGTGAGATATTTTGTTTGATTTTGGTAATCAGGAACATAAGCGTATGTGTTTTTGAGAATTTATGAAACATTAGTGGAATGACAACAAAAAATGACTTGTTGATGTTTATCATGTGGACACTTTGAGCTTGAATCTAAAAGACTTACTCTCAGCATAAGTGACCATTTACATTAACAGCAGGCTCAGAGCAGGTCTTTTAGAATCTAGTCCCCAGTGTAAGCCTGTTTATAAATAGGACTTGTTCTCCGTTACAATGACAACTCCATCTGCCCTTTTGTATGGTCTCTTATTCCTGAGATTGTATAACAAGAGAAATTAATTTCATTGTTTTTGATGTGAGATTCTAATCAAGTATGAACCATGCAAAGAAGCTATTATCTGATCACTTTTACTTCACTTGAAACAGGCATTTAGATCCAGAAGTTGAAGGCCAAATGCACTGTACAAAGGACAGTCATAAACAAATGGCAAGATGACATGGAAAAAAGGGTCCATAGTTCAAAATGACTTTAATGTTAAGTCATGGCCAGAATTAATACTACAGATGTGAATCTTAGTATCTCTGGAGGTACCATAAATAATATAATGGCATCATTTTTATATTCTTTATATGATTTTCCAGGATATCCCAGTCTGACATGCTTAAAAGATACAGTTGACCTTCAGGAAATTACTAGAAATGCACCAATTGCTTCTTCAGAATAGTCATGATGGATAGTGGAGTCCCCGCCCGTGGGGGATTGTCTACATTCATCTTTCAAAAACTGTGAAGATTTGTGAATCACAATCTCCCACAGTGTCTTTCTATGCTTGTCTCCAAGGGTTCCCAGCTTAGGGAGACCATACCACCAGAGCATAAAGATGGAACACACAAAAGGCAACAAGACCCACAAAGCGAACTGGTCACTGAACACCAATTTTTCTTTAGGAGCCTCAGGGAAGCTTCCCAGTGGAATTACTCGTAGATCCCAGGAAAAGCACAGGGAAATGCTAGGAACAAAAAGACCAAAAATAAGACTCCAACCGGCTCCTTCTTAAGGAATTGTTCTAAAAACTTGGACTGTCAACAATCCTGTGTTGGAATTTCAGTACAGCCCTAATGGAAGGATTTAGAAATATGTTAATAGGGTAACTCCCTCTGATTTTTATATTGGATTACTGTGTTCCTTTATTTCCATGAAATTTTAAATAGTACAGAACTGACCTCACCTCCACTGCTTCTTCCAGTTATTGAGTGGCTATCTGCATTTATCACTTAGTTGTTTATCTGTAAACCACATGCATCTGTCACTTGCCCAGGGGAGCTCATTGCAATGTAACTGAGCAAAGTTACATTAACGTTTTCCTACATACTGACAATATGAGGGAAATCAGAGTAACTGTTAATTTTGTGTATGGAGTTATGCCAATGTAGTGGCTTTTTGGAAATGCTACTTTTGAGACTTTAATAAAGGTATTTGAAAAGCTGCACAACAATGCAAAACAGTCTGTGGAAAAAAAAGCACTTGCATTGTATTGCTCATTGCAAATATGGCACGTGCTTTTACCCATAATGGAGTGAATACCCGTGTGTATAGAATTTAGATTTGCTAGCTTGTCTTTCTTAGCCTAGTTTCCTAAAGACTGCAGAATATAGAGTCTCCACAAAGATGTCTGTCAGTACTTTGTTATTCTCCTTTAAGTTAAAAAACTTAAATAACCTTCCAGTTAAGTGAAATATCTGTAGAAGGTAATGGTCATCGTTTATTAACAAAGTGAATTTTATCAAATAGAATTTCCCTTGGGTGTGGAATTCCTTTTATTGTTACGGAGTTTGTGTTCCCCTCTCATGTCCTCCATCCATTATATTTCAGACAGTGATATTTGGTTCTACTCTAAAAAGTAATAGCTTTTCTTTATTTACTTTATTGAGACTTTCTGTAAATGATATGATAACAGTTAACATATGGACTTTGCCCTAAGTACCTACTCTTTGAAATGGGAGCATTTAATAAACTGACATGTTATTTGTAACTGCTTGTATTCCTAAAATAGCTTTGTCTATGTATAATTCTTTCATAATTGTAATGATTTTTGTTTACATTAGGTGAATTGGACCGACCACCTACAATGGAAGATCTGAAAAATTTACAGTTTCTTGACTGTGTTATCAAGGAATCTTTGCGACTGTTTCCTTCTGTGCCTATGTTTGCTCGTACTTTACGTGATGGCTGCAATATTAGTAAGTGAGTTAAATGTACTATGTCCAAGTCATTTTGCCTGTGTTCTTAATATAAATTGTTTTAACATATTTCACAGCAAACAGAGAAACACCAATGTAATAATGGTGCATGAAGTTTTAGTCCTGCATACACTACATTGTATTTGCTTTATGACAGAAGGAGACAATATGCCCGTGTAGTCTTCCCTTTAAGTGCATTCACCCTCACTCATTCTCCAACCTGTCCCATGACATCTTGAAGACTTTTGTGGATCTCTTCTCCTCACCCAGTCCATTCCATGGGTGGATGACACTCTCTGTGAAGAAGTACTTTTGGAGATCCATGGAATACTTTGCCATACAACTTGCTATCTCTTCTGTTACACTACCTTGTATACGTACATTTTCCTGGCATGATCTTTGCACCAGTATTATATCTTTCCACTCTCTTGTGATGTATAGAAATAGAAACTCTGGTTACTTCAGTATCTAGTCATATCCTTTCCACTGCAGACAACACATTATTCAGTTGGCTTTCCTCTGCACTTTGTTCAGCTGCCTGATATCTCTTTCCTTGCATGGGCTCCAGAAATGCACATAGTATTTAAGGCGTGATCAGACCTGGGCTTTGTAGAGTGAAAGCATTAAATATTTGTTTCAGTAATTTATCTCTTTCTCTGAGGATACACCTGCTTACACTTCTCAAGGGTACCAGTACTTGACAGAGATTTGGGATGCATGGATATGTCTTTTAACTGCATGGATGTGCCTTGTAACTGCATATTAAAACTTGAAAAGAGACCACATCTGTGTGTCTTGTGAGTCAGAGAGAACCCCCCCATTACTGTTCTTAAACTCCACTTTCTTTCTAGTTGCCTGCCCCTTATATTAATCTGACCATATATCTACTTCCCTCTCTCCTTTCACTGGCTGGTGTGAGTAAGCACAAGATTAACATTTTGTGAAATCACTCCCCTTCAGCTATTTAAATGTATTGGCCATCCTACTGTATTACATAGTGCCAGAATACAAAAGTGACCATCCCCTTTCAGTCTATCTTGCTCCTTTAAAAAATAATGGCTCTCCATAAAACTTTTTAGACAGCTAAAACTTAAGATACCCACTTTCATATCTAACTGCTTAGTGGACTCTGCAGTGTTTAGGATAAACCATTTTTTTCATCTTACATTTACACATCTATTGCAAGACCACCAGTTATTGGAGAGCCCACATTCTGCCTCTCAGTAGTTATCTTGGGATTAGTGCTTCTGTTTTCTCCTGGTGAGAGAAGGAGTGCAGTTACATTATTTCCTGGAGACTGCTGATCACCAGAAAGCTTAATAAATGCTTTATAGGTGACAGCTTGGAATCTGTGCTTATATTCTGATCCTGGTGAGAGAAGAAGCAGAGTGCATTGATTCCTGAACACAGAAAAATAAAAAATACCACCAACACAGGTAAGGCCACACTAGAACCAGAAAGACTTTATTAAATGTAACTAATACACTGAGTGCTTTCATCCTGCAACCTCAGGGCTTCTTCAGAGTATCATACTGTGTCTGCTGTCTTGTTAAATGCAATAAAAACATCACATGATCACATCAATTAACCAGTCAAATCTCAAATACCTAAAATAAAAATGTTTTTTGGAAAAAAAAACAGATTTCTATTAAATTTATGTATAAAAAATAATCTTTTGCTTTAAAAATAATAATAAGTATAATAAGTAAATGCTGATGAATTTTTGCTATGGTTTTAAGTCTGCTTAGCTCTTATTTTTAGCACTGAGCTTATAGAAATGTTTTCATTAATACCAGGGTACACTGTGGCATTTGTTCTATATTGCCATTCCAGTCCAAGTTTTTCCAAGTACAATTTTAAGTCCCCACCTCTACCATGGTCAGTCACTCTGTCAATAATAAAAAAAACAGAAACTTGTTGAAGCTCAAACAGTTTTCAGAATGTATAAAAAGTACACTTTCTTTCTTTTTGTTTTTAATGTCCCTAGCATTTTCTAAAATCCTTTCCTTGAGTTTTCTAGTGGTTTTACTCACATAAAAGGCTGAGCAGGACATACACATAGCCATATATGTATGATAATAACTATCTGTTGCTACATATGGACCAGTGTTAATATATTTGCAGGCTTTACACATGTTACATTTGGACGTTTTAGAAACCAAATCTTTTTCACTTTTGTGTTTTTCTAATAAGGTTTTAAGGTTAGCACCCCTAGTAAAAGTAATTCTAGGTATAGACCCTAAGATGTTTTTGAGATCCAAGCTGAAAACTAAATCCCATGTATCATTAACAGTGGTTTTAATTTTCAAAGCTTCATTGTTATATGGAAGTATCAGTGTGTTGTTAAATAATGTACCTTTCTTCATTTCAAAAGCACTTCCAAATACAGTAGATAAAATGGGTATAAACCTCTCGTTTATTTTCTGTTGAATATAGTTCCTAGTTCTGATCAACAGTTTAATGGGGTATCCCCTGTCCGTAAACATACCTATTAAGGTATACATCTCATTGTTAAAGCCGTTGTCGTTACTAGTCAATCTAGATATCCTCACCATTTGCCCTTTCACTATGCTTTTCTTTTGATGGATAGGATGGCAACTGTTATAGTGAAGAAATGAGTCTGAGTATGTTTCTTTTCTGTATACTCTTGAATTTAATTTCTTGTTCTTTCTATTCCACATCAATAAAATATCCAGAAAGTCTATACGAGCCATACCTGTCTTGTAGGTGAACTTTAGGGAAAAAAAAAATCGCACTTCATCTGCCTTACTGTATTTGTGTTTCTTCCTGCTTTATCACATTATTTTGCTTTTGCCTCTTTTAAAAGTACTCAATTAAATTTATTCTGCTGCCTTTATTACTGCTTGTTAGTAGCCTGATTAAATTGTAACTGTTATCCTAAGGCCCTTGGTTTAAGCACTTGGGCTTCAAACCAGTTGTTTTACATTAAGAAGGTTTGTGGTCTGCACTGTTGTGGCAGGGCATGTAGCGTACATCCTTCTAAGTTGGGAACTGCTGATTGAAGGCTCAGTGTCTGTTATTCTAAAAGTGTATTAGTTCTAGGTTAAGGACTTGGGCTTCAGGCCAGTTAATTTACATTAAGAAGGTTTGTGGTCTGCACTCTTGTGGGAGGAGAGGCTAGATTCTGCCCTTCTGTGCTGGGAATTTCTGGTTAAAGGCTTATTGCGCATGCTTACTTGAACTGTTTCTTTCTGAAATCGATACGCCTTGTTTGCTGTAGCATAGACTAGATTCAGGCCGGCTGGAATGACTTGTGCACTGACCCAGGCTTTCTTTTTTGGAGAAGGTTTCTCTGTACCCTAGTGGCAGGACTGTGCAATTAGAACTTGTCTGATTGAAGACTGCTGGAACAGGGCTCAGTTTTAAGCCTTTTAACTGGTTAATTGGGTAAAGTGTTGTTTTTATTGTATGTGCTCTATTTTCTGAAAAAAAATTATATACTTGTTCCCCTCCTTTCTGAACTAGTATAGTCCAGTTTTCAGGTTATTGCTGAATCCAGGGCTGTGTTACAAGTTTCTGTGTTGCCATTACCTTACTTGGATAGAAGGAAGTTTCTCTGTTCACCTGTGAGAGAGGGGAGCTTTGAGCAGCCTATCTGTCCCTGAAGGAGTGGTCTCAGCCCTGAAACTAGTAGCTTATTGGCCGTTTTGGGTCAATTCCTATCTCTTTCAGTTTCCCTGCTTTAAAACCCGCATCTTTGCGGTTTTGCACGATTTTGAGCATAGCGCAGCATCGGGCAGCGCAGCTTAAACGGGTTTAAACTATTCCCGGCTCCACAAAGTCTGCTCTTCACTTTTTCCCCTAGAACTGTTCTAAATCTCAAAGTAAGTACTCTATTTTCATTCTAAAGCCCTGCAGTTGCTCTTATAAGTAATCTTATAAGTAAGCACTAATAAACTAAAGCACTACACCCTCTTATACTCCCTTTAAGTACTTGGCTCCCTATTGGTCCTTTTTGATCAGTCAAAAAGTAGTTCCTTATACTATTCAGGCATGTCCAAAAGTCAGTTTCGGGTTTACTCTCCAGTCCAGCTGGTGAATCTGGGAATCTTATGGCAATGTTACAACTGCCTTATGTACACAGACCACCCTCTCCTCCTCCCAACAAGCTCAAATATATGTGAGAGATGCAGCTATATAGCCAAACTGGAGGCTGAGCTCTCTGAATCCAATACTGGCGCAGTCAGTCAGGAGGAGAAGGTAACCACACACCACAAATCCAGTCTCACATAGACCTATCGCAACAGAAAACTAAACACATAAACACACAAAAACATACTCGGAGGCTCTAAATAAAAATCAGCCCAAGCAGCAGAGACCTCCAAAGCAGACATCCAAGCAACCACTACCCCACAACAATACCCACGTATCACATAGTTCACAAAGTCAGTTTGCCACACAGTCACAGCCCTTAAGGCTAAACAACACACCTAATACACTTGTAATAGGTGACTTTATTGTCAGACACACTGACGTCCCACTCACCAGGCTGAACAAGGAGAAGGTCACTGTAAGCTGCCTGTCGGGTGCCAGGATCCGCCACATAACACAAGCACTCAGTTCACTCCAAAGCAAGTACAAATATGACTCCGTCATTGTCCATGCTGGTGTGAATGACCTGAGATGTACCTCCCTTGACTACATGAAAAGAGACATAGAGGAGCTCTCTGATCATGTATCCTAGGCCGGTATGACCCTGACCTTGAGTAGCATCTTACCCTCACCAAGAATGATGCCACAGTATAAAGACAAAATGATCAATTTTAACAATTGGCTAAAGTATTCGTGTCATTCAAAGGGGATCCAGTGTCTGTCAGCCTGGGATGACATGCTCGACAAGCCATGTTGCTTTGCTAGGGACGGCTTGCACCTGTCACCCCTGGGCTTTCAAATACTGGCTAAGGCTCTTGCCACCCCCATAGTGCCTTTTTTAGGCAAGGCTCAAAAGACAAACCCACCTCCATAGACAACATAAAGAAAAAGAAACTAAGGGTAAAGCTGCTTAACGCAAGAAGTCTAAACCTCAAGATGCACACACTCGAGGCTCTCCTTAGTATGGAGAATATCGATATCTGTGCAGTAACGGAAACCTGGTTCAAGGCTCCCGAGAGCACCCCAGCACTACCAGGTTATACCTCATACCATGCTTTTCGGCCCCAAAACTCGGAATGAACCACAGAAGGAGGGGGAGTATCCACATTCATCAAAGATACCCACACCTCCAGGTTAGTGGCACTGCATGAAGCATCAGAGACCATCCATTTGCAACTAACAGTGGGCAATACTGCCTTTCAGTTTGTAGCCTGCTATAGACCACCCTCCCAAACTCAGGAACCCCACTTGGCTTTCTTGAGAACACTGGAGAATATGAAGGTCTCTCCAAACACCATTATATTGGGTGACTTCAACTACCCAAACATAGACTGGGAGCACTACTCTAGCCCCAGCACCCTCGCCCAACGGTTCCTAGAATTTATAAACTCAAATGCTGTGGAACAACTGGTCACCACTCCCACAAGAGGGGAAAACATATTGGACCTGATCATCACCAACATGGGGACTCTATGTTCCATACCAGAGGTATACGCCTCATTGGTAAGATCTGACCATAAATTAATCTCACTGGACATCCATATCCAATCCCCACCCCCAGCTAAGGAAACCACGGTGAAGAACTTCTCAAAAGCAAATTTTACACTTCTCAAAACCGAGGTGGAATCCTTCAAAGCCCCCGGGCCAGTGGAAAATGCAGCCCAAACTGCAGAATCCTTTACAAACGCTTTCTATGGACACCTACAGGAATGCATGGATCTTGCTATCCCAAATAAAATCAAGACTCATTCCTCCAAAGGCAGGAGACCTGTCTGGTGAACCCCAGCAATAAATAAGCTATATAACACAAGGAGGAAGCTACTACATGATAGAGCAAAATCCCAAAAAGGGAAGGCATCTCTGATCAGTCCTAGCAAGAATCTACGATCCCTCATAAAATCATCTAAGGCCAGCTTCGGAAGAAAAATTACACAAGATGCTAAAGATAATCACAATGCCTTCTTTAGTTATGTCAGGAACCTGGGTGGCAACTCCCAGATATGCTCTGAGTTAGTTCAAAATGACAAAAAGTACACTGAACCCACAGACATTGCCAACATCCTGGCAGACAGGTTCAGTGCAAACTCCCCCCCCCTTCCCCCCCAAAAGAGCAAATGTCTATCCCAACAGAGTGTAGCCTCCCTGACATCACAGATGCACAGGGGAGAGCTGCCCTCTCCAAAGCAAAAAACACAGCATCAATGGGACCAGACGGTGTCCCGGGCTGAGTCTTACACGAACTCCAAGAAGAACTGAACCCTCACATAAAGTCACTGTTCAATCTCAGCCTTACTACAGGATATGTACCCAAGGAATGGCGTACAGCAACAGTGGTCCCACTACACAAAGGTGGTGCCACAACGGACGCCGGAAACTATCGCCCTATAAGCCTGTCTAGCCTGGTCTGCAAAGCTATGGGGCGTATCATCATGAAACTCAAAAACAAAGACATTGGGAACCTCCAAACACTGGATCCTACCCAATTTGGCTTTGTTAAGGGCAGATCTTGCCTCTTGAACCTGGTTGACTTCTTTGAAACAGTCACCAAGGCCATAGATGAAGGGAAAGTAGTCCACATAGCCTACCTGGACCTCGCAAAAGCCTTCGACACAATACCCCACTCGGGTATCATAAATAAGCTCACTAGCTTAAATATCAATCCCTGTGTCACAAGATGGGTTGCAAACTGGCTCAGGGATAGAACCCACATGGTCAGAATTGCAGGTGCCATGTCAGACTCTAAACCAGTTACAAGTGGAGTCCCACAAGGTTCAGTCCTGGGACCTCTCTTGTTCGTTATATATTTCTCTGAGGTACAGGCTAACATGGGAGGACTATGGCTGACCAAGTTCGCAGATGACTGCAAACTGGGTGCCATAATCGACTCACCGACTGACACAAGCATCCTCCAAAAGGGTCTCACAGAGACAGATAACTGGTACCAGAGCCATGGCCTAAAGCTATATGCCAGAAAGTGCATAGTCATCCCCATTGGGAAAAACAAAGTGCCCACAAATTACTACATAGGTGGTAATCCATTAAGTACGGAAGAAGTAATTAGGGATTTGGGGACCCAAGTCGATAGCAATCTCTCCTTTGACAATCACGTTGCCAAAGTGGTTAGAAAGACCTTCTATATAGCCCACCTTATCACGAAAGGGTTCACATCTAGATTAAGAGAGGTCAAAAAATACCCAAATTTCTCAAAAAATATTTTTCTGCGGCTACTGTTGGCCTTCCTTGAAGATTTTCAGTCCCTTTATGTATCTTAGGTTTACAGTAAAATGATGCTGTACATATATTATTCACATCAAACTTCTTTTCAACATCTTTTTACTGAGGTATCCAAATACCCTTGCATTGCTTTTTCATTTTATTTCACATTTTTCATAGATTGTCACATCATGTAAGTGTGTGTAACACATTTTAACATATTGTTCATAATTCATTATCACCATTTTATTCCCTTTATCTGACATTTTTGTAACTAACTTATAATTTTGACACAAATTTCTAAAAGCAAGCCATTGTTCTGTACTTAATTTGTATTACACATTGCTCTTATTTCATATAAATTCATTATATAACCTTTCTACTTTAAAATTCAAAACAGACATTAAATGTTGAATACTTTGATTAACATATGGAGGTATAAAATCACTATAAACTGGAACATTTTCAATACTAAGCAGCATATACGCATTAGTAAGTTCATTTAGAGTGTTCTCATCCGAGTTACATGAATAAAATGAATCTTCTAAACTTACATCTATATTACTTTCTTCCTCTATATTATGTGATGCAAAAAATTTATTAAATGATGTATTCTCCCTAATTTGAACAATTCACATTTTAATACATGAAGCCAAGGAAGAGATGTTGGTATAAACTTGATGCCTAGTTGTAATACAGAACAAGCTACTTCAGAAACATTTATAGGTTCATAGGTAGCTATTAGGCCATCTGCCCTAGGGCATTTATAAGCCTAGCCAGAGTGTATTTGGCTTCCGCCTCCCTATTAGATTAACCTACTGTGCCTCTGTAAAGTAGGTCACAGAAGGTACCCTTTTAAGATTAGTTTACTGTGCCTCTGACTAGCAGGGACACAGGAGAGATCCCAGGGGTGAATTTGCGATTTCCCATCCACGAGTCCAAATTTCGCTTGAAGAGGGTCAGCGAGGGCTATGTCTAACATGAATTAGGATTCTATTCCAGAGTGAGGGGAGCCTCTAGGAAATGAATCTGTCCCTCCAGCATGTCCTATTTATTTTAGTGCTGAGGTTTAGGTCCCTGGAGCGTGTAGCTCTAAGGGACTTGGTTTTTTGAGGTGGAGCATGTCCATTAATTCTGGGTTTGACATGGCTTTGTACGTCAGGCATAGATCGCCACTGAGTAGAGCTGGAGTTTCTTTAGTCGAGCTGCATAGGACATCTGTTTGTAGCCCATGATCCTCTTGGTGAGGTACTTTTGGGGTCTCTCCAGTTGCTGCAGGTGTCAGGTAAGGTACATCCCAAAAGATTCATTGTATTCAATTATGGGCCTGATGAGTGATGAGTAGAGGGGCACAATGACCTCTCTTGATCTAGATGCGAACCCTTTCGTGATAAGGTGGGCTATATAGAAGGTCTTTCTAACCACTTTGGCAACGTGATTATCAAAGGAGATTACTATCTACGTTGGTCCCCAAATCTCTAATTACTTCTTCCGTACTTAATGGATTACCACCTATGTGGTAATTTGTGGGCACCTTGTTTTTCCCAAAGGGGATGATTAGGCACTTTTTAGCATTTAACTTGAGGCCGTGGCTCTGGCACCAAGCATCCATCTCTGTGAGACCCTTTTGGAGGATGCTTGTGTCAGCTGGAGATTCGATTATGGCCCCCAGTTTGCAGTCATCTGCGAACTTTGTCAGCCATAATCCCCCCGTGTTAGCCTGAACCTCAGAGAAGTATATACCGAACAAGAGAGGTCCCAGAACTGAGCCCTGTGGGACGCCACTTGTAACTGGTTTGGATTCGGACATGGCACCTGCGATTCTGACCATGTGGGTTCTATCTCTGAGCCAGTTTGCAACCCATCTTGTGATATAGGGGTTGATATTTAAGCTGGTAAGCTTATTTATGATGCCCGAGTGGGGTATTGTGTCGAAGGCTTTTGCGAGGTCCAGGTAGGTTGTGTGGACTACCTTGCCCTCATCTATGGCTTTGGTAACTGTTTCAAAGAAATCAACTAGGTTTAAGAGGCAAGATCTGCCCTTAACAAAGCCGAATTGGGTAGGGTCCAGTATCTGGAGGCCCCCAATGTCTTTGTTTATGAGTTCCATGATAATACGCTCCATAGCTTTACAGACCAGACTAGTCAGGCTTATGGGGTGATAGTTTCCGTGGTCCGTTGTGGCACCACCTTTGTGGAGTGGGACCACTGTAGCTGTACGCCATTCTTTGGGTACATATCCTGTAGTAAGGATAAGTCTGAACAGTGACTTAATGTGAGGGTACAGTTCTTCATGGAGCTCATGTAAGACACTGCCAGGGACACCATCCGGTCCCATAGATGCTGTGTTTTTTGCTTTGGAGAGGGCAGCTTTCACCTGTGCATCTGTGATGTCAGGGAGGTTACATTCAGTTGGGATAGGCGTTTGCTCCTTTGAGGGGGAAGGGGGGGAGAAGTTTGCGCTGAATCTGTCTGCCAGGATGTTGGCTATGTCTGTAGGTTTGGTATATTTTGTACCGTTATGCAACAATTCAGAGCATATCTGGGAGTTTCCGCCCATGTTTCTGACATAACTAAAGAAGGTCTTGTGATTATCTTTAGTGTCTAGGGCAATTTTTCTTTCGAAAATGGCCTTTGATGATTTTATGAGGGATCGAAATTTCTTGCTAATACTGATCAGAGATGCCTTCCCTTTTTGGGATTTTTCTTTGTCATGTAGTAGCTTCCTCCTTCTGTTGTATAGCTTATTTATGGCCATGGTCCACCAGACCGGTCTCTTGTTTTTGGAGGAGTGAGTCTTGGTTTTATTTGGGATAGCACGATCCATGCATTCCTGCAGGTGCTCATAGAATCCATTTGTAAAGGATTCTGCAGATTGGGCTGTATTATCCTCTGGCCCAGGGGCTTTGAAGGATTCCACCTCAGTCTTGAGAAGTGCAAAGTTGGCTTTGGAAAAATTCTTTACAGTGATTTCCTTGGCTGGGGGTGGGGACGGGATATGGATGTCCAGGGAAATTTGTTTATTGTCTGATCTTACCAATGAGGGGTTTACCTCTGGTGTGGAACATGAGTCCCCATGTTGGTGATGACCAGGTCCAATATGTTGTTCCCTCTTGTGGGAGTGGTGACCAGTTGTTCCATTGCGTTAGAGTTTATAAATTCAAGGAACCGTTGGGCAAGGGTGTTTGGGCTTGAGTAGTTTTCCCAGTCAATGTTTGGGTAGTTGAAGTCACCTAATAACATAGTGTTTGGAGAGACCTTCATATTCTCCAGTGTTCTCAGGAATGCAAAGTGGGGTTCCTGTAACAGGGAGGGTGTTCTGAAGCAGGCTACAAACTAAAAGGCAGTTTTGCCCGCTGTTAGTTGCACATGGATGGTTTCCGATGCTTCGTGCAGTGCCACTAACCTGGAGGTGTAGGTATCTTTGATGAATATAGATACTTCCCCTCCTTTTGTGTTTCGGTCCGAGTTTTGGGGCCGAAACGCATGGTATGAGTAAAAGGTTGCTCCTCTCCAAGGAGATCACACACAAACACACACAGTTGTCAATATACTGCCTACCATCCTTGCTAATATGTTATTAATGTTACATTTGTAGTAATCTCAGAAATAGTAATGGCAGTCTTGTACTTGTATGTAAATAGCCTATGTTTTTGTTAAGTTCTTTCAGCTCATTTACTGTACCTAATTATCAATGTAACTCTGTTGGAGCTTTTCTCCCCGGGCCTCCGCTGAAAAAGGACATGTATCCAGTCGGACCATCCCGGTTAACAAATGTAAAATAAATAATAAATAAATAAGTGCAGGATTCAAACCCCTACCTAACTACTTTATGATCCTAGAGGAGTACGCATTAACACAACGCGCTATACACATTACCAGATATATTTAATATTAAATCACTTTGAATATTAATACCATTTTGTTCTTTTTGTTTTATACGTGTTAAGAAATTGTCTGTTTTGTTTAAAGTTCTGTTTGTTTCCCCATTCAGTTCTGCCCCTTTTCTTACCCATTCTTTGATTATTGCCTGGGGCTTTATTCTGAAACCATTGGACGCGTTCGGCAGGCCGCTGTGCTGCTGGCCGAGGCAGATATCCTTCATTGTCCTCACTTTCATCTTCTGTTGTCACTTAACCTAAGGTACATAAAGGGATTGAAAATCTTCAAGGAAGACCAATAGTAGCTGCAGAAAAATATTTTTTGAGAAATTTGGGTATTTTTTTACATGAATACCTTAAACCTTGGGTGATAAAAATTCCATCATATGTAAAGGACAGTCAGAATTTTTTAACTAAAATCAAAAACGTTATTTGCAATGAGATATGTACTGGCTAAGTTTAGATATAGTTAGTTTCTATACTAACATCCAGCATCAGGTGGGCATTCAAGCTGTCTTGCAATGTTTGGGAGATACACCAGTATCCAAATATGTAGTCGAATTGTTACATTTCTGCCTTGCTAATAATTTCTTCAGGGTTAATGGAGAAATTTATCACCAATTGCAAGGTACAGACACGGGGCTTTGTTTGCCCCCATGTATGCACATTTAGTGATGGCTGAATTTGAACAAAGTAAAATATACAGACATAAGTTATTTGAAAATAATGTTGTCCAATATTTCTGATATATAGACAATCTGATTTTTTTTGTGCAAAGGAGGGGGTGAAGATGCAAAGTATTTTGTCCAAGATATTCAAAGTTATAACTTTGGTTTAAAATTTGATGGAGTAAAGATAGGGAATGATATTCCATATCTGGACATTAGATTAATAGGAAATACTGGACAACATACTGAAACTAATGTATATAGAAAATTTGAGAATGTTAATACATTTTTATATGGCAGCAGTTGTCATCCAGGGCACTTGATGTGTGATACCATATAATGAATTTTTACGTTTGGAAAAGTTGTGCAATAAGAACGAAAATCTGTATGAAGAAATGTGCAAAACAGCAGAAATGTTTCTAGACAGGGGGTATAATGCCAATGTGGTAATACAGGCTGGGTGTAAAATATTAGAGAAACGTTATAATAATAATGCATGTGAAAATACTAGAGTTGATGGAAAATATAGGAAATAGAGGGAAAACAGTCACAAGTGAAAAGAGAAATTTACTTTGTGACAACTTTTAACATACTAACTACTGATATAATTATAGAAGTTAAAAATAATTGGTCAATGCTATTAAGAGACAAAGACTTAAAAGAAATAATGCCAACTAAAGTACAAATATCCTACAAATATCCTACAAGAGAGGTAGGAACTTATCTGATATGTTAATACATAAAGATTTTATTTTACCAGATGCTACATTACATAGTGAAGTAGCGATAAATAAAGGAACTTATACTTGTAATATATGCTGCAGCTGTAAGTATATAGTTAGAAAGTTTTAAAATGTAAATGGTGCACATTTTATACCAAATGGACTGTTTAATTGTAACACAGAAAGTGTTATATATTTAGTAAAGTGTGGCTGTGAATTATATTATGTTGGAGAGACAGTTAGGTCTTTTAAGAAATGTATAAAGAGACATTGTAAAGCCCTTTGGGGCTTATTTTAAATTATATCACAACTCTAACCCAAGCTATTTCAAAGCAATAGTTTTAGTAAAAATAAAATCACAACTAGGTAAATTTAGAGAAATAAAGAACAAGTTGTTTTATAAAGAGACATTATTTATTTTAAAATATTATACAATGGTGCCATTTGTCTTGAACAAAGAGTGTAGCTGGAAGTTGGTAATTAGATAATTAGCATTAATTGAATGACGTATTGCAAATAATTTAAACTAATTGAATGAAGTATTGTATATAAATGGAAAACTTGTTGTAATGTTTATTACGTCTTGAAAGCTGTATGAGAAGGCGAAGCGTTAAAGGTCTATTAAACTGGATTTTTGTTTGTATGTTTCTGTGACCGTTTCGTCATTGTTTTATTTTATTTTTGAAAGTTTAGTTGTTTTTATTGATTTTCGGATGATATACTCATTCTTTGGAAAGGTACATAAGAAGAGTTGGAAGACTTTGTAGATTATTTAAACTCAACAACAACATTCCTAAAGTTCACCTACAAAACAGATATAGATAGTATAGAATTTCTGGATATTTTATTGATGTGTGATAGAAAGAACCAGAAATTAAATTCAAGAGTATACAGAAAAGAAACATACTCAAACTCTTTTCTTCAGTATAATAGTTGCCATCGAAAGCATAGTGAAAGGACAAATGGTGAGGATACCTAGATTGACTAGTAACGACAATGGCTTTAACGATGAGATGTATACCTTAATAGGTATGTTTAAGGACAGGGGATACCCCATTAAACTGTTGATTAAAACTAGGAACTATATTCAACAGAAAAGAAACGAGAGGTTTATACCCATTTTATCTACTGTATTTGGAAGTTCTTTTGAAAAGAAGAATTGTACATCATTTGACAACATATTGGTACTTCCATATAACAACGAAGCTTTGAAAATTAAAACCATTGTTAATAATACATGGGATTTAGTTTTCAGCTTGGATTTCAAAAACATCTTGGGGTCTACACCTAGAATTACTTTTACTAGGTATGCTAACCTTAAATATTTATTAGAAAAACACAGTGGAAAAGGTTTGGTTTCTAAAATGTCCAAATGTAACGTGTAAAGCCTGCAAATATTTTAACACTGGTCCATATGTAGCAACAGATAGTTATTATTGTACAATTCCGTGCCCTGGTTACTGTAATGATAATACCAGGATGGTGGCTACGTGCATGTCCTGCTCAGCCTTTTATGTGGTAAAACCACTAGAAAACTCAAGGAAAGAATTTTAGGCATGTTAAGGACATTAAAATCAAAAAGAAAGAAAGTGAACTTTTTATACATTCTGAAAAGTGTTTGAGCTTCAACAAGTTTCTGTTTTTTATTATTGACAGAGTGACCAACCATGGGACTTCAAATTGTACTTGGAGAAACCTGAAATGGAATGGCAATATAGAACAAATGCCACAGTGTACCCTGGTATTAATGAAAACATTTCTATAAGCTCAGTGCTAAAATAAGAGCTAGGCAGACTTAAAACCATTGCAAGAATTCATCAGCATTTACTTATTATACTTATTATTTTTAAAGCAAAAGATTATTTTTTATACATAAATGTAATAGAAATCTGTTTTTTTCTAAAACATTTTTATTTTAGGTATTTGCGGTTTGACTGGTTAATTGTTTCCTCCCGCATCCCAAAGACATGCTGTAGGTGGATTGGACACTCTAAATTGGCCCTAGATGTGAGTGTATGTGTATGTGTGCCTTCTGTAGAAGGTTGGGTGCCGGGCTGACAACACGACACCGTAAAACTCCACTGCCAATCATGAGCGGACAGGTGAATCGCTGTGGCGACCCCTAACCGGGAAAAGCCGAAAGAGGAAGAAGAGGTTTGACTGGTTAATTGATGTGATCATGTGATGTTTTTATTGTAGTTAACAAGACAGCAGACAGAGTATGATACTCTGAAGAAGCCCTGAGGTTGCAGGGTGAAAGCGCTCAATGTATTAGTTACATTTAATAAAGTCCTTCTGGTTTTAATGTGGCCGTACGTGTGTTGGTGGCGTATTTATTTTTCTGTTTTCAGTTACAAGTGTTCGCTCTTTTGGGCGGTTTTCCACATTTTATTTAGTTTTTATCGCTGTGCATTCATTCCTGACTGTTTCTGGTTGGGGAGTGAGTGTCTGTGCTTAATGTACCTGTTTGGTCTGGCTCCTATGCAAGGAATCTACCAGAGAAAGGCTACAAGCCTACAGACCCTTGCATCATCTAGGACAAGACTGTAGATCACTAAACAGGCTGTGACCTGCTTCTCTTCTTGGGATTGGTGCTAACATTTTGCTTCTGGTGAGAGAAGAAGCAAAGGAGCATTGTATCCCCACCGAGTGAAGCTGTGGTGCGACCAGAGTTAGTAGTACCCAGGCAGTAGCCATTCATGTCACTCCCCTCTTTTCATCATTCTTGACAAGCTAATTCTTTATTTTCAGTCATTACTGCGTGATTTGTTTCTAACTTCAGAATATCGGCCTAAATACTTCCTCCTTATATTTTCTAGGGCTACATATTAGTTTCTCCTCAAGTGTTTGGCAGTGCTCTGTACAGACTCAGACACCTTGAGTGACATTTTTCCAGAAAAAGCACAATTGAAATTTCTCCAGTACCTAATTGCATACAGGACACCTAGTTTGCAGTGACAAGCACTGTCCACATAGTTGCAAACCGGATACTCCTGACAATGATTGATATTCTCACTCCAGTTGTCGAATCAATAAAAAAAGGGTCTGTTGCCATGGATATGAACTTCTCTACTGTCTCCATTACTAGCTTAGTGGATATGGGCATCCCGAGGCAATGTATAAATTGCCTCATGTTTATTGAGATCCAGTTAATTCTCAAGCAAACTAATATGCTATGTGAGAGATGTATTTACACAATGTCACTGGAGGCAAAGCTCTCACATAAAAGTACTCCTAATGTCAATAAGGTTGTCAGTAGTACACATGATGCACCCATCATGCAAAATTCAAAGCAGATATATATATCTGCATATGCTGAAGCACTTCTCTATAACCTTCCTAAACCACAAATATCTCCTAGATACATACACATAACAAATACCCTCAGCAGCCCCAAATGCAGTCTTTCAAAACAACACCCACATCAACACATAGAGCTACATCTCATGGAGCATCTACCTCTAAGCCCATAAGGCATGTCACCATACAATCCAACATTTTAGTCATTGGACACTCCATCATGAGACACACTGATGTCCCTCTCACCAGGCTGAGTAAGGAGAAAGTTACGGTCAGTTGCTTATTAGGTGCTAGGATCCGTCACATTATGCATGCACTCAGGTCATTGGACCACAATTACTAGTATGACTTAGTCATAGTCATGTGGGAGTAAATGACCTAAGACATATCTCCCTGGACTATATGAAGAGAGACATCATGGAACTCTCGGAATATGTGTCTCAGGCTGGTATGACTCTAGCATTGAGCCGCATTTTACCTTCTGCAAGGATGGTGCCACAATACGAACAAAAGATGATTGACTTTAATAACTGGATTCGTTTCTGGTGTCATTCTAAGGGGGTGCAGTATTTGTCAGCATGGAAAGAGATGGTCAACAGACCACGCTGCTTTGCCAGGGTTGGTCTGCACCTCTCCCCTAGGCATTTGAATATTAGCTAAAACATTGTCTTCCCCCAAACAGCCTTTTTTAGGCAATGCCAAACTGAAAGTACTTCCGACATGGCAAATCAAAACCAAGAAAATCTAAAGGTATTACTCCTCAATGCTAGGAGTTTAAACAAAAAAAACTCCACTCCCTAGAAGCTCTCTTTACCCTAGAGAATGCTGATGTCTGTGCAGTCACTGAGACATGGTTTAAAGCCACAGAGAACACACCAACAGTGAAAGGTTATAATGCCTTCCACACATTTAGGCTAGCTACTTCACAGGCAGGGACTAAAGGTGGAGGTGTCTCTATTTACATCAAAAATAAGTATACTTCAAGGCTGATCAAACAGGACAATGCACTTGAGCTGATCCATGTACAAATCACCATGAGTAAAATCCAGTACCATTTCCTTGCAAGCTATAGGTTCCCCTCTGTGACCCAGGAAACCCATACCATCTATTTAAACTTATTAGAAACACCAACTATCCAACCTAATACCATATTTATGGGTGACTTTAATTAACCCACTGTTTGCTGGGAATCCTATACAACACCAAACAAACATGCACAGAGATTCCTGGATTTTGTAAACACCAACTCCCTGGACCAGATAGTCAGTACACCAACCAGGGGTGCAACCATACTGGATCTGGTCCTCACTAATATGGGAGACTGCTGGACACCCCCTACTGTAATGCCTTCCCTGGCAAGGTTACACCACAAAATGGTCTCCTTTGAAGTAAAAATAAAACTTGGACCCCCAGCTAAACTTGGAATGTTCAGGAACTATTCTAATGCTAACCTCCTGCTAATAAGCGCGAACCTGGCAAAATTTCAAGCTCCCATAAACCCTGAGAACACTTCTGCCTGTGCAGAACTGTTTGCAGAAACCCTGTACAAGCATGTTAATAGCTGCATAGAGGCAGCTGTACCCACCAGAAGAAGTAACTCAAAAAAACAAGCCACACTGGTGGAATCACAAAATCAATCGGCTGTATAACAGGAAGAAGATCATCATAGCAGAAATGGCAGGATAAAAGCACTCTCATCAAACTAAACAAACAATTCAGCAGACAAATATAGTCTACCAAACCCAAATTTGAGGTAAGTTTGGCCTCCCAGGCCAAGGACAACCTCAAAGCATTCTTTAGCTGTGTCTGCAACCTCAGAGGCAGTACACAATTGTGTGCAGAGCTCATTGTAAATGGAGCCACCTATACTGAGCCAGAAGATATAGCAATCCGCCTGGCTGATAAATTCAAGTCCAACTTTACCCCTCCCTCCCCCTCATGAAATATCATCAGATATAACTCTCCCTACTATCACTAGGGAACAGGTCCTTAATGCTCTCTCTAAGACCAAGAATACAGCATCAATGGGCCCAAACAATATCCCAGGATGCCTTCTTAATAGTATGAAACATGACCTATCAGGGCCTCTGGAATTACTATTTAACTGTAGCTTCCAAACAGGCTTCATGCCTCATGAATGGAGAAAGGTAACAATCATCCCTCTGCACAAAGGTGGGCCATCTACAGACCCTGGAAACTACAGACCCAAAAGTCTCACTAGTCTTATATGTAAAGCCATGGAAAGAATTATCATGGAGATGATCAATAGAGATATAGTAAACCGCCAGACACTGGACCCAACCCAGTTTGGTTTCATCACGTGCAGATCATGCCTACTCATCCTGGTGGACTTCTTCGAGAAGGTCACCAAAGCAATGAATGAGGGCAGAGTTGTTCACACTGCCTACCTTGACCTGGCTAAGGCATTTGACACAATACCTCACTTGGGTATTGTTAAAAACGCAAGATGTTAGATACAAGCCCGTATGTCACCCGGTGGATAGCCAACTGGCTCACAGACAGGACCCAGGAAGTTAGAATTGGGGAGGCTGCCTCTACAAAGAGGTCAGTCACAAGTGGATTCCCTCAGGGATCAGTCCTTGGACTGCTCCTTTTTGGCATTTACTTCTCAGACGTCAAGGCCAATGTCAATGGTTTGTAGCTGACTAAATTTGCAGATGATTGTTAATTAGCAGCTGTCATTGTATCTCAAACTGATACAAATATTCTACAGGAGGGAATGACACAGTCAAACAACTGGTGTCAGAGCCATGGACTAAAGCTAAATGCCAAGAAATACATAATACTATCCTTTGAGAAGTCATTCATCCCTGGTAACTATCATATTGACAGCACACCACTTAGAGTTGACCCAGTAGTCAGGGACTTAGGGACACATATAGAATAGTAATCTAGCCTTTAATTATCGCTGTCTACGGTGGTGAGGAAATAATTCTATGTTGTGCAACTTATAAACAAAGGTATGGTATTTAAGTCCATGAAAGTCATTGTTCCACTGTATTCAACATTCATCAGACCTATCATTGAGTACAATGCCCCCTTTGGTATGTATCTAACTAGGCATATCAAACAATTGGAATGTCCACAGAGGTTTCTCACTAAAAGAATGCAGGGCGTAAATAGTATGTCCTATGCAGACTGCCTCAAGGCCCTATCCCTGTATTCTGCCTCCTACAGGCTTTTGAGGGGAGATCTTTGCCTGGCATACAGGGCATTGTCAGACCCCACTCTGATGGACCTCCTGCATATCCACAAAACCAACAGCACCAGAATTATCCCATTCTAAAAACTTAAACCTTGTCTGTAATATAAATAGGACCTGCTGGAGAGATAGGTATGTATCCCATAGACTACACCCTCTATGGAACAGGCTCTCCATCCATGTGAATCAAAGTTTCTCCCAAACCCAATTCAAATGCAACTTGGACAGTTAGATGAGAAATCAGAAATTCATCCCGGGTTTGACACCTATGTCTCTAATGGACAGAGGTAACCTGTAAATGGTTCTTCTCTCAGGCACATGCTTACACTTATCAAGGGTATCAGAACTTGTCAGAGATTTGGGATGCATGGCTAGGTTTAAAAAGGCCCTTGTGGTCGTTAGCCTAGTAAACACCTATGAACAATTTGTTTGCTGCTGCTGCCACTGCCTTCTTACTCTGTTCTTGTCTCTGTATCCCAGGTATGAAGAACACCGTCACTTTCCATAAGTTCAGCTCTTCTCAGCTGATATTGTATTCCGCAATTATTGTGGCTGAGTGCATTACTTTGCATTTGTCTGCACTAAATCTGCCACCATTCTGACCAGATGACCAACTTTTTGAAATCCTTACTTGAACTGTTCTTACCACCCTTTCCTACTGTACCTGTCTTTGTGCCATCATTGAAGATGCTGAATGCATTTTCTGTTTTCTGTGATATGTTGGTAACAAATACAAAGAAGAGTACTGGGGCCAGGGCTGCTAACCACAGCATGTCTCATGACAGTCTCCTCATTGCTGCTATCACTGATGTCCTTCAAGGATGCATCTGCAGTCCTTACAAATGGGTTGTCCCGTCGTCAGGCAGCCCTTCGGTCGGCCGGATTCCAAAGTCTGGGTCTGGCCTCGGCTGGTGTCGCACTTCACCCGACGTCATAGCTGCAGTTATTCGGGTATAAAGGCATCAGCCGACGCCATTTTCCCCAGTCTTTCTTGCCGCGTGGCGCCCGAAGCAGAAGCTGTTCGCAAGTGCCGGTCGGTCAGAACCAGAGATTACTACTACCGAATACTTCTACTACTACCGAAGACTTCTAAAAAGCTAAGTACCCCGTTGGGGACTCTTTCTTGCCTCAGCCGATGTCAGAAAAAGTGAATAACTGTTTAACTTGTGGGAAACAAATACCTCATAAAGATTTCCACTCTTACTGCTTACCTTGTTTAGGCCCAGACCACGACGTAGCAGCTTGTCTAGCCTGTGCTTCTTTTAACCGACGGACGCTTAGACGTCGGTCGGAATTTGCTGAGGAGCATTTCGGCTCCGATTTTGCTTACATTATGCCGTCGGATCCTCCGACTATGCAAATATCTAAAAAGCGCAAGGAAAAGGACCGACACTCGCGGTCTGCGGTTTCGGCCGAAACCGCGGTTAAGCCAACCGCGAGTGTCTCGGTTTCGGCTGAAACCGAGAAAGCGGTTCTTCCTTCAGCCGAAAACTTACCTCCTACCGAGGCCTCTTCCAACCTGGTGGAATCGGCTTCTGAAATCCCTCCTGCTCTTGCAGTTTCTCAGGAATTATCTGACACTATCCCCTTGGATATCTCTACCCCTGCATGTGGAGCTGCTAGGCCACCTGCATCCATGTCCATTAAGGCCTTTGCCAGGGCCAAAGCAGCTAAAACTACTAAATCTGTGCCTGCTAAGACCCCCTCTCACAGGCCTAGCTCTAGTTCACAAATGCTTAGTCTAGCAGAGGATCTCATTTCTTTAATTCGGGGATCCCAACCTCACCCAGGCAGGGCCTCTCACCCACCTCCAGAGAAGAGGCCTAGAGCAGAGCCCCCTGAGCCAGTTTCTACAGATGATTCCTGTGATGATTCAGTTAATACAAACCCTCCAGAGCCTTCTTTCTCCCCTTATGAAGACTCTGATGCTGAAGAGTCCATTCCTTCTGCCTCTCCGCCTGAGGAATTTTCCTTTGGGGAAACCTTGCATGCTATGAGGGAACAATTTCAGTGGCAGGGCCAGGATTTTTCAGACTCTAGAAAAAGGCTTAGAACTTTTCTGCATTTACCACAACATAGGCCTTTAGCCATACCTCCAGTTCTCTCTGTTGTAGATGATGCATTTAATGATGCTTGTACTGCTCCTGATTCACTACCTCCAGCCCCTGCTAAGCCCGATAGGTACTACAGGGTCCCGGACACGCATTACCATTTGTATAAGGCTCCTTTTGCAGATCCCGAGACTATCTCCCAGGGTCTTAAGGCTGTAGCAGCTACCTCTGCCAAAAACCCCCTCTGAAAGGGAATCCAGGTCCTTAGAGAGATGGGGTAAAAAAGTTTACACTTCTGCTACTCTTTCAGCTAGGGCCTTGAACTGTCAATTCCACATGATCCAGTATCAAGAATTTATGCTAGACCAGTTAACCAAAAAGCTGTCCTCGGGTGAACCATTAGACAAAAAATCTGTTCAGGAAATGGTACATAACATTCAGCAAGTCAGTAACCATTCCTTAAAATGCGGCTATGATGCACTGGAAGCTTCCTTTAGATCAGCCATGACTGGCACAGTTATCAGAAGGCATGCATGGTTAAAAGAGCAGGCCTTACCAGACCATGTTAAATCAAAACTACTAGATGCTCCCATGGACAAGATCAATTTGTTTGGCTCTCCTGCACAACAGGTGCTGAAGAAGATGGAAGAGAAGGCAAAATCTGTCCAAACAGTGAAAGATTTCTTACAGGTCCAACCTCCAAGGTTTAGCAGGAATTGGCCCTCCAAGAATTGGTCCTTTCCAGACTCCTCCAGAGCTCAGAGAGGCAGGAATAGGCGTTCAAGAGGCAGAAGTCAATCCAGGGGTGCCTACAGGGACGCCAGTGGCAGGGTAACAACCAGCGAGGTGCAGCCACAGACACAGCCACCACCACTACTACAGGACAATCACAGTGACTTGGCTCTAGCACCGCCTACCAGGGAACAACTAGAAGCACCCTTGGGCGGAAGGCTATCTTTATTTTCAGTAAACTGGCATTACATCACAAGAGACAAGTGGATTTTGCAGACAATAGACCAAGGTTACAGGTTTCACTTCCATACTCTACCAGGGAAGAGAGGAATGCCAAACCTACCTCCAAATCAAAAGGCAGAAGCTCTAAAACAAATAACTCAATTATTAAGGATGAGAGCTGTGGAAAAGGTACCATCTATGGAGCAAGGACAGGGATTTTACTCCAGACTCTTCCTGGTGCCAAGAAAAGAAAGCAAATGGAGACCTATTCTCGACCTGTCCGCTTTAAACACATTCCTCATTGTTCCAAGATTCAAAATGCTGACCCTACAGCAGCTTCTTCCCATGCTGGGCAAGGAGTCTTGGCTGGTAACTCTAGATCTCAAGGAGGCATACCTGCACGTCCCCATACGACCAAATTGCAGAAGATACCTCAGATTTCTTGCAGGATCAGAGCATTATCAATTCTCAGCATTGCCCTTTGGCTTATCTACTGCGCCCAGAGTGTTCACGAAATGCCTGGCATCAGTAATTGCTCATTGCAGGCTTCAGGGAATCCAAATCTACCCTTACCTGGACGACTGCCTGATACAAGCGGACAACAAAAACAAGCTAGCAGAAGACTTGAAAAGGGTCATTTACCTACTACAAGCCCTGGGATACACAGTCAATATAAAAAAGTCAAGGCTGATACCATCCCAAAGGATAACCTTTTTGGGTGCAGAGCTGGACACATCGAAACAAATGGCATTCCTAACAGTAGAAAAACAGGAGCAACTCCCTCTCAAAGTCCTGCAAGCCTTGGGTTTCATGGCATCCTGCATAATATTGGTTCCACATGCCAGACTGCATATGAGAAAGTTACAGTGGTACCTAAGGAATTTATGGTCTCAGCACAAGCACAGCCTAGAAACCCAAATTCCAATAATTCCATGCCTGAAGCAAGAATTCCAATGGTGGGCTCAGGCCTGTCAATCAAACAAAGGATTGCCCTTCCACAACATTCAACCAAGCCAAACCATCACAACGGACGCCTCAGACCTCGGTTGGGGGACCCACATGCTGGACAAGTGCATACAAGGTTTATGGACTCAAGACCAGCTGCACCTACACATAAATCAAAAGGAAATGCTGGCAGTAAAACTGGCAATTCAGACATTCAGGCCATTTCTTCGACAAGGTCAACTGTTGATAAGGACAGACAACACCACAGTTATGTGGTACATCAACAAACAGGGAGGCACACATTCGTACCCTCTATGCCGGATGGCAATGGACCTCTGGAATGTGGCCCTGAGTTACAACATTCAGTTACAAGCAATTTTTGTACCAGGAAAAGAAAACATTCTAGCAGACATACTAAGCAGAACTACCACGGATGCCCACGAATGGATGCTTCATCCGGACATCTTCAAAACCATTACAAGAAAATGGGGACTCCCACAAATAGACTTATTTGCATCCCCACACAATCACCAACTAAAGAAATTCTGCACAAGGACGTACCACCCACTTGCTTGGAAGGTGGACTCCCTATCTTTCAGTTGGAAAAACCTGACAGCATATGCATTCCCACCACTTCCTTTGATGCACAAGGTGCTATTGAAGATCAAAGAGGACCGTCCAAGAATCATTCTGATAGCTCCAGACTGGCCAAGACAACATTGGTACCCATTACTGAGGAGCATGTCTCGGGAACAAATATGGCCCCTACCCCTTGTTCCCTTGCTGTTAACACAGAACAGCTACAACACCCTGCATCCAAACCTGAAAACACTGCAGCTGACTGCCTGGAACATTGCATAAGAACAAATAACCCAAATTTATCCCAAAGGGTTAAAGACATTATCTTGGATGCTCGCAGACCCTCAACAAGAAAAAATTATTCAGCAAAATGGAAAAGATATTTCATTTGGAGTACTGCAAAAGGAGAAAATGTGTCACTGGTAAACATAGCCAACATCCTGGAATACTTGGCAGAGCTCTTCCACAAAGGCCTGTCATATTCTTCCATTAAGATTCATGCATCAGCTATTTCAGCAGAATACGACTTGGATCCTCCAGTCTTCTCACATCCTGTGCTCAGGCAGTTTCTGAGAGGAATTAAAAATGTAAAACCACCTAGGAAGCCGCCATTGCCAGCATGGGACTTGAACTTTGTGCTAGAAAAATTGACACTCTCTCCTTTCGAACCAGCAGCAACAGCAGAATTACAATACTTATCATGGAAAACTGCTTTCCTGCTGGCAATCACTTCAGCAAGAAGGGTATCTGAGCTACAGGCATTAATGGCAGTACAGCCCTTCCTGATCCTCCATCAAGATAGAGTGTCCATGAGGACAAATCCTACTTTTATGCCTAAGGTGGTCTCCAGAGTATCTTTGAATCAGGCTATCCACCTACCTACATTCTTCCCCAACCCACAGAACAGGGGAGAAAGACTGTTGCATACCTTGGATGTGCATAGACAATTACGCTACTACCTGGACAGGACCAAGGGCAATAGAAAAACAGACAAGCTACTGGTAGCATATGCAACAGGAATGGAAGGAAAAGCAATTTCAAAACAGACAATCTCTAAGTGGATAGGAAATTGCATTAGATTTTGTTACTCCTACCATGGGAAGAAAACTCCAGAAAACATCAGGCCTCACTCTACAAGGGCTACAGCCACTACCACAGCTTTTCTACGAGGAGTGGCTACCAAAGACATTTTAGAGGCTGCTACTTGGAGCTCCGTGCATACATTTGCCAAGCATTATAATTTACCTTTATACTCTAGATCCCGAGCAGGTTTTGCCACTGCTGTTTTGCAAGGGATCTTAACTACACCATAATTTCATTTCTCCTCCTCCCCCAGTTTGGCTATGGTATTCTACCCATTTGTAAGGACTGCAGATGCATCCTTGAAGGACATAGTACAGTTTTGTACCTACCATAAATGTAGATGTCCGATAGGAATGCATCTGCAGTCAGGATTACCCACCCTCCTTCTGTGGTACTCCTAGGGTATTTGCCCATCTTGTAGCTAGCTGGGGGAATCTATTATGGTGTATTTGTTTGTATATATGTACATACATGCTTATTTTTGTTTGCTCTCTACTATTTGGAATCATTTGCATTTATCCAAATTTAGCCTTCCTAGAGGGCACCTGGCATCTGGGGCAAGAAACACTGAGGAAAATGGCGTCGGCTGATGCCTTTATACCCGAATAACTGCAGCTATGACGTCGGGTGAAGTGCGACACCAGCTGAGGCCAGACCCAGACTTTGGAATCCGGCCGACCGAAGGGCTGCCTGACGACAGGACAACCCATTTGTAAGGACTGCAGATGCATTCCTATCGGACATCTACATTTATGGTAGGTACAAAACTGTACTTTTTCACTACAGCGGGCTCTGTTGTACCATGTAACCACATGACAACTTCAGTTTTACAGATGTGGTCCTACCACCAAGCCACTCCAGTTTTCCTATCAGCCCCCTGTGTGAGACCATGTCAAAGGCCTTGCTGAAATCCGGGTACACTACGTCAACTGGCTGTCCTTCATCAAGTTCAGTTGTAATCCAGTCATAAGACTTGATCAGGTTTGAATGCATTTCCTTTTTATCATGATCAGATGGTATTTACTGTCTTAGACATTATCATGTAGAATTCCTACAAGACTTTTCGTGAAAAATTTCCTCCATGTTTCTCAACACTGTTGTTATCAGGCTTGTAGATCCCTTTATTTTCCCTGTTTTCTCTTCCAGCAAGGGTCCAGCACTTGATGTCTTCCATTTCTCAGGAATTTCTGCATTAGTCAAGTTGAAGACCCCGTCTTGTCACACTGACAAGATTCCTGGGGATTCTTTTTGCCTAAAAAAATAATCAGTGTATTCTATGTTTAAAAGATGTAAATGCACATGTATACGGACAACCAACTACTACTACCACCTAGGAACACAATTTGTGAGAGATGCAATTACATTAGGATCCTAGAATCCATGCTCTCTCCCCCTCAAGCCAGTAGTATATCTGGCACCAAAACGTTTATCAACACAATCACTACATCTGAAACAACACCTACACCTACACAACACATGTCCACATATGCGGAAGTCCTCCACATACACATACCCAAACAAAGGAGACCTCTGAGGCAAAAACACACACGATCTCCACAGCCCTCGACACCACATACCATGCATAGTCCACACACCTGTGTCTCACAGCCACTAAGGTTTCACCATAAATCCAACATATTTGTCATAGAAGAGTCCATTGTGAGACACACAGATGTGCCTCTCACCAGGCTGGATAAGGAGAAAATCCTGGTTAGGTATCTGTCAGGTGCCAGAATCCACCATATCACATACGCACTCAAGTCGCTCAACAACAGGTACTGTTATGACTCTGTCATAGTGCATGTTGATGTGAATGACTTGAGATGTACCTCTCTGGACTATATGAAAAAAGACATGATTGAGCTCACAGATTATGTGTCCCAGGAAGGTATGTCTGTAGCCTTAAGTAGCATTCTACCGTCACCCAGAATGATGCCTCAATGCAAACAGAAAATGATTGCCCTTAACAATTGACTTAGATTCTGGTGTGTTCCCAGGGGGATCCAGCACCTGACAGCCTGGGAAGATATGCTCGACAGACAATGATACTTGGCCAGAGATGGCCTGCATCTGTCTCACCTGGGCTTCAGGCTTCTGGCAAAGGCTCTTGCCACCCCCATAGTACCTTTTTTAGGAAGAGTCCTGAGGTCGATAAAACCAACATAAAAATTTCTTCAAAACGCGAATTAAAGGTCATGCTGCTAAACACTAGGAGTCTGAACATGAAACTGCACTCATTGCAAGCATTCTTAACCCTGGAAAATGCTGCAATGAGTGCAGCATTTGCAAGCATTCTTAACCCTGGAAAATGCTGACATCTGTGCAGTCACAGAAACCTCATTCAAAGCTGTGGAGAGCACCCCAGCCTTACCTGGTTACTGATCCTGTCATACATTCAGACCCCAAACTATGGGCAGTAAAGCCAAAGGAGGTGGAGTTTCAATATACATTGAAGACATACACAGCTCCAGGCTGGTCAAACAATATGATGCACAGGAGACACTCCAGCTGCAGTTAACCATTTACAAGACCCCTATTCAAATCATAGCTAGCTACCAGCCCCCAAATCTGACTCAAGGTGCCCAATCTATATATTTAGACCTGTTCGTATCTATCAAGATTCAACCATTTATCCTGATCCTGGGTGACTTTAACTTCCCAAACATAGATTGGAAGAACTACTCATGACAGAACACAAATGCCCAGAGATTCCTTGATTCTGTCAATGCAAATGCCTTAGAACAGCTAGTTGATACCCCCACAAGATGTGATAATATCTTGGACTTGGTATTAACCAACATGAGTAACCACTGCAGCATTCCTATAGTATCATCCTCTCTGATAAGATCCGCTGTAAAGCGGTCACTTTTGAAGTCACTATCTCCCCAACCCACCTCTAGCTAGGATCAGACATAAAAACTTCTCCAAAGCTGATTACAGCCTCCTGAGGGATGGTATCAACAGCTTCACAGCACTCTCTCCCTCTGTAGGAACTGGCACCAATGTCCAAGACTACACCAAAGCACTATACGAGCATTTATATAGATGCATGGAGTCAGGAATACCCGACAGGACTAAATCATACTCCACAAGGAGGAGTAAACCTGTCTGGTGGACATCTGCAATACATTAACTCTATAACAAAAGGAAAAAAAAATTGCTGTCCAAGACCAAGAAGGAGCAGGTGCCCAATTGGAAGCAAATATCTCCTTAGCTTGAACAAGCAAATAAGAGGACTAGTGAAATCCTCCAAAGCAAACTTTCAAAATTTGCCACATCTACTAGAGACAATCATAAGGCCTTCTTCATGTATGTCCGCAACCTCAAAGGAAGCACCCAGATCTGTTTAGAACTAGTGGTCAAGGACACCACATATACAAATGCCGTAGCTATAGCAAACTTGCTGTCTGACAGATTCAGTGAAAAACTTCACCGCTCTGTCCCCCTCATTAGTAAATCAGGACATCCGCAGTACCTGCCCCCTTCCACTTTTATCTACGGAACAGATCACCACTGCTCTCTCAAAGGCAAAAAATACAGCTTCAATGGGACCCGATAACATTCCAGGCTGCATCCTACGTGAACTCAGGCAGAAACTTGCAGCACCATTAGGCACCCTATTCAACCAAAGCCTAAGTACTGGCTTCATCCCAGCTGAGTGGAGGACAGCCACTGTCACCCCTTTACACAAAGGTGGAGCGTCCACCGATCTGGGAGATTATAGACCCATCAGCCTAACTAGCCTGATCTGCAAGGCAATGGAATGGATTATCATGGACCTCATTAATAAGGACATTAGCAACCTCCAAACACTCAATCCTACACAGTTTGGCTTCGTCAAGGGGAGGTCATGTCTGCTAAATTTGTTTGACTTCTTTGAGACAGCCAACAAAGCCATGGATGAGGGGAAGACAGTGCACACCGCCTCCTTTGACCTGGCCAAAGCCATTAATACTATTCCCCACTCGGGCATAATAGATAAACTCTTTCAACTAGGCATCAATCTGTATGCTACCAGATGGGTAGCAAACTTACTCCCTGATAGAACCCACATAGTCAAAATAGGGGAAGCCACCTCAAGCAGTTGACCCGTAACAAGCGGCGTACCCCAGGGTTCAGTCTTGGGGCTCCTGTTATGTGGGATATACATTTCTGAGGTGCAGGCCAAAACCAGTAGGCTATGGTGGACCAAGTTTGCAGATGACTGAAAGCTGGGTGCTGTCATCAATTCCCCTAGTGATGTGGACATCCTCCAAGAGGATCTCACTCAGACAAATGACTGGTACCAGAAACATGGCTTCAAGCTGAATACCCAAACAATGCATCATCATCCCCTTTGGGGGGAGTGACGTCCCACAGATGATCACATTAATAGCAATATCCTAAGCACGCAATCATTTGTGAGGGATTTTGGCACCCAGGTTGATAGCAACCTGACTTTTGACCACCATGTTGCTTCCATTGTACAGAAAGCCTTCTACATGGTCCACCTCATAAGTAAGGGTATCTCAGTCAGGGAGAAGGAGGCTATAACAGCCCTGTATTCTTCTCTTGTAAGGTGCATTATTGAGTACAATGCCCCTTTCAGCATGTACCTCGCAAAGCACATGCAGCAACTAGAGAGACCACAGAGGTTTCTCACCATGAGAATCCAGGGCCTCAAACATCTGCCATAGACAGATATGCTAAAAGCTCTATCCCTCTACTCAGTTTCATACAGACTCCTCAGAGGTGACCTCTGTCTGGCATACAAGGCGATTACAGACCCCACTTTGATGGGACTATTGCATATCCACAAGTCAAGCTCCACTCGAGTAACTCACACACATGGCCTCAACCTGGTCTGTGACATCAACAGGACTTGTTGGTGGGACAGATTTGTTTCCCAGAGACTCCACCATCTATGGAATAGACTTCCTCTCCACGCCAAGCAGAGTATCTCTTTACCCCTTTTTAGGCACAACCTGGATAACTGTATGGGAAACAGAAAATACATCCCTGGAATTCCACCCCTGTCCCTGCTGGACAGGGGCATTGGGTGCTGACTTGGCTAAACATGGGCTAAACTCTTAGCTAGGCTTATAACGGCCTCAGGATCAATACCCTAGTAACCTCCTATGATCCAAAATAACAAATCCTGCTTCAGTAACAATATAAAACAGATCAAACTAAATCCATTTAATCCTTGTTTTGATAACATTTTAAATTTCATGTTAATTTTGGTCTTAAATTTTAGAAGTGTAGATGTAACATGTCTCCCTCGATATAAGGCTGGTTCTGCCAAAATGTTAACACTTAGAGGGCTGACATTTATTACATTGTTTTTTTTCCATATAAAACTGAATTAAGTAGTGCACCCAAAAAGGAACAAACAGTCATGGTATCTCACTGCCTCCAAGAAGTTAAGATATGATAGAAGGTGGTCTGGAATGTAAGCATATTCCTCGCTTGTCTAGTCTTTACTGAATCAACATTCACAGGCTTGAAGTGAGTGAGTTTAGCTGCAAAAGGATATCTAACATGACAATTTTACCTTTTTCCTTCTTTTTCAAAACTGCATTTTGGAATGTAATAGAGTAAATATTCATAAGTGAGTAAAGATCTCTTGTCACATTGGAAGGGGAAAGATGATGTCCTATAGAATGCTTATGGCTAGAATGAGTGACACTTTGCTAAGAATTTGAAATGTTTTTTCATGAATAGTGATGGATTAGCCTAGGTAAGAAAGTGTAGGAAATCTATGTCATTTATTTAAAAAAATGCAACCAGATATCAGCTTATTTCAGGAGCCTTGCAGTACAAAAAGTATTTTTACACCTGCAAACATTTCCAAGGGTGTCCCGACTCATGAATAATTATTTGTATTATTTATGTATTTGATTTTGTTGGCCAGGGAAGTTTGTTATGGCAAAATAAAAATATATATTTTCAACAGAGGCTGGGGTAGAAAAGCTCCACAAGCGTATATAGAGTTTTGAAGTATTAATAGAGGCACAGAGATACAAGCGTACATTCCACTAATTCTAAACAGTTTTGGGTAGATGTATTGACTATTAGAATTACGTTCAGGTCTCCAAACATAAGCAAGATGTTATACATTTGAGTCATCAATGTCAAGAAATTCACATGGGAGTAAAGATTGAGAGGTAAATGTTGACTTCCATGTAGATACTATATAATTTCCCAGGTTAGGATTGAAAAGAAATGATTATAATTCTTTGTAGTATCTGTAGCTTTATGTTTTCCCATGTAATACAAAAGATAAAGGAAAACAAATATGTAATTGCACTTTTTACAGATTAGAAATATATAACATGGGTTCAGGCGCCTAGGCAGCGAGACATTTCCCTGTGGTACATTTGACTGGGGACACGCTGAAGTGACAGTCAGCTGCAGAGAAATATGGCTGTTTGCAAATTCCCTGTGGGCAAAGAGAAGCACATGCTGCCATGGTCAAAGCTTTAATAACCAAATGCATGGAGGCAGAAGAAGTAATTAGTGTTGTGCTTAGTGTAGAGTACATACTTATGTAACTACAACATGTAGAAGTGTGCTACAGCATGGAAGAAATCCTGCAGGCTACTTTAGTCACATTGATGCTCCAGTATGTGTTTTAGGTAATGTTCCCTAGACAGTGTGAAGGGGGTAATGGTCCACACACACAATTTATAAAGGTACTGCCCATTGTGCACTGCATTTGTACTGCCACTGACATGCCCTCTGGCCAGCCTGCTGCTGATACCCGCCATATTGCCTGCTGTCTCATGTTCCCTAGGGGACCATGCACATTGTTTTCCACCTGTGATCTTGGTTCTTGAAGTTGTGGGCATGGCAACACATTCTTCTCTTTGTCCACAAGAAATCTGCAAACAGCCATATTTCTCTGCAGCTGACTGTCACTTCAGCCATGTGTCCCCAGTTAAATGTACCACAGGGAAATGTCTCGCTGCCTAGGCGCTTGAACCTGTATAACATGCTTACAATTTCTACACAGAGAGCTGCCAACCAAGAAGGGGATAGGAAATATGGTAAACACTTTATTCATACTTTAAAACAAGTCTGAATGCAATGCTTAATGATGAAAACACGTCTGAATATAGAGTTTAAGGATTTCTCAATACTCTTCTATTGCGGCCACTGCATCAAACCCTGTTAATGCTCTAGCACATGAGCAGTGCTTAACAGCACCAAGGGTATGTTTAATTCTTAGTTATAGTTCTGACATCAGAAAGGTGCTTAACAAGCCTGTCTTTTTACAAGAATTCACACATATTCTTAGCACTCCATACCCTATGTTGATGTCATTAATACTTTTTTGCAGGGCTGTATCAAATACTGTGACATGCTCTTTAACCTTTGTGCAGCATTTGCTTCCTTTTCTTCAAATAAAAAAATATTGAATTCAGTAAAAATCATATACCAAAAGTGCACAATTAAACGTAACTGGAGAATTTACATTTATTTCTGGATAGTAGAATACATGCATCTGCCTCCACTTGCACAAATTATGATGAGAATATACTTCATATTTTGCTTGTTGGCATCCTTCTTTCGTCACATAAATTGTTTCCTTTCTAATGGCTGAAAAACAAACCATTTTCTTGTACTGATAATTAATCTTACAGCAGTGGTGGTGCTGCGGTAGCGTTGTCACCTCACAGTAAGATGTTGTCCTGTTCGATTCTCAGCTAAAGCGTCTTCTGTGTGGAGACATGCATGAATGGGCGTACCTTTGTTGAAGGTTGTGCGTCAGAGCTGGCAACACGGTACGTAAAAATCTACTGCCAATCATTAGCGGACCGGAGTTCCGCTGTGGCGACCCCTAACCAGGAAAAGCCGAAAGATACAACAACAACATCTGTCCACAATCCTGGGAACTATTGCCCTGTCAGCGTGATGAGCCTGGTCTGCAAGTCCATGGAACGTATCATCATGGAACTCATAAACAAAGACATTGGTAATCTACAAACTCTGGACCCTACCCAGTTTGGGTTTGTGAAAGGCAGATCATGCCTTCTGAATCTGATAGACTTCTTTGAGGCAGTCACAAAAGCCTTAGACGAGGGTAAGGTGGTTCACCCAGCCAATTGTGACCTTGCCAATGCTTTCAACACCATCCCCCATTCTGGAATTATAGCTAAACTCACTAAACTAGATGTAAATCCCTACGTCACAAGATGGGTTGCCAACTGGCTCACTGACAGAACCCACACTGTAAAAGTTGCAGACTCCAAATATGACTTCAAACCAGTGACAAGTGGAGTACAACAGGGTTCAGTCCTGGGACTTCTCCTGTTTGGTATCCACTTCTCCGAAGTACAGGCTAACACAGAAGGCCTCTGGCTAAGGAAGTTCGCAGATGACTGCAAACTAGGAGCCATAGTCAAGTCCCCAAATTATGTTGACATCCTACAGAAGGGCCTCACTGAGACAGATGCCTGGTGTCAGAGGCATGGCCTCACGCTCAATGCCAAAAAGTGCATTGTCATCCCCTTTGGTAAAAACTGTATACCCATTAACTACCACATAAATGGCAGTCTACTTAACACCAAATTTGTAGTAAGAGACCTTGGGACCCAGGTGGATAGTAGTCTCTACTTTGATAATCACATCGCCATAGTAGTCAGGAAATCCTTCTTTGTAGCACACCTTGTCAAAAAAGGGTTCTCATCCAGGAAAAAATAAGTCATTGTTCCTCTCGACTGGAAACTCATTAGACCCATTATAGAGTACAATGCCCCTTTTGGAATGTACCTCACAAGACATCTGCAGCAGCTGGAAAGGCCACAGAAGTACCTCACAAAGAGGATTACTGGCCTTAAACAGATGCCCTACACTGACTGTCTCAAAAAACTCCAGCTTTACTCTGTAGCATATCACCTGCTCCGAGGAGATCTCTTCCTAACATGTAAAGCTGAGTTAAACCCAGAGCTGTTAGACAACGCTACAGCTAAAGAAATCCCAATCCCTCTGAGCTACACAATCTAGGGGCCTAAACCTTGTCACCACAATAAACAGGACATGCTGGAGGGATAGATTCCTGTCCCAGAGACTTCCTATACTGTAGAACAAGCTACCCATCTATGTCAAGCAAAGTTCTTCATTAGCACTCTTCAAGAAAAATCTTGATGAGTGGATGGAAGATAGGAAATACACCCCAGGGATCACTTCTGTGGCTCGCTCGATAGGAGTACAGGAAATTAACTTTCTTGGGTGGTGTAAGCCAGGGAACCTTGTTGGCTAGGCTTACTTAGGCCCTTGGGCTGATAGCCTAGTACCTACCTATGAACCTATGAATACTGGAAGTGCATGCATGCATATTATGACCATAATGGCATAATTTATGGCCTTTGTAGTGCTTTCTGTACAAAGGGAATAAGCAATATTATTTTCTCTCCCTGTATATAAATCTGAGTATCTCCAAAATGGCTTAGTATATTCTCACATTTATTCTGGGAATGTTATTTAAACTACTACTTAAAACCTGCCTTAGATTAACTCATATGCCCAAATATAATGGAGCAGCTGCATTTTGAATTGTAACAAAGTCATTTTGATGTCACTTTTGAATGTCATAAGACATTAAAAGAAAACTTTGGTACAGAAATACATTTTTGAATTTCATGTAAATTTAATTACTTTAAATGCCAGTATGCAGAACTATGTGATGGTGTTCCCATTCATGAGAGGCTTCTTACTGCCCGTAAGAAAAGGAAAAATGTGTTGTAGTGGATTTTCTGCTGTAACATCTAGTACAATGGGCTCAGCAAAATCAGACAATGAATCTAAGTTATTGCCCTCAGATTCATAACAGTTAAATATAGCAAAATCTTAGGGTGATTTTCAATGCCCATCATCTTGCTCTCAAAGTCGTGGCCGGAGGGGAGGAAGAGGAGGTAGAAGATGGCAATATCCTGTAATACAGGTCTCCACTAGGAGCATATCTTGAAATGTGAATGGGCTGGTTTTGAATATTTCACCTAGAGAGCTAAATACATCTGAACTCCAGTTGTTCAACAAGAGCCTGCGATTCATTTCAGTTTCAGATTTTGATACAGTGGGCACCATTGTGGATTTTAGACTTTTATTCGCAATTTTAACTGTACGTGTTTTTTTTTCATGGTTGTTTAAAAAACTATTAGTCTTTGTTCAGTTAAATCACCTCTCACTGAAGGGATTCTTAAAAACATGTGAACATGACATTTGTGAATTAGGACGTCATCATTATAAGAAAGAATGTTTTAATGTGAGCAGGGATGAACATCTAGTGTTTAGTAATTTGAAACATCATTAGACTATTGTAATTAAACCTGCAGATAAAGGAAGAACAACTGTTGTTATGAATTTAGATCATTACAAAAGAAATATGATATCATTGTTAGATCAAGACTCCATGTATAAAATTATTAATTAACATTTATTAGGTATTACAGCTGTTATCAAATTAGTCTTATATGATTTGTTAATCAGCCATCAGATTTCTAATGAATTGTTTGAATATTTTTATGTAAAATGTACAGTTGGCCAATTTCTTTGTGGTTTACTGAAGACTCAAAAATGTACTTGTACCACCTCTGTGACCTATAATGTCAGCTAGTGGATGGGTTACAGAGCCTTTTTCTTTTTATGTTCAAAAGGTTCTGTATCATTTATTAGCTAGCTATGGAACAATTTTGATAAATAGCAAAGATATAGTTGGCAGAAGAATTTAAGTGCTAATCAAGTCTTCATATTTAATTACACTTTATAGTAATTCCCTAATCGCTGTTATACCTAATGAATATGGTGTAGAAAAGATTAGAGAATTATTATCTATTATAATTGGTTATAAGTAGATAAATGTTCTGTGTAATAACCTCTTAGAAGTACATATAAAACAAAAAGCAAACAAAGCACACCACCGAAAATGCCAATTGGGAGGGAAACTGTATGACAATCTAAGAAAGGTCCAGCCAAGTCAAGATAAAAGTACTAATTTAATTAAGCATGTTTGTTTCAAATGGTAACCTTCATCAGAATAACAAACCAGCACACAAACTCAGTTTGAATATATATGACATCATTGGACACATGACACATCAAGGAAAAAACAAAAAATAAAATTAAAAACATTAAGTAAAAACATTACATTAACATTAAGAAACCTTAAAATAAAGGTACAGCCTAAATAAAACCTCACATAAGCCCTAAAGATTTTAGCTTAAGTAAACAGTTAATAAAAGTGTTGTTTATTGACCAGGATAGTGTGGCTGACTATTGTGGATGACGCAGTGGTGCAGTGGTAGCACTGTCACCTCACAGCAAGAATTTCTCTGGTTCTATTCTTGACTGGAGTGCCTTCTGTGCGGAGTCTGCATGTTTTCCCTGCATTCGTGTGGGTTTCCTCTGGGTGCTCCAGTTTCCTCCCATGTTACAAAGATGTACATCTGGAGTGTTTCTCTCCGGGTCTGCGCTGAATATTGGCTTTGTTCCAAGTTGGACTTTCCCAGTAAACAAATGTTAAATAAATAAATAAATAATAAATGCTGTCCTTTTTCAGAGGAGGCCCAGGGAGAAAAAAATCCACAAATATACACACACAAAAAAATGAATACAAAAGTTTCAAATAGAAATCCCAATCATTTGCAACACAAGGTTAGAGTAATGCATTAGTTGATTCCAGATGAGTTTAGATATACAATTAAAAGCAGTTATACAACAATATTTACATGATAATTTCATTATAATCAACAGAATAAAGGTTCATATAAGCATACTTTTTATAGGCAGTGCAAATGTGTGCATTTTAGGAAATACTATTTTATTTGTTCTATGTACAGTATTAGGAGTGTGTCAGGGGTGTTAGAAAAAGTAGTTGGGGAGATGTGTAAGTATGAAAGGAGGTTAACAGGAAAGGCTGGAGTTAATCAAGTAAGAAAACGAGAGTAGAGGGAGGAGTGATGAATAAGAGAGGGAGAAGCATTAGAAGAGAAGTTATATAGTGGGACCTGAGGTAGTAGTAAGGTTTGTTGAACAGAGCATTTAAAAGTTCAAGTAGGGTGGTTATAGTGGCAGGTCCAGGTGCTAGCTAGGTAGTGTTTGAGAGCTTTTTTGAGTTGTTTTTTGTGGATTATACTTCTAATTGATAGGGGAAGTTTGTTCCAAGAGAATGAGGAGAAGTAACCGTATAAGTTTTGTCTAAATGTAGTTTTAGGTTTGTGGATTTGTAAAAGATTTTGGTCAGTACTTCTGAGCCTCCTGGGAGGGTTATAGAGGGAGACAAGGGTAAATATCTCAGGACAGAAGGATTTCTTATAAAGGATAGAATGTATTATCTTTAGTTGAGAGAGAATTGCAAATTGTTTCTGTAGGCTACACACTAAAGTGCGCTAGCCGATTTACAGCATTTATAGCATTTACTGTCTGTTTTTTTCCTTATCTCTGTAATAAAACAAAAAAATCTCTTGTTTTCCCACTTTACTGAACTAGAGTAGTCCAGTTTCAGAGTTGCTGATCCCTGGGCTTTGTTTTTAGTTCCTGTTACTGATCCATTGCCTTATTAGGAAGGAGGGAAGTTTCTTTGCTTACCAGTGGGACTGGGAAGCACTGAGCGGCCTTTTTGTCCGATTTGGTGAAGTTTCAGCCAGAAACTAGTAGTCCATTGGTCGCTTTGGGCCAATTCCTAGCTCCCTTCAGCCCCCTGCTATAAAACACGCTAAACTGTACTGCTGATCAAACCAGCATATCCTATAACTGAAAAGTTCATCTCTACTTGATTCCCAAGTAGACTATTCTCTATCTGTAAAGCCTAGCACTTACTCCTACAGTACTTGCACCTTGATAAAGCACTCTTATTATAGATAGTACCCCACCAGCCTAAAACCCACTTCCCCCGGAGTCCTTTGAAAGTTCTTTATCTACTACTTCTAGTATGTCGAGGGATCAGTTGCTAGTGTCCTCTCCAGCTCAACTGGTGAACCTGGGAATATTGAGGCAATGTTACAATTGCCTCATGTACACAGACAATCCTCTCCTTCTCCCACAAAACACAAATACATGCGAGAGATGCAACTATACGGCCAAACTGGAGGCTGAGCTCTCTCAACATAGGACTGGCAAGACCAGACAGGAGGAGAAGGTAACCACACACAATACATACCCAGTCACACATGGTACCATCACAACTTCAAATCATAGACATACTCACACAAAGACATACTGGAGGCTCTGATCAAAAATTTACCAAAACAGCAGAGGCCACCAAAGCAGACACCCAAACAACTACCACCTCACGACCCAACACATGCAACACATAGACCACACAGTCAGAGTGTCAAACAGTCACAGCCCTTAAGGCCAAACAAAATGCCAGACACACTTGTCATTGGTGATTCCATAGTCAGACACACTGACATCCCGCTCACCAGACTGAGTAAGGAGAAGGTCACAGTAAGCTGCCTGTCGGGCGCTAGAATCCGCCACATAACGCAAGCACTCAGGTCTCTCAACAGCAGGTACAAGTACGACTCAGTCATTGTCCACGCTGGTGTCAACGACCTGAGACGTACCTCCTTGGACTACATGAAAAGGGACATCGAGGAGCTCTCTGATTATGTAGCCCAGGCAGGTATGACCCTGACCTTGAGCAGTATCCTACCTTCACCTAGAATGATGCCACAATACAGTGATAAGATGATCAGCTTTAATAATTGGCTTAAATTCTGGTGTCATTCAAAGGGATCCAATGTCTGTCTGCCTGGGATGACATGCTGGACAAGCCACGCTGCTTCGCAAGGGACGGCTTGCACCTGTCACCCTGGGCTTCCGGATATTGGCAAAGGCTCTTGCCACCCCCATAGTGCCTTTTTTAGGCAAGGCTCAAATTCTAAACCTACCACCCTAGAACACCAAAAGGAAAAAACTAAGGGTAATGCTGCTCAATGCCAGAAGTCTCAATCTCAAGATGCACGCACTCGAGGCCCTTCTCAATATGGAGAACATCGATGTCTGTGCTGTGACAGAAACCTGGTTCAAGGCTCCTGAGAGCACCCCAGCACTAACAGGTTTCACCTCATATCATGCTCCGCCCCAAAATCCGGACAACACCAAGAAAGGAGGGGGTGTCCATATTCATAAAGGACACCCACACCTCAAGGTTGGTGGCAACGCACGATGCATCGGAGACCATCCAGGTGCAATTAACCATAGGCAAGACTGCTCTGCAATTTGTAGCATGTTACAGGCCACCCTCTCAAACTCAGGAACCTCACATGGCCTTCCTGAAAACATTGGAGGGATAAATGTATCTCCAAACACCATCATACTAGGTGACTTCAACTACCCTAATATAGACTGGGAACACTACTCAAGCCCGAACACTCTAACCCAAAGATTCCTGGAGTTCATAAACTCAAATGCCATGGAACAACTAGTCACCATCCCCACAAGAGGTGAAAACATACTTGATCTCATCATCACGAACATGGGATCAAAATGTTCAACACCGAAGTATACCCCTCACTGGTGAGATCAGATCATAAACTAATCTCGCTGGAGGTCCTCATCCCGCCCCACCTGAAACAAAAAGGCCACAGTGAAAAACTTCTCAAAAGCCGATTTCACACTTCTAAAAACTAGTGTGGTCTCCTTTAAGGCCCCTGAGCCAGTGGTAAACATTACTCAAACCGCTGAATCACTTACAAATGCCTTCTACCAACACCTACAGGACTGCATGGATCAGGCAATCCCAAACAAAACTAAGACTCTCTGTACCAAAGGCAAGCGTCCAGTCTGGTGGACCCCAGCCATAAACAAGCTCTACAACAAAAGGAGGACGCTACTACAAGATAGAGCAAAATCCTTGAAAGGTAAGACACCTTTGATCATTATAAGTAAAAAACTAAGAGCTCTCATAAAATCATCCAAGGCAAATTTTGAGAGAAAAATCGCCAAGGACTCTAAAGACAATCATAAGGCCTTCTTTAGCTATGTTAGAAACCTAGGAGGAAACTCCCAGATATGCTCAGAATTAGTTCAAAATGATGTGAAAATTACTGAACCTACACACATTGCTAACATACTGGCTGACAGGTTCAGTGCAAACTTCTCCCTCCCCCAAAAGGAGAGATATCTATTCCAGAGGATTGTAGCCCCCAAACATCTCCAACGCCCAGGTGAGAACTGCCTCACTAAGGCAAAAACACAGCATCCATGGGACCGGATGGTGTCCCCGGCTGTGTGCTTCATGAACTCAACGAGGAATTAAACCCACAGTTAGGACAGCTGTTTAATCTTAGCCTCACCTCAGGATACGCACCCAAGGAGTGGCGCACGCACTGTGGTCCCACTTCATAAGGGCGGTGCCTCCACAGACCCTGGAAATTACCGCCCCATTAGCTTGACAAGCCTTATCTGCAAAGCCATGGAGAGGATCATAATGGAACTCATAAATAAAGACATAGGGAACTTGCAGACTTTGGATCCAACCCAGTTTGGCTTTGTCAAAGGCAGATCCTGCCTCTTAAACTTGGTTGACTTTTTCGAGACAGTCACCAAGGCCACTGATGAGGGAAAGGCAGTCCATACAGCCTACCTCGACCTGGCAAAGGCCTTCGACGCAATACCCCACTCAGGTATCATCGAAAAACTCATCAGCTTGAATGTAAACCCATACATCACAAGATGGGTTGCAAACTGGCTAAGCGACAGAACCCACAGGGTCAGAGTTGCTGGAGCCATGTCAGACTCAAAGCCTGTCACAAGTGGTGTCCCACAGGGCTCAGTCCTGGGTCCACTCTTGTTCGGCATCTACTTTTCTGAAGTACAAGCAAACACAGGAGGGTTATGGCTGACAAAGTTTGCAGATGACTGCAAACTGGGCGCCATAGTCGAAAACACATCTGACACAGATATCCTCCAGAAGGGCCTCACAGAAACGGATAACTGGTGCCAGAGCCATGGCCTGAAGTTAAACGCCAAAAATGCATAGTCATACCCTTCGAAAACAAGGTTACCCCTAGCTACCATATAGATGGCAATCCACTGAGCACAGAAAAAGTCATCAGGGATCTGGGGACCCAAGTTGACAGTAGCCTTCGCTTGACACTCATGTTGCTAAAGTAGTTAGGAAAACCTTCTATATCGCCCACCTGATCATGAAGGGATTCACATCTAGATCAAGGGAGGTCATCGTCCCCTGTACTCATCACTCATTAGACCTATGATTGAGTACAATGCCCGTTCGAATGTATCTGACCAGACACCTGATGCAGCTTGAAAGGCCCCAAAAGTTCCTCACCAAAAGGATAAAGGGTCTCAAAAATATGTCTTATGCTGCCCGACTGAAAGAACTCCAGCTCTATTCAGTCTCATACCGCTTGCTCAGAGGTGACCTGTGCCTGACATATAAGGCCATGTCAAACCCAGATTTGATGAATATGCTTCACCTCAAAAAATCTAGATCCCTCAGAACCACAAGGGCGGGAGACTTAAACCTTGACACGGCTATAAATAGAACGTGCTGGAGGGACAGATTCATCACCCAGAGACTCCCTATGCTGTGGAACAAAATCCCGGTACATGTGAGGCAGAGCACCTCGCTGGCCTTGTTCAAGAGGAATCTTGACCAATGGATGGGAGATCGCAGATATACCCCAGGGATTACTTCAGTGTCACTGCTTGACAGAGGCACAGAAAAATGATAGGCATAGTTTTTATTCAAACTAAAGGGGTGGCGAAAGCCACATAAATATGGGCTAGGCTTATAAATGCCCTTGGGCAGATAGCCTAGTATGAACCTATGAACCTATGAACCTAAGAAGTAGTGGTTGAGGAAATTCTAACCAATTTAAGATGTTTAGGGAAAGACAGTGGTAGGATTTAAACATATGGCTTACAATGAATCTAGCAACTTTATTATATGTAGTTTCTAGTTTTTTTTAAGAGGGTAGTTTGAAGGTTGTTCAGGATTTGTGAGCTATAAAAGAAGCAGGGAAGAAGGTAGGCTTGAGAGAGAGTTTTTTGACTTACTGGTAAGGAATGTTTTGTTTCTGTATAGCAGACAAAGTTTTTGATGAGTTTTCTTGATAAATCAAGAACGTGAAGGATGAATTTGAGTTGGTCATCTATGATGACTCCCCAAGGTTTGTATGGAATTCTACTGTGATAGTAGTATTGTTGAGGGAAGTGATAGTGAAAGAGAATTTGAGGTGGTTGAGTGATTTAGGTAGGAATAGTAAGAGTTTTGTCTTTCTTGGATTTACGTCTAGGTGGTTACTGGATAGCCTTTTTTCAATTTTTCAATTGATTTGAAGGACTTTTGGGTTAAAGAGTTCAGATCAGAGAGGTTATCGGCAATGGTGATGACTTTGGAGTCATCCACATATTGTATACAAAAAAATACGTGTAGAGATGATAACTGTAACAAACTTCGGTCCCACCAATTAGCGTATAACGACACAGTAATCCACGAGAAGATGAAATAAAACTCACAATTTATTTTTCGACATCACGCTGAGACACCATAAAAAATACACAGACGAGACTGCAGGAATAGTGTAGAGTAGTTTACCCCACACAAAAGCCTGCTGTATCAAACATAAATCGTGCACAACATAAAAATAATAAAAAACGCCAATACGGAACAAGTTTAGCGCTTTCAACCAAATATCTGGTCTTCCTCAGAACTATTGTCTTCCTCAGAACTATATTGTATACAAGATGATTGTGGACAGGATGTTAATAATAGATTGGTGAAGATGTTGAATAGTAATGGAACAAGTATTAATCTTTGAGGTACACCCATCTTGATGCGGAGAGTACGAAATAGAGTGAAAAGCCATTTAACTATTGCTGTCTGTCTGTGAGGTAGTTGACAAACCAGGAAATTGCTGAACTTGAAAGATTTAGGGTTGAAAGTTTGGCCAGGAGAAAGGGGTGGGAGACCTTGTAGTATGCTTTAAAGAGGTCAAGAAATAAGATGCCAGTTTGTTGTTGTCTCTGGCTAGTGAGATAGTATTGGCAAAGGAGATGAGGGCAGCAGGGGTGCTATGGTTGGGGTGAAAGCCATGTTGTATGGAGGTAAGTAAGTTTTCTCGTATTAAGTAGTCCAGGATTTGTTTGTGTACTCATTTCTCCAGAATTTTGTAGACGAGATAAAATTGCAATAGGCCTGAAATTGGAAAGTTCAGTGGAGTTACCACCTTTGTAAATGGGTAGAGTAAAGCATTGTCTCCAGATAGATGGTACTTTGCATTCAGTTAAAGAGTAGTCCATAAAGAGAGAAATATGAAGGGCTAGAGAGTTTGCAGCTAGCTTACGGAAAAGTGTGGGAAGGTTGTCAGCTGAAGGTGAACAAGGTTTCAATTTGAGAAGTAGGTATTTTATATAGCTAATTGGTACTAGTTTAACAGCTAACGTGTTATTGGGTTTGAAGGAGGTAGGGGTGTCAGGAGGATTGACATAGTTGAAAGTTTGCATCAATTTGCTGATAGTGTCTATGAAATATGTATTAAATATGGATGCTGTTTCTTGGGGAGCATTGTTTGGACAGGGGTTAGGGATTGTTGGGTTTCCTAGGTGTAGTATTTGATTTATAGAGTTCCGAATTTTTTTAGGGTTGGTTGTGTGTGAAGTTTGAGGTATGTTGTTAAAGTTCTTTTTGTCTTTATTGATGTGTTTATGGTAAGGTTGTGTATTTCCTTGTATGTTTGTAGGTGGGAGGGGAATTTAGTTTTGGTCCAGGTTTTCCAAGTATTGTCTCTCTTATGCCTTAGAGAGTGTGTATATTCAGATAACCTTGGGAAATTGAGCAATTTAACTGGTACATAGAGGGGCAAGGGAGTTAAGTTTGTTTAGAAGTATGGTCTTGAATTTTTGTACTGCCTCATCAAGTAGTAGATGGGATAGGAAGGGCCCGTTTATCGCTGAGATAAGGTCATTGAAGGTATCTGTGTTGGATGGAGATTTTGCGGCATTCTATAAAATGTATGTGGCTGGGGGTGATGGGGGAGAATCTAAGCACTTCACTTAGTGAGTCAGGTAGTGATTCAAGGTAGTGATATTTGTTTGGACTGGAGACAAGTATCCAGTCACTAAGTGAAGTGGAGTTGGCAGATTTGCTAATATGAGTAGGTGTGGAGATTAGTTGGGAGAAGCCATGCAAGTTAATGCATGAGCTTGGACTTTAATAGTTAGTGATAGCCAATTAATGTTCACCTCTCCATGGAGAATGGTTTCTTTGGGAATACTATGAGTAAACCAGGAGAGGACCTGTTCTAGTACAATGTGGTTGTCGACTGGTGGAATATATGTTGCAGCTATAGTGAGGGTATTGTGGTCATTTATTTTGCAGTTGGCTGTCAGAAGTTCTGCAGGAGAAAAGGAAGAGAGAGGGTTGGATATCAGGGAAAGAGTGAGGTGGTTGGAATAGATTATAGCAACTTCACCACCTTTTTAATTTGGTATATCTAGTGGTAAGATTTTGTAACCTGGGGGGAGAAATTCTTTGTAAGAGATATGAGGCTTGAGCCAAGTTTAGGTAAGAGTTGTTATATCAGGGAGCGGAGAGCCATCCAGACATGGAATTTGCTTGCTTTATTCAGTATACTTTGGATATTCATGGTGTACAGTGCTAGATGTTTGTCAGGCTGCTTTGGGAGGGGAGAGGCTGGATTAGAGGTTACGATATTAGGGAGGGTGGGGGAATTTGGACCTGGGTTGGGGTGAATGTCGCCTGATAGGAGCAAAATGTTGACTTGATGAGTTGTGGTAGAGAATGTGATGTGATAGAAATTATATTTTGGTTTGGTTTTAGGAGTGTTAGGGGTGCAAGGGGGATTTTGATTTTGAGGATGATGCAGTTAGTAGTTGGGAGGATAGATGGTGCTATTTTGAATGTGTAGAGTGATTGAAGAAAAGGAGTTTTGTGAATAGATGTTGGAGAGAGGTGTAATGCCTTTAATGATGTGTGATATGAGGAGAGGTATTACAAAATCAGTAGAATGAGTGTAGAGAAGGGAGGTAGAATCATGTTCTTGTGCAGAGAAAGTTGTAGGGGCAAGAATGATGTGTGTGGAAGCAGTAAGAAACTAGAAGGTATTTTTACAGCAGAAAAGAGAGAAGGGTTAGGAGTAAGTATAGGATGAGGAAGAGAGAGTAAAGGGTAGTAAGGAAAATCTAGGAACACTAGGAATGAGGGAGAGGAGGTAATATTTAATGGAGATAAGTGTGGAGTAGCTAGGTGAAATTAGTTGGGGGATAATAGTTGTCAAGAGTGTTAATGTGATTATTGCTTAGGCCGAGGTGTTCTCGAAGGTTGTGGAGTTGTTAGGAGAAGAGGAGTTGATGTTTAATAGAATGTAGAGTCTGGGAGAGGGCAGGATAGTTTAATTTTTTGTGTAAGTGTAAATGGATATTAAGGGTTGAGTAAGGTTGGGGTTGGGAAGAATATGATTGGTTCTGAGAGAGAGGAAGAGGAGGTGCTTAGAGAGTGAGTAAAAAAGTTGCTTGGCTATAAATGTAATGTGTTCTGGGGTGGGTGAATTATGGGGGTAGGGTAGGGGAGTGGAGTGAGCCTGAGTGTAGTAAGGGTGAATAGAGCAGGATCAGCTACGAGGCTGACCAGTGAGCACAAAAAATAATCAGCTGAAGCAACAAGACCAGGTCCGTAAATTAGAGCCACTGGATGTTTTTTAAGCAATGTTTCTGATAAAGTACTGGTAATGGAGGTAAAGTTTATACTGTAGAATGCTTGAAGCAAGACTATAAAGAGGGGTAGCTTTCCTGTTGTAAGAGTAGATCTTTCCAGATGGGAATTCAGTGCTAGTTTATAAGAATGGGAGGAGGGGACAGGGAGAGGGTCCAGTAGTGTGCATGCCTATAGTCAGTAATGTATAACTCTAATTTAATGAGGACTGAACATGCACTGCAAGCAGTTGTATTATAACTTACTGTTCCAAAGATGCAGCATTCACGTATTTTGGGGAACAGTCACAGCAGCCACTTCTGTTAGGCTGGGAGACCACAATGCAGTATAGGGGGGACTGTAATATAAAAAGAGAGAAAATTGATTAAATGAAAAAGGGAAAGAAAGAGAGTAGAATCCCAGAGAGATGCGTGGAAATGTAGTCTGGGAAATGAGCTGAGGTAAGAGAGGTAAATAAACAATTAACCTAGACAGCAGGTATGTATGATTTTTCTGGAAGTAGGTTAACAAGGTATCGAGTATATTGGTTAGCTTGGCTAAAACAGTAGCATCTGTATAAAGTTCAAATCTACGCTTATAAACATTTAGAAATTTCAGGCTACAAATTGTTTATAATACATTAAAAAAAGAGACCAGACAGTTAAAAACTCTAATAATGCTGTAATCTTCATTAGTGCCAGTGTGTAGCAGCAAATGATATTATCCACATTTATTTGCTTAGCCACAATCAAATATATCTTGCTACAGATAGATTCATTAAGTGGAAAATTCACTTATAACACTATTAAACAAAATAATCTGTCTTGCAACTAGTTGTTGTTGTTGTTGTCTTTCGTCTTTTCCCGGTTAGGGGTCACCACAACGGAACTCCGGTCCACTAATGATTGGCAGTAGATTTTTACGGTGCCGAGTTGCCAGCTCAACACCCAACCTTCAATAAAGGCACGCCCATTCACGCATGTCTTTCAGAATGCCACTCGACCCGCAGGGAGGACATGCAGACTCCACACAGAAGGCACTCCCTGCACAATAGCTGAGAATCGAAAGGGAGAACCTCTTGCTGTGAGGCAAAAACACTACTGCTGCACCACCGCGGATTAGTGTAAAATACACTTTGAACTCTGTTGAACTCTATTGAGCACAATAAACTATTGAACAGTTGTTGGTAGAGTCAGGTTTGTATGGAAAAGCTAGTTTAATACCTATTTCTTTGCATATTCAAGTAGATGATGGACGTGTTATAATTATGAGGTTGCATATCATCCAGTATCAGAAAAATGAGCTATCATAACTTTTAGGTTTACATACTAATGTGTTTCACCATGTACAATGATAAAATAGGAAATAACTAGTCAAGACTACAAGTGGCTTCAATAATATGCATGCAGAGAAAAGATAAAAAAAAAAAGAAAAACTAGCCAGGTTACACTACTGGAGTTGCATTGTCTGCTAAGTTCAGCTGCTATTAAGTGTTACTTACAATTTAAACATGTTCAACAATTTGTCAAAAAAAAAATAGTCAGGTTACACTACTGAAGTCGCACATTCTGCTCAGTTACTATTAAGTGTTACTTATGCTTTAATTATGTTCAGCAGTTTTGCCATTTGTAGCAGAAGCACACTTCATTATTAGAATAAAGCACAATTATCAGTTAGGCAATGCAGTAGTAAATAGTAGGAAAACAGCATTATCGCACAGAAGCAGCAGTTTCAATGCAACAGCAAGACATCAAACTTTTAGAAAAACTGTAACTTATGGGGCTGAATCAGAAAACTCAGAAATGTGTTTAGCCAGGGCATTATGACAGTCGTTCTTTCCAATATGGGGTCGCCACAGCAGAACTCCGGTCCGCTAATGATTGGCAGTAGATTTTTACGTGCCGAGTTGCCAGCTCTGACGCACAACCTTCAACAAAGGTACACCCATTCAGGCATGTCTCCACACAGTAGACGCTTTAGCTGAGAATCGAACAGGACAACGTCTTAGTGTGAGGCGACAACGCTACCGCAGCACCACCACCGCAGTACATATATATATATATATATATATATATATATATATATAATGTTCCCTTATCCTGTCCTTAAAAGCCGGTTTGTTTTCTCCAATGTAGAAACAATCACATTTCTGACAAAAAGCTGCATAAATAATAGCTTTAGAATGACAAGTACAATAAACCTTAGGGCTAATATTAATGTAACCCACAGTGACACCATCGGTGTTCAGCAAAAAATCTGCAAGTGTTGCAGCGCCCACATTTAAAAGTTTCCCATTTGCCTCAATTGTAGTTTTAGCCACCATTTTCTGTCTAAAAATCATACCATCAAAGTAAATAAAACTGTTTGTCAGAACCATATCCATCAAATTCATGACAACTTTAAATTCTCTCGCACTCAGTTCACTGTTTTCAATAAGAAACTCAATCAGTCATGCCCCTGTTGATATAGTATTACTGAAAATAGGTATTTGACATCTATTGTCAAAAGTAAAAGACTTTCATTGTATACTTTTTTTTGAAATTTGTGATAAAAAATCCCGAGTGTCCCTGGCTAAATATTTATAGGTTCATAGGTTCATAGGTTCATACTAGGCTATCTGCCCGAGGGCATTTATAAGCCTAGCCCATAGTTTTTTGGCTTACGCCACCCCTTTAGTTTGGAGAAACTATGCCCATTATTTTGCTGTGCCTCTGTCGAGCAGTGACACTGAGGTAACTCCTGGGGTGTATCTGCAATCTCCCATCCATTGGTCAAGATTCCTCTTGAACAAGACCAGCGAGGTGCTCTGCCTCACATAAACCGGGATTTTGTTCCACAGCATAGGGAGTCTTTGGGTGATGAATCTATCCCTCCAGCACGTCCTATTAATAACCGTGTCGAGGTTTAAGTCTCCCGCCCTTGTGGCTCTGAGGGATCTAGATTTTTTGAGATGAAGCATGTTCATCAAATCTGGGTTTGACATGGCCTTGTATGTCAGGCATAGGTCACCTCTGAGCAAGCGGTAAGCAACTGAATATAACTGGAGTTCTTTCAGTCGGGCAGCATAAGACAGATTTTTGAGACCCTTTATCCTTTTGGTGAGGAACTTTTGTGGCCTCTCCAGCTGCTGCAAGTGTCGGGTCAGATACATTCCGAGTGGGGCATTGTACTCGATCATTGGTCTGATGAGTGATGAGTATAGGGAGACTATGACTTCCCTTGATCTAGATGTGAATCCCTTCATGATAAGGTGGGCAATGTAGAAGGTCTTCCTAACTACTTTAGCAATATGAGTGTCGAATGAAAGGCTACTGTCAACCTGGGTTCCCAGGTCCCTAATAACTTCTTCTGTGTTCAGGGATTGCCACCTATATGGTAGCTAGGGGTAACCTTATTTTTCCCAAGGGTATGACTATGCATTTCTTGGCATTTAACTTTAGGCCATGGCTCTGGCACCAGTTATCCATTTCTGTGAGACCCTTCTGAAGGATATCTGTGTCGGATGTGTTTTCAACTACGGCACCCAGTTTGCAGTCATCTGCAAACTTTGTCAGCCATAACCCTACTGTGTTTGCTTGTACTTCAGAAAAGTAGATGCCAAACAAGAGTGGGCCCAGGACTGAGCCCTGCGGGACACCACTTGTGACAGGCTTTGAGTCTGACATGGCGCCAGCAACTCTGACCCTGTGGGTTCTGTCACTCAGCCAGTTTGCAACCCATCTTGTAATGGATGGGTTTACATTTAAGTTGATGAGTTTTTCAATGATACCCGAGTGAGGTATTGTATCAAAAGCCTTCGCCAGGTCTAGGTAGGCTGTATGGACTGCCTTTCCCTCGTCAATGGCCTTGGTGACTGTTTCAAAAAAGTCAACCAAGTTTAGAAGGCATGATCTGCCTTTGACAAAGCCAAACTTGGTTGGATCCAAAGTCTGCAAGTTCCCTATGTCTTTATTTATGAGATCCATTACGATCCTCTCCATGGCTTTGCAGATAAGGCTTGTCAAGCTAATGGGACGGTAATTTCCAGGGTCGGTGGAGGCACCGCCTTTGTGGAGTGGGACCACAGTCGCTGCGCCACTCCTGGGTACGAGTGTTATCCGGAGGTGAGACTAAGATTAAACAGCTGTCCTAACTGTGGGTTTAATTCCTCGTTGAGTTCATGGAGCACACAGCCGGGGACACCATCAGGTCCCATGGATGCTGTGTTCTTTGCCTTGGAGAGAGCAGTTCTCACCTGGGCGTTAGAGATGTTTGGGGGGCTACAATCATTTGGTATAGATATCGCTCCTTTAGGGGGGGAGGGTGGGGAGAAGTTTGCACTGAACCTTTCAGCCAGTATGTTGGCAATGTCTGTAGGATCAGTAATCTTCACATCATTTTGAACTAATTCTGAGCATATCTGGGAGTTTTCTCCTAGGTTTCTGACATAGCTAAAGAATGCCTTATGGTTGTCTTTAGAGTCCTTAGCTATTTCTTTCTCAAAATTAGCTTTGGATGATTTTATGAGAGCTCTTAGCTTTTTACTTATAGTGATCAGCGGTGTCTTATTAAGCCCTTGAATAGTTCCTTTGAGTTTGTAATCAGTAAACCTGGCCAAGGGGAATGTTTTAGAGGCCTTAGCATCAACTGTAGGTCTTAAAGGGGGGTTCAATAAGTCCTTGTGGACCTTCACTTTTCCAAAAAGTTGTAGGGGCCATAAGATGATCAACCTTTAAAAACCTAAATTTAGTCTGTCAGTTTCCCCCTTGCATAAGCATATTGTACAATAAACAATCAGTCTTCCTATGCCCTATATGTATTTTGTTATGTAAAACCTCGTCATATGTTTCCTCACCTAAAATAAACATTATTTTATTGTTATAGTTATTTGTGCTCATCAGGACCACCCCTCCCCCTTTGTCAGGTTTGATAATTCTCACTTTGTTGTTTTGACTTAACATTTTAAGTAAATTAAATTGATCTGAAGTAAATTTATATTTAACCGAATCAAGTTGTTTGTGCAAAAGTTCTTTAATATCACATTCATACAAGATTTCAAAAATATGTAAAACTTGATGAAGAGGGGAGTTAGAGGTACTTGATCTTGTCATTTAAACGAATGAGAAGAATTACCAAAACGGGGGAACTAAAGACTAAAATTAAACTTTTTAACAAACAATTTGAGGTCCAAAAGGTCTTCAAATTACTTTGCTGTAGCTGTGGATACAAAAGTTAAACCTTTTGAAAAAAAATTCAAAAAATACATCAGTAACTACTCTGTTGCTTTAATTAAGCACATTTAAAGCACCAGAGTTATTAACAGAAACAACATTTAATTGTCCCAGTGGTTCCAATAGTTGGTTGTCACCCCCCTCGGATGTTGTGTCTACCTTTGGCTGTTGAAAGGTCCCCCATCGACTGTGGTTGTACCACGTCTGGTTTGTCCCCCCATTTTGCTAAGATCAAATCCTCTCTGACCTCAAGGTGGGGGGGGGGGGTTGTCGACAATAAAGGGACGTCAGGATAGTTTTCACCTTGGTACACGCTTACCTGAACACCACTGTCCACATTATCCAAGTCATAAGTATGTGTTTGCATTGACCAAGCCTGAGACCTTTGGAGGTATGCTTTCCCTTCTTCATATTCAACAACATCTTATTTCAGTTTGGCTTATTTTTTATTTCTAAGGTGTGGGTCTAATGAATACTAATGAATCCAACAATAAAATAATGCTTCTTTTAGGTGAGGACACGTCTGAAGAGGTTTCACAATATGAAATGCATATAGTATACAGGAAGATTGATAGTTTATTGTAGAATATGCTTATGCAAGGGGAAATTGATAAGGCTGAATATGGGTTTTTAAACGTTGATCATTTCATGGTCCCTACAATTTTTGGGATACTGAAGGACCACACGGATCTATTGGAACATCCTTTAAGACCTATAGTTGATGCTAAGGCCTCTAAAACATTCCCCTTGGCCAAGTTTAGCAATTACGAACTCAAAGGGACCATTCTAGGGCATGAATATTTAGCCAGGGACACGGGATTTTTTATCACAAATTTCGAAAGACTTATACAATGAAAGTCTTTTATTTTTGACAATAGCTATCAGAGACCTATTTTCAGTAATACCATATCAACAGGAGCTTGACTGGTTGTTCGATTTTTGAGTAGAAGAGAAATTAAAGTTATCATGAATTTGATGGATATGGTTGTGACAATTTTATTTACTTTGATGGTATGGTTTTTAGACAGAAAATGGTGGTCAAAACTACAATCGAGGCAAATGGGGGACTTTTAAATGAGGGTGCTTCAACACTTGCAGATTTTTGTTGAACACTGTTGGTGTCACTGTGGGTTACATTAATATTAGCCCTAAGTTTTATTGTACTTGTTATTATAAGACTATTGTTTATTCAGCTTTCTTTCAGAAATGTGATGTTTCTATACTGGAAAAAAATATGGGCTTTTAAGGACAGGATAAAGGAGCATATATACAAATATATATATATATATATATATATATATATATATATATATATATATATATATATATATATATGTAGATATAGTATTGGAAAGAACAATCTTCAGAATGCCCTGGCTAAACACATTTTTGAATTTTCTGAGCATTGTATTTTATTTTTTTGGTATAGAAACTTCACATCCTCGTCCATGGGGTGGCGCCATGGACCTTTTTTTAGAGTTTTGCGTATTATTCTGGCAGATTAAAAGAAATGCTGGGGTTAATCAAGGTTTAAATAACAAAATTTGTATTAACTGTTCACTTAAGCTAAAATCTCTAAGGCTTATACAAGGTTTTATTTAGGCTGTACTCTTATAAGGTTTATTAATGTTAATGAAATATTTTTAGTTAATGTTTGTAACTTTTTCTTTTTTTTTTTCCCCCCTTGATGTGTCATGTGACTAATGATGTCATGTATTTAAATTGAGTTTGTGTGCTGGTTTGTCATTCTGTTGAAGTTTCACATTTGAAACAGAATTGCTCAATTAAATTAGTACTTTTATCTTGACTTGGCTGGTACCTTTCTTGGACTGCCTTAAAGTGTCCCTCCCAGTTGCATTTTCTATGGTGTACTTTGTTTGCTAAATGTTGTATATACATTCCTGGAATTAATATTAGAATACAGTGTTGTGATATTTAATAATCAGTTATGTCTACAAAAATCAGGTGTTGCTATGGGTACATCTTCACCAATAGTTATGCTAATTTAGTACTGGTGCTACAGGAGGAAATGGGTCTATGTAGAATCGTCAAATTGACATTTCAATTAAACCCACTTGGCCGAATCCACTTCTCTGAAATGCTATTACAACGAAACCACAGACTGCTGAAATCTTTTCCCTGTGAAAGGAGCCACTTGTTTCAAAGTAAAGGAGAAATACCCAGCAGAAAAGTCCACAATAAACCAAAAAACACTGAGACACTCCAGAAGCAGTCCTTTTGTAGTTTAATTGTGAAATAAAAACATAAAAAGCAGTTATACATTAGCCAACAGTCCTTAAATATAGAATCCAAAATGAACTTCTTTTCCCACTTCATAAGGACTTTTTTGGCATACATGGGAGCACATCTGGCCCCCATTGCCACTCCACTTATTTCCTTAAAGAATGCCCCTTCGAAGTACACAAAGTTATTATTTAACATTGTTACCATTAATTCATAACACACTCAAAACTCATTGGCAGAAAGATGGCCGTATTGGCTAATTGTTTCCTCAAACCATAACATGCCAATGTTGTGTGGTATACAGCCAAAAAGGTCTGCAATGTCAATGGTAACAAAAAGCACCTGATCAAGTCTTGTATTGTTCTTTATGTTTTTCAAAAAATCCCACAAGTGCTTTAGTATGCTCACATCTGTATCAGGGATGTTTTTTAACCTCACGTCTAAGTACTTAGTGAGGAGTTCTGTTACTGTGCCTGCTGCTGCGACTATTGGCCTTAGTGGGGGGAGTCTCTGTGTCCTTATGCACCTTCAGACTCCTGAAAATGGAAGAAACACATGGTCTTTCATTAACTAAGAAACTGTAGGTTTCCATGTTAATAAGCTCATTGAGCTATAAATCATATAACATTGAGTATATGTGCCTTTGGGCTATGTTGATTTCATTCCTTGACACCCTCGAGTATTTGTTGACATCATTCAAAATATCCATCATCTTGGCTTCATAATCCACATTACTCATGAGTACTTTCCTACCCCCCCCCTTGTCCGTCTTCATTATTCTAACATATGTATTCTCCCTAATCACTTTTATCAGTTCTCTTTCTTCCTTTGTTAAATTGGGTGGAAACGTATTCCTTCCTACCCTTTTACATAGCTCCTTCTCCACTAATAACTCAAAATTCTTCTACTCCTCATAATATTCCACTTTTTTCTTGAGGAAGAAAAGCCATTATGAGGGATTTATAAAGTACATATTCCCAGAAATCCTATCTTGTGAGACAATGAGAGATTTCTTTATATTCACCTAAAATCCCAGGCTGTGAAATATTTTTTTAATTTTATCCAAGCTAGCAAGTCTTAACAACCTGTGAAAAATCTGCAGAATTCAGCAGTCATTTAAATATGGGAAAATGTCAGTGCCCTGCAAACTGCAATGAGCTATTAAAGTAGCCAGGTACTTTGCAAACACTCTTAGACCTGATGGCAAACTAAAAGGCAGAGAAAAAAAAGAAAATGTAAGCCAGACACAGAAAAGCATGAAATGTAATCTAAAATCTTTGAGAATTTAAATGTGATAATGAGTATCTTTTAAAACTAAAGTTAATAGAAAACTGAGAGGCAGAGTGAGAGACCATTTGGAACTTTGGAATTTTGATATAAAGATTTAGAAGCGAAAGGTGTAAGACAGGTCTCCAGGGTCCTTCTTTCTTTGGAACCAGAACGATTCTTAAATAAAATAGTTTCCCTCTTTGATTTGAGGGAACAGGTTCTATAACCCTCTAAGACAGCATGTGATCCAGGATAGGAAGAAATAGTGACGTTTGATTGGATAGCTGTAGAAGAATCTCTTGAAAGGGAGAGATGGAATCTAGCTGTTAGTTGTAGCCTTTTGTAATAATTCTTAGTATTCAAGCATCTGAAGTTATCTGAAGCAGCAGAGGGGAGTACACATCTAGAATTTGATGTAGGCACACAGAATTGCCTGGCTGGAAATGGTAAAGCACAAGGGGGCAACTTATAGTCAGTTATTCTCCTTAGATTGTCCTTGGTTTTGGGAGAACCCTCCTTTCTTATTTGATTCTCCTCACTATTGCTTTTAGAAATTTTGTTTATCTGACCCTTGTTGGGAACACTTATTTTGTTTCTTGAAAAAGAAGCCTGTGTGAGGAAAAAGTTTTTATTATATTTTGGGAAGGAGAGTTGAAAAATATGGGTAACCCCGAATTAGCTTTCCGTCTTTATTAAACCTTTTAAGGACCTCAGCAGATGAAGGACCAGATAACACCTATGTATCCATGGGATCATTCAGGATCTCTGCTTAGAAATCCTCTGGTAAATTCTGAGAATAAAGGGAGGCAAATCTTCTCATCACTGACTCAGTTGGCGGCAGTTCGAGAGACGGCATCAGCAGAGTCATAAGCACATTTTAGAGAATGTTTGGCTACCTGATACGCAGAAGATGCTAAGGAGTTCGGAAATGCCTTAAACTAAGCCAGCAGAAATTTAGAAACATGAGCCTGACAGTTAACTATTCTGAAGCCTAAACTTATCAATGGCTTTTCCCAGCTTGTCAGAAGGACAGAGCGAGCTGCAGTAAGTAGTTTGGAGGATCAGTTTTTAGATAGAAAGTACTGCAAAGTCTAACCTGGAGGTTAGGAAAAAGGTATTTGTGGGTCTGGGGCACCTTATGTAATTTGTCAGATTTCTTGGGGAAGGTGGTTGTCAGTCAAATTGCAAGCTGCCAAGAAAGCATTCCCTAAGGCTTGCAACACTGGAGAAATAACTATAAAATAAGGTAAATCCAGCTGTAAAATGTTTTAATATATTTGGTGGGATTCTGGCATTTGTTTTTGTTCCCACTCTGGCAATAATATCAGAAAAAGGCAACTATTTAGGAGGACAATCTGAAAAATAACCCCCCACCCCCACCCCCCAAGTCAGATTCCTCATTCTATGGAGTGGAAACTTGTGAAGTACAGTCCATGTCTAATTCATGTCCTTCAGAATGGGATTCAAAGTCTGATAGAGAGGAACATTGTTTCCTTTTAAATGAGGGTAAGAATCAGCATTTATATACTGAAAGGCTGTAATGCAACTGTTAACAAAGCCCACTCAGTCCTCCTTATCTGGTTTAAGAGAAAACAGATAATGACTAGTTTTATGTTTCCCTTTTTCTGTGAGACCCCTCCCCATAAAAGAATGGTCTGAAGGTTAGTCCTTTCCTCGGGAATGAAGCTCCTCTGAGTGACTTAGTGAAGGAGCATCACCTGGTCTCTTCCCTGACACTGGCAAGAGTGGTTCTGCCTTACCCAACAAGGGCAACTGAATGGCTGCAAAGGATGTGTCTGCCTCGTGGTCCTTAATAGCTTGCCTTGAAGCAGAACCAGAGGGACTGGAGTAAAGAGATGAGGGGTCTGAGGAACAACAAATGGCCACAGTGATTTCACCCAACAGTGGCTGAGACAAAGTGGTAGCCAGAGAAAAGACTAGTACCCGTGAAGGTTACGTATTTTGTTTTCAAGTATGAACTTATTTGCAGGTGTTTTTTTTTTCCATTCGAAAAAGTTGTACTAATTGCTGTTTTTTTTTTCTCTCAGGAGGTTATAATATTCCCAAAGGTGTAAATGCAGTCATCATACCATATGCCTTACACAGAGATCCAGAACATTTTCCAGATCCTGAGGAATTCAAGCCTGAGCGATTCCTGTCTGAGAACAGTAGTGGACGCCACCCCTATGCCTTTATTCCATTCTCAGCAGGGCTCAGAAATTGCATTGGTATGTAGACTATATTTTAATATATCATGATACATTTGCAGCAATTTAGACTTTAGAAATGAAATTCCGTTTATTTCAGGCTATTTATCTCTTCATTCATTGCGTGAAACAATTTGTAGCAAAAGGGTCAGTAGCATAATCAGGAAATAATGTTAGTAGTGTTCAGCATGCCTGCTTAAGATCTAGCATTTTACAATATTATTCCCTTTTGCTTACTGATCACAAAGGTTTATGTAGCACCTTATTTTAACAGTTGTATATATGAAGCCGGTATCATCATTCTCTTAACAAAAAATAATTTATTTTTTTTATTTATTTCTTTTACATTTTTGACCAGATTAGTCCAACTGGGCAGATGCTCTTTTTCAGCGAAGCCCCACAAAAAAGTACAGTATGTGATATAGAGTGACAGAAAAAGAAAAATGACGTACATTTTTTCTTATATGTTATCTGTACATACATGTAATATATTTGCTAATTACATATTTACATAGAATTAAATGAAACAAAAGATATTAAGTAGTGTGGCAGTCACATAGAGGAAATTAAATGGATATTCACAGTAGGATTCTATGGATGGTTACATATATATGCATATGATATTACGTAGGTTAGGGATAAATGAATAAATTGTATACTTCTTAAAATTTTAGATTGAAATTTAAGGTATTCATTAAGATGTGTCCCCCTCTACGTGAAACTGCATTTGCTGCATTCATGAAGGTGCTGTTACATTTTTGAGGTGCTTTTTGCTTTCTGTCTCTTGTCTAACTGTCATGCCTCCCCAGCTGAATTCATGCCTGTTTATTCTTTAGTGGTGGGAGTCCCAGGTTTCCTTATAGTGAGAGATGTCCAGATGGACCAACATGGAGGCAGACATTTGGGTTGTTTGCACCCTCATCAGCATCTGAGAAATGAAGGTGTTTTTTATGTATGGCCTAACCTTTCCCTGGTGGTAAAAGCATGAATATTTGCATTACAAAGAGGATTGTCTCTGCCTCACTGTTCATGCACATATGCTTATGAACATGTACTGAAAAAAAGCTGCTAACACCAGCTTGGGTGGTCATGTTTATATCCTCCCTCCATTATATCCCCATTTCCCAACTTGATTCCATTACCAGCCATTGTTTTATTAGTAAAGCGGTCGTTCAAATCAGCAACCATAGTACCTGCCTGTGGCATCAATTACCTGAATGCTAATCAGACATAGGGCATAAGAAATTATGTTAGACCTTTCTTACTATATGCAACTGACAAAGGTTAAAGGAGTTATTATGCTTTGCTCTGTGACTTCCGTTTTTTTGTATTTTGTCCACTGTGTTCTTCCACATACTTAAGCATGATTTTTTAATTATCTATACATGCCTTAGTTTGCAGATGGTGTTTACAGTTTCCATCTACCTCAAATCATGAATAGGATCAAAGCAGTAATACTGTGGAGAACCAATGTAATTACTTTTATACTGGGAGTGTAATAGGCTGTCTAAAACTTAATTTTTTTTTGTAAAACATGCAATGATAATAAAAATGTAGAAAGGCTACATTAAGCTAAGTAAATGTGGTGCTCACCAAATCTTGTATATAAATTGTAAATTATACTGAAAATGTTTTTGCTGTCAGTGGAAGTACAGTAGCATTGTTATAAAGAGAAACTAAATCTGCTTCTCAAACATGCTAACACTTTCGATCTCAGTGCTCCGTAAAATTTTTCTCCAGGTCAAAAGATGCAATTAAACTTAGTTGAACTCTTTCCTCCAGAGTTTGTAAATCTTTAGAAACGGGAAACCATCATTTCAGTGAGAGGCTGACAGTATTATGTTTAAGGAGAGTATTTGGAGAGTATCATACAGTGAGCACAAAGTTTTAACCTTATGATGGACATTTGCAGGACCAGGATTGGTTAAGATGTTGTTTAAGCAGTGGTTTAAAACTACTGTGTTTGTTGGAGAGTTTTATTTGTGTGGGTATAACAACATGTTGAGAGTAGAGTGAGTCTCCTGCAACTTCATTTGACTTATTTGTAAGTAATAAGAATTTGTTACTATGACGGAGGCCCCTTGCTGGACAGTAGGGCAGTAATACGTTTTGTAGTGCAAGACATTTTTTCTGGATGATGAATGAGTTAGTGTTCTATAGTTAGTTGTGAATAGGTTAGGTAGTTGTGCAGTTCAAGCCAGTTTAATTGCTTTAAGCTATGGCAATGGTGGGTCCTATGAGGGAGACTGGTGGCAAGTCTAGCTATTTTATTGTAGCAGGAGGCAAGTTTCTTTCCTTGACTATTGTTTAAGTTTGTTAGGATAGCAAGTGACATATAAGAGAGTTTGCAATAACACAGTGACAGCTAGAGTTTTTCTTGCAGTATCTGTAAGGAATCCATTGATCCTATAAAGGGAGCCTACATTCCAGTGAGTAGATTTAATGATGTGCAGTATATGCTGGTCATATTCGAGATTGTCAACTATTATAACACCTACAAGTTTGCTGTGAGTTACAGTTTCAATGACAGTATTATTTGCTGACTTTATGGTAAAACATTGCTTTTGATTTTGGCAACATTTTGAGGTAAAAAGCATTAAATTAAGTTTTCTTGGGGTTGAGTAGGAAGTTTGATTCTTTGAACCCGGTTTCTACAGAGGAGAAAGATTTTTGGGTAATGTCTTGGAGCTTATTTATTTTTGAGGCTGCACATATTAATGTTGAGTCATATGCATAATGAACTAAACTAGGTTGGTGACTGGAGGTGTGGAGGTCATTAAATATATTAAATTGGGGAGGACCCAAGTTACAGCCCTGAGGGACATCTGTAGTAACTGGTTGAAAGGATTAGTAGGTGTTTTGCCATTTAACAGCTTGTTGACTTCCAGATAGGTGACTAATGGGAAGATGAGAGTATAGCAGGAGACACCAGGCCGAGACTTACTGATATAATGTTTATTAAAACAGTAAAAACGTATAAAAGTGCACCATAAGCATTTTCAAGCAAAAGTGCTCTTCATCAGATGATACATAACAAACAAAACAGTCAATTTAAAATACATCACTACCAATTAGAGACTAGTATTTTACCTCCTTTTTCTTAATATGGGTTTTAAAGGGATAACAGCATTCAGGCCAGGGGGTTTGTCATCCCCAAGCCTTATTATGAATCTAGTTTCATTGCATTCAGTTTCATTAACCAAATTTCCACCTCTATCATGTTTATTAACTATCTGTAACACCATAAACAAAAATGAATGCCCTGTCCTGGTGTCTCCTGCTATACTCTCACCTTTCCATTTGGCTCTTGTTGGCGGCGAGACTTTGGTGCAAGGCAACAGTTTTGTTTGATTTAGATAGGTGGCTAAGGAACCACACACAACAAGGAGTATTTTGAAAGTCCTATCAAGGAGAGTCTAAATGAGCAGTTGCTAGTGCGAGACAGTATCAGATGCCTTTGACAACTCTAAGAACATGGAGGACACAAGCAGACCGTTGTTTCTATGTTGCTTTATTATATTGGCAAGATGTAGTAGAGGAGTAGTGGTGCTGTGCTGGGGCCTAAAGCCATGTTGTGTTTCTGAGAGCAGGTTATTTGTGGTTGCATCAGCTGCATATGGATGCATTTCTGTAATGTTTTGGAAAGTGGGAGACAATCGCTATCAGTCTGTAGTTATTAAACTCTGCCACGTTTGTCCAGTGGTATGATGTCATATGGATGCATTAATTAGTATGGACACAGGGAAGGCTATGACTTCTACAGCCATTTTTAGGTAGTCTGATGGTAGTTAGTTTACAGCTATGGAAGTAGTTTTTAGTATAAGGAGCAACTTCAGTATGAGTGAGGTGGATACTGTACTAAAACTGAAGAGCTGTGGGTGGTTTTGATTGGACAGGGATAGAGTGAGGGTAGCAGATGTGTTAGTGTTTGAGAGATAATATTGAGTGTATAAAGCAAGAATTAAACTGTGTGGTGACAGAGTCTGTTGTATTGCCTGTTTTTGGAGAGGGACTGGTTGTCTTGACAGGGTGGAGTAGTCTATTTAGTGATGACCAAAAAAGTTTTGGGTTGTTTATGTTTGTTTTGTAGGTTAGTACAGTGTGCTTGCTTATCCTGTTTGACATGGAGTTTTGCAAGGTTTCTAAGATGCCTAAATTTCCGGAAGGCATTTTGAGTTCTATTTTTATATCTGTTTTCCAGGCTTTATCCCTTTTTAATCAGGATTTTATTTGTTTCCTTGGTCAGCCGTAGTACTGGGTTGGACTTTACTCTTTTATTTCTTTCTGTTGCTAGATTATTTAAGGTCTGTAAAAATATGTTAGTAAAGTGTTCTACATAAATATCTACCTGTATTATTCTGAGTACTTTCCAGTTGTATTTTTTTAGTGTTTAGTTGAAAACATCTTTGCTGAATTTGGTTATATTTCATATTTGATTACAGATAATATGTTTATCTAGTTTATGTTGAGCTCCAATAGCACGTGTAGGTATGTGGTCACTTATGCTCTCTGAGAGGCAGCCTAGTTTTGTCAGTTTGTCTGGTTTGTTTTTAAGAATTCAATCTAATGTTGAGGGTCTCCCTGAAGTTTTATTGATTCTAGTAGGTGTGTTTCTTAATTGTCGGAAGATGTACAAGTTTATGGATTCAGTGGGGGTAGTGGAATTTATGAGTTGCCAGTCAATATTTTAGTCTCCAAGTATTATAGTTCCATGATTAATCTGTTTGGATATCCAATACAGGATGCTTTCAGCAGTATCAATGTTATTACCTGGTGGTGTATAAATTGCTGTTAAACATATAGTTTTTCTTATTGTTGATTTTTAGTAGTTCAGCATTGTTAAATGTGTGTGTTTCCTGTGGAACTAAGCTAATGGTTAGGGAATTTTTATAGATAATCGCTACAACACCTGCATGCTTTTGTCTGCTATGCCTGAGTATATTGTATCCGGGGGGGGGGGGGTGATCTCATTATCCTTCATTTGTTTTTTTAGTCAGGTTTCAGTACTTATGACTACATCAAACGTGTATGTGGCAAGATAAGGATGTATTTCATGGATTTTATTGCAAGTACGTCTCAGATTCTTATTTACGGTACGTTTGGGTTCTGTTTTTTGCTGAGATGTATTAGATGACTGGTTTATTCTGGGTTTGGAAGTGATGATTTTATGAACAGTGGGACCTGGGTTGGGGTGAATATTTGTGCTAATTTTTTGAATTGATGTTTACAGAGGGAAGCGTGTCACCAGTTATATTTAGGCCTTGGTTTGATATTTGATCATAAATTTGAATGCTTAGTTTTAAGATTATTTATAGAAAAATAAATCAGACATGGTTTATTTGTAGAGATAGGGTGTTATGGAGAAAGCCAGTCTGGGTAGATGTTGATATTCTTTGTGAAGACTGGTTGAAGTCCTAACTATTTGGAGGAAGTGGATTTGATAATTGGTGATGAAGGCTAGTAGAGTGAGGAGGAATAGTAAAATAATCTGAGTTAGGGGCATTTTATTTAACTTGGGTTTTATCGTTGCTGTAAATTAGGATAAGAAAATGTTAGGAGGGTACTAGGTTAGTTGTCAAGATGTAATATGATAGTTATAGGGGGCACGGATTAAGAAGCTGAGAGAGAGTCTTTGTTGGCACTAGAGTGGATATTACTATTAGTAATTTTACTGATTGTTTTCCTACTGGAGGAAACTGATGGTATTAGAGGTATATGTGGGTGTTGCTATGGAAGTATAAATATAGAGTTAGAGGGGGTGTGTGGGAATTGGGGGTAAGGAATGAGCCTGAGCATTAGTGAGGGTGAACAGAGCAGGTTGAAAGCTTGTCAAGAGACAGAGAAAACAATCAATCAATGACTTAATGTAAGAGAGAAGTAAAAGGAACAATGCAGTTTAAATGGTCTCTGTGCCAGTAGATGAATGTCTTGGTTTTGTTGCTTTAGGACACAGCTTTAGTAAGTGGGTTAGTTCAATGTCACCTTGAACTGACTAATGGTGATAGCAGTAAAATAAAATCATGTAAGGAGGTTTCTATAGACTTAGAAATGCAAACTCCAAAAGGCTAACTCAACCCCCACAGATCAGAAACAATGAGAAAATGTAAGCCAAAATGCAGTAGTTCAGCTCTAGGAAAATACTGGCTGAGAACTCAAACTTGGCTACACAAGAAGAGAAATAAGCTTAAAGGAGAACCGCATGCACAGACTAAAAAAACATGTTTATTTCATCATGTTTAGATGTTTCCAATATTTTAACCCCACTGTGGGACTCTTTACAGGTTTTTAAATATTTTTGGGACTCTTTACAGGTTTTTAAATATTTTTATATGTAATTTAAGAGTCTAGCCACATGGGGTCTAGCATCTTGCCGAGAGTTCAACATTTTTGTAAACCTCCATGTATCCCAGAATTCAGTGTTTGTCCTTAACACATTACATAACACAGCCTTTTTTGTTCAGAAACTTCTGTCACTGCATTCATTTTACATGCATACACAAGGGTTTTTCATTCTGTAAATTTCAACTAAAATATCCTGCTGTTAAATGCTTACTTAAAAAAACTAACTGAGACAAAGCCAGAGAACAGACTTTCCAAGTCTTTTTTTACTGCTTCTTCTTTACAGAGATCTTAATTTGCTCTCTTTTGTGATGCCTGAGCCGTAGTTCATTAGATCATCTCCCCCTCCCCCTTCACACTTCCCCTCCCAAGCTGTCAAAGTGCTAAAAGTAATTTGACCTGTTGTTGTTGCTTTGATTGACACCCCACCACAGGAGACTTGATTCATCCAATGTTTCCTAGTTCTAGCCTTTTCTTTCTAACAGTGGGACACTTATTTATGCAGCACCATGGCTTCCTGTCATGAAACAGGGATGCATAGTTCAGAGTATTTGGAAACACACTTGTCAAATAAAACTACCTACTTTCTCTGGGCTATCCTGTTTGCCTGAAATATACACAATATTTTAAGTGCTGTAAACAGAATAGTTAATGGACGAAAAATACTAATTTGACTTGCTTAAGGTTCAGGTATCATCTGCTTACTCAAATCACTGCTGCCTCACTATACGAAGACTAAGTCTTGTAAAGCCCATGTACACATTTTTGTTTAGAGTTTACCATTATGCCAACAATTACACATGTCTTATTGATTACATGATTCCAGTAACAGGTTTGCCGGTATGTATTTCTTGAGATTGTTTTACGTGAAAACTTACTGGCCCCAGTGTGTGATCATACAGTGATATAGACCCATGCTGAAAAGCACTATGTGCAAACAGTAATACATGTACTACAGCAAAAATATGTTCCATGGAGACTTTTGCAGGACAGTAGGCAGTGTCTAATTGCATTTTGATAATTATACATGCTTACACACCCTTTTTGTGTTTCTCCTTATAAAAAGCCACCACATCACTATTCATCATATATCTTAGAGATTTTTGTTTTCAGCTTTAACACATAAATATATTACATATGCAGATACATTATATATATATATATATATATATATATATATATATATATGTATATATATATATATATAACTACTCAACAACTAGTCACCACTCCCACAAGAGGGGACAACATACTAGACCTGATCATTACCAACATGGGGACCCTATGCTCCACACCAGAAGTATATCCCTCATTGGTAAGATCAGACCATAAACTAATTTCACTGGATGTCCACATCCCGACCCCACCCCCAGCCCAGAAAACCACAGTGAAAAACTTCTCAAAAGCAAACTTCTCACTTCTCAAAACCGAAGTGGAATCCTTCAAGGCCCCAGAGCCAGTGGAAACTACAGCCCAAACTGCAGAATCCTATATAAATGCATTCTACGGACATCTCCAGGAATGCATGGATCATGCTATCCCAAACAAAACCAAGACCCAATCATTCAAAGGCAGGCATCCAGTCTGGTGGACCCCTGCCATAAATAAACTGTACAACAGAAGGAGGAAGCTACTACATGATAGAGCAAAATCCCTAATAGGGAAGGCATCTCTGATCAGTACTAGCAAAAAATTACGATCCCTCATAAAATTCTCCAAGGCCAGCTTCGAGAGAAAAATTGCACAGGACACCAAAGACAATCATAAGGCTTTTTTCAGTTATGTTAGAAACCTGGGATGCAACTCCCAGACTTGTTCTGAGTTGATTCTAAACGACAAAAAAATACACTGAACCCACAGACATCGCCAATATCCTGGCAGACAGGTTCAGTGCAAACTCCCAAAAGAGCAAGTATCTATCCCGGCAGAGGGCTGCCTCCCAAACATCTGAGATGCTCAGGTGAAGGCTGCCCTGTCCAAAGCAAAAAACACTGCTTCCATGGGACCAGATGGCGTCCCAGGTTGCGTCCTACATGAACTACAAGAGGAACTAATCCCTCAAATAAAACGGCTATACAATCTCAGCCTCACTACAGGATATGTGCCCACAGAATGGCGTACAGCAACAGTGGCCCCACTCCACAAAGGTGGAGCCTCTACGGACCCTGGAAACTATCGCCCCATAAGCCTGACTAGCTTAGTCTGCAAGGCTATGGAGAGGATCATCATGGAGCTCATAAATAAAGACATTGGGGACCTACAGACACTAGATCCTACCCAGTTCGGCTTTGTCAAGGGCAGATCCTGCCTTTTGAACCTGGTTGACTTCTTTGAAACAGTCACCAAAGCCATAGATGAAGGGAAGGTAGTCCACACAGCATATCTGGACCTTGCAAAGGCATTTGACACAATACCCCACTTGGGCATCATAGATAAGCTATCCAGCTTAAATATAAACCCCTATGTCACAAAATGGGTCGCAAACTGGCTCAAAGACAGAACCCACAGAGTGAGAGTTGCTGGAGCCATGTCAGACTTGATACCGGTCACAAGTGGCGTCCCACAGGGTTCTGTCCTGGGACCACTCTTGTTCAGTATATACTTTTCTGAGGTACAGGCAAACGTGGGAGGACTATGGCTCACCAAGTTCGCAGACGACTGCAAACTGGACGCCATAATCAACTCTCCAGCTGACACAAATATCCTTCAAAAAGGTCTCACAGAGACAGTTAACTGGTGCCAGCGCCATGGTTTAAAGCTAAATGCCAAAAAATGTATAGTCATACCCTTTGGCAAAAACAATGTGCCCACAAATTACCACATAGGCGGAAACCCATTAAGTACAGAGAAAGTTATTAGGGACCTGGGGACCCAAGTTGATAGCAATCTCTCCTTTGAAAACCACATTGCCAAAGTAGTTAGAAAGACCTTCTACATAGCCCACCTCATCTCGAAGGGTTTCACATCTAAATCAAGAGAGGTAATCGTGCCCCTTTATTCATCCCTCATCAGGCCCATCATAGAATACAGTGCCCCTTTTGGGATGTACCTTACCCGACACCTGCAGCAATTAGAAAGACCCCAAAAGTATCTCACCAAGAGGATCAAGGGTCTCAAACAGATGCCATATGCTGCTCAGTTAAAAAAAACTCCAGCTCTACTCAGTTGCATACCGCCTACTTCGAGGTGATCTATGCCTGACATACAAAGCTATGTCAAATCCAGAATTAATGGACATGCTCCACCTCAGTAAATCTAAATCCCTTAGAGCCACACACTCGAGGGACTTGAACCTCAGCACAGAAATAAATAGAACTTGCTGGAGGAACAGGTTCATAACCCAGAGGCTCCCTTCGCTCTGGAATAGAGTTCCAGTTCATTGAGGCAGAGCACCTCACTGAATCTCTTCAAGAAGAATCTCGATAAGTGGATGGGGGATCATAGGTTTGTCCCAGGGATTACTCCCGTGTCACTATTAGACAGAGGCACAGTAAACTAAACCTTAAAAAGGGCACAGTATACTCAAATCAAGGGGTGGCGTTAGCCATACAGAATTGGGCTAGGCTTATAATTGCCCCAGGGCAGATAGCCTAGTATGAACCTATGTATATATATATATATATATATATATATATATATGTATACACACACACACACACACACACATATATATATATATATATATATATATATACACACATACACACACACATATATACACACATTGTATATATATATATATATATATATATATATATATATATATATATATATATATATATATATATATATAGATATATATATATATATATATACACACACACACATTTTATATATATATATATATATATATATATATATAGATATATATAGATATATATATATATATATATATATATATATATATATATATATATATATATATATATATATATATATTCACTTCAGAAGATCGAATTGCCAAAATCTCGAACTGCAAATAACCGAAACCAAAAGCTCGAGTTTCGGAAACTCGAACTTCTGAAGCGAAACCATCAAAAAAAAAAAAAAAACACAAACTTCACTTTTGCAGGGGGGCTGTGCCCCCACACCCCCTCTACTTAAATATACCAACTCCAAGATTGCGCTACAGTGGGGAGATGGGAAATCTCCCATCTTGCGCTATATGTGGAAGTGCAAAACGGGAGATTTCTCATTTCCTGCCAACACCGCAAAACAAATAAAACATTACGTACACACAGAGCATACAACAATACTTGCCTCTGTGTGCACGTAATGTATTAAGGTAAGTAAAGTCTTATTTCTGAACACTACACACATTCGATTTACTAAAATCTCGATCATATGGTCTCGACCATATGAAATTCGAGATTTCAGTCATTCGATTATGTGAAGTGTTCCCATATATATATATATATATATATATATATATATGGTTTCACTTGAAACCATGGAATTAACACTACGTCGAGTCGCACATCATCGAGACTACAACGTCGTAAACCCAAACCAACGAAAAGTAAAACCATCGAGTTGCAAACCATCGAAAAAAAACTGCATAACATCACGAACTGAAAGGAACACTATAAACAATATGTGCGTGTTACCAAAACATCGAAATGTGAAAGACGAACACACATAACAGACTGTGATAGTGAGTGTTCCGCCATTTTAGTCTGCTATGATCTAATTGTTTAAAGTGACAAAAACACTTATATAATTACCTGCACCGGAAATCTAAAAATGAGAAGGTATGTACGAATATACACTATGTAGCAAACATGTATGGAACTCTGACAGTGTAGCTACATGTATACCTTAAACTCGATGGTATGAATCTCGATGATTTAAATTTTCATTGAAGTCAGTGGTATGACTCTCGATGATTTTAGTTTTCATTGGTTTGGGTTTGCAACGTTGTAGTCTCGATGATGTGAGACTCGACGTAGTGTTAATTCGATGGTTTCAAGTGAAACCATATATATATATATATATATATATATATATACATATATATATATATACACACACACACATATATATATATATATATATATATATATATATATATATATATACACACACATATACACACATACACACAGTATAGATTACATATTACAGGAACTGTATCAACAAGGAAACTGCTGTGGCCCATGGTGAATGCCTTCATGTCACCTTGTAACATGAAAATCTGTGCATTACCTGTACACAGACAGCAAGTATCCCCAGGCCGGTAATATGCAACACTCCCTGGAATGACTAAGGAACTAAGGCAGTAGAAATTCATTCCTGAATTCCTATTTTCAGAACGATTTTAAGTCTACTGGTGAAATATAGTCATATGAACAGTTTCCAAAACTACCAGTATTAAAACTTACATTAGCAGTGTAACAGCCCTCACATGCCCATACAGCTTTACTCAAACACAAGCTTCTATTCCCTAATGCATTTTGCTTTTAAGAGGTATTCAAATGCCTGTGCAATTACTTTTCTTCTATTGTACAACTAGACATAAACCCTGCAATTCATACTTGAAAGAAATTGTGGTTCCCCAGTGCATCCCTCTCATCAGCAGCCCATTATCTGAATTATCACTGCGCAGTGTGTGAACTGCAGAAAATGACAGTCTTGCTGGAGGGGCTTCTGATCAGACAGCCATTAACTGCTTACACAATATCAGTTTTTGATTCAAAAACTGGGTCCATGTCTGCTGCTCTGTCCTTAGTGTGCCAATACTTGCATACAAAACTTGGAAATAGTACAGCAGTGATAGTTTTTCCTGGCAGTCAGACAACTTTGTTTTATGCATGCAATTCCTCATTCGATAGCAAGGGTATGTTTGCCTTTGTCTATTCCCTCACTGCAGACTACACAGGATAGTTGCAGCCAAAGAGAAGCCAACTAGGGACAACTAAATGCTACACAGATAATTGTAATGTCTACAACTGCGACTTTTTCTACTAACTGGGCATACATAACTTTGGAAGATGTTGTCTTGTTAATGCAGGACTTCAAATGTTACATTAGGTCTCACTACTGTTGCCACTATTTTGTCATGGACAATAAAGATGAAATGTTACAATGTTTGCCTCTTTCATTTCATGCCATGCCTATTTAGACAAGCTCACCAGCCTGAACATAAACGTCTGTCACAACATGGGTTGCCAATTGCCTCATGGACAGAGCCCACATGGTGAGAGTTGAAACCGGTTACAAGTGGTGTTCCCAGGGCTCAGTCCCACCCCTCCTGTTCAGCATATATTTCTCAGAGGTACAGGCATGTACAGGAGGACTATGGCTGACCAAGTTTGCAGACGACTGCAAACTAGGGGCTATAATAATAAACAACCAAAATCCCAATGGAATAAACTTTACAAGAGTCTGGGGGTGGGAGGATGACATAATGGTTAAGGTGTTTACCTTAAAAACACAAGGTGCAGCGTTTGATTCTCACATGGGCTAACTGGCTAAGCTTCAAATGGCCCAAAAGGGCAGTTAACCTAGTACTAATCTATGAACCTATTTGATTATTTTATTGTTTAATTTTTATAAAAATGTGTATTTAAACAGCATTTGTAGTTGAATTTGTATTCCATGAAGGTGTTTTACACCCAGGTGCTAGAATAAATCTTTGCTTTTTATGTGTTTTTTGTAGTCTCTTGTGAAATTTATTCCATTCTGATTTTGGTAGTTTATTATTCAAAAGACCTTTGGTGGTTTTGGTATACAGGGGCTATAATTAACTCTCTGGCTGACACAGACATCCTACTAAAGGGTCTCACTGAGACAGATACCTGGTGTCAAAATCATGGCCTCAAGCTAAATGTCAAAAGTGCATAGTTATCCCCTTTGGAAAAAACAAAGTACCACAAACTACCACATAGGTGGCAGTCCCCTAAATATGAAACACATAAGGGATCTGGGCACCAAAGTAGATAGCAATCTCTCCTTTGATAATCACATTGCCAAAGTGGTTAGAAAATCCTTCTGTGTGGCCCACCTAATCACAAAAGGGTTTACGTCCAGATCAAAAGAGGTCATTGTGCCCCTCTACTCACTCAGACGCATCATAGAGTACAACACCTCATTTTGGATGTACCTTACAAGACACCTGCAACAGCTAGAAAGACTACAGAAGCAAATCACCAAGAGGATCACTGGCCTCAAACAGATGCCCTATGCAGCTCGAGTGAAGAAACTCCAGCTTTACTCGGTTGCATAACGCCTGCTCAGAGGTGATCTCTGCCTGACATGCAAGGCCATGTCCAACCCAGAATTGATGGGCATGCTCCACCTAAAGAAAACCTTATCCCCTCGAGCCAAAGGCTCTAGGGATCTAAACCTCACCACAATAAATAGAACGTGCTGGAAGGCTAGATTCCTGTCCCAGAGACTTTCCATGCTTTGTAACAAGATTCCAATCTACATTAGGCAGAGCTCCTTGCTAACTCAAGAAAAACCTTGATTGGATGGGAAAGAGAAAGTTTACCCCTGGGATCACTTCAGTGGCTCTGCTGGACAGAGGCACAGGAACTAATCTTATGGGCCCTCGAAAGCCAACACATTCTGGCTAGCCTTATAAATGCCTTTGGGCATATAGGTTTGAACCTATGAACCTATCACAAAAGTTTCTATATGGTCCTGCGAGCAATCTCTCCATAATCTTATTCACTTAAGAGTAACTATCTTTGTATATTACAGGATATCTGTAATCAAATGACTGTCCTCAGTGCACTCTCCATAACACTGACCAAGTGCTCAAAAAAAAAAAAAAAAAAACACTTGCTCATGACTGTAGCAGACAAACAGTTTTCAGGACTTAGTTGCCAGTTACATACCAAGTTTTGCACAAGGCAGACCAGAATTATCATTTTACGTTTATCTATGATCAGGCAGTATGGATCAGTGTCAGACACTGCATTTCACATTTCTTGGGAAGTATTTACAAGTGGAATTCACTTACCTTATACAAGGTCACTGCAAACCAGTGCTGCAGCCCATCTCAGTGTCCAAGTAATAGTAGATGTTTGGAGAACTAGTGTCCCAGTCAGTTCCAACCTTGCACAATACCTCAGCCAGGCCACTTATTTTTTCATGAAATAACAGGTTGCCAGGATTCCACACATTACCGCTCCACGGATAAATCTACGATCATGATGGTTCTTGCACAACACCTGTCAGTAGAAGATAATATTCAGTTCTTCATGTCATAGCTTCCATGTCAATTTTTCCTCAGGTCATACCTTCCAGAGCAATTTTATTGTAATACTCATCCAACATACTATACCATGTCTCCAAAGACATTATGCTAGTGTTCAATGAAAGCTGGCTTTTGGTTACAATGTACAATTGTCAAACTTGACTTTGAACTATTGTCTGAAGCCTCTGTACCGCGTCAAGGTAGCCAGCATCACAGAGGTCCATTCACACCACACGTCACCACACTCAGCGCATACAAATCATCTTGCTTCCACTCACATGTTCCATGTTATTAATGCTAGACACCCGACTTTTTCCAAGAATCAGTAATCTATCACTTCCATATATCGTAACTGCAGCTGTCCAAAAATCTGACTGAAACATGTATGGTACAACACCATTCAAGCAACCACCACATAAACTGCTTTAACACAACACCCAAACGTGCAATATTTATATCCAACATTGTCCAACACATACCAATTTAAACATTTCTTGTAATAATTTTTCTAACTCACCATCATTCTCCAAATGTCAGTTCCTTACCACATAGTATGTCGAGATAATTATGCACTACACGCTGTTCTCTTCATTCTACTATGGTATTGGAAAAATATCGACTGCTACAAACACAGCTCCTCACGTTGACTATACATAGTGCCAACAATCCCCAATGCCAATAGCAAGCCAATTCAGCATTGTGCCAATATCAATGTCTTCCATCAGACCAGCCTGTGACTTAGTGAATGACTTAAATTACAATAATTACACTAGCCTCCAAGTTTTACTAATGGGCAAACCAAAATCATAGGTTACATATACTGAGGTACTTAACAATGCCCAGCCTTGTTTCTTCAACTTGCCAAGTATACCTGTACTGTACAAAACTTGTGAAAAGCTGAATGTCAAAGTGAAAAGGATAATACATAACCTGCTTCAAAATTTATTAGTTTTATTTACATTTGTTTACTAGGAAAACAAGACTGGACACCACACAAATATTTAAGTACAGAATTGGTAATAAAGTAATAAAATTGATATAAATGCAAGTTAACAATGCGAGCCAAAGCCACAGACAACATTTTAGTAAGCTATGCATTCATATATACATAGGAGCATTGGTTACATCTCTGATGGCACATAACAAAACATTTGTATAATAGGAACAGTCAGCGCTGATGAATTTAAAGCTTGCTGGAAATAATTGTGGCTGTACACTGAGCCAGATATAAAGCACTGCTGGGTGCAATGGAGGAAGCCAGTGCAGAAACTAGGAGGAAATAGTAGGTAAAGTTTAGTAGTGAAACCATATACAGAGTGGGTAGTACAGATGAAAATACATGGTGGGTAGATGCGTGGGGTGACTGAAAAGAGATCTTATGGAACGTAAAAAATACACAGAACTGCCATCAGCAGCAGATCAAAGATAGAAGTGAAATTTGCAGGGTCTGTACATGGCTGTGGGGGGCTAGATAGAAGGTTAGCCACCACACAACACGGCACTTAATCCGACTCAGCCACAACCACTTGTAATGTAATGATACGCATTAAGTCATTTTTACGAGTGAATTGGTTTAAGTCTTACTCACCTGCATTATATCAATACCCAGTCTTCAGGCCGCAAGCGTAGATTCCCATTATCTCAGAAAGTAGTTAATACGGTTACTCACCTGTATTATATCAGTACCCAGTCTTCAGGCCGCAAGCATAGATTCCCATTATCACAGAAAGTCGTTAATACGGTTACTCACCTGTATTATATCAATACCCAGTTTACAGGACGTAAGCATAGATTCCCGTTATCACGAAGTCATTAATACTCCTTTTCACATGTACTCTTCATAAATTGTCTCCTCATGAACCGGCACACATTACCTACAGTGCATTGTCAACATGCTCATCCAAATTAACATTACACTCCAAAAACAATGTCATCAGCAACACCATGTCACAAATGTGACCAAGTACAAGAAGTCCTAGAAAGTAAACAGTTATTTAACGTCAAACCTTCTTATTCAGCCACAGCAGATTCCATACAGAGATTGGGTTCATAATAATAAACGGTCAATGACTTTCACATATCACCATTCATTGATTACTTAAAACACCACAGATTTACTACATTACACCCGGACATGCTTGACACAACTATAAGATACAAATTGCAATCCAGTTATTAAACTGAATGACAGCAACACATCTCTGCGAATCCAGTATGTAAACTGTTGCAACATTCAGCATCACTGTTTAGTCCACACACAGAATATACTACCGACATACGTAAGCTCCACACACAGCATATACTACCAACATACATAAGCACCAGAGTAAACTGCAGGACTTGCTACTGTAAAAGATCACCTTGCTTTTTCAATTACTTTTTCCAAATCTAGAAATGTGTTTTGCGATCACCTGTATCTTCTCTGGTCGCTCACACCTAGCTATATTCTTTGGCAAAGTTGGTACCAACATGGGTGAAACTTCTAAAATGCCTCTTTTGGCTCATACTACTTCAAACATGAGGTCATAAATGTAGTCGAACTTTCGCTTCTCAAATATTGGTTTCGCCACCCATTCCTATTTGGCCTTTGGGTACACCACTCTGTATCGAAGGTCTCTTTTAGAAGCTGACTTGGTGGTAGGGCATCGGACAACTGCTTGTTCCCGGTTGTGGTTCGCATTATGATCAAGGATGGCAAGTATGATTCTTGCTTTCATTCCTGCAAAGCTGAAGTGCTCCAATTTGAGGCAGTACCGGCATAGTAATGCATGGAACACTTTGAGGTTTCCAGTGTGGCAGAACTTCATGATGTGCTTCAGATCTTTAAGAAATGCAGGGTTTGAAACAATCTTCCTTAATGAGCTGTGACACGCATCATCTTCTTCGAGCCACTTCTTCTCATCTCCGTCTATCACTGGCATCTCATAACCACAACAGGAAACCTTCTTTGCACCACTCCAGCTGTGACGGTCTGTAACATGGTAGAGCAGAGACAACCATTTTTCCTCAAGGACAACTTCATCTCCTTCACATGTTTCCGAACACCACCACAGATGATTGGAAATGCTGTGGCACCACTGCAGTAATTCCCGTCTACCTTGCCTTTTTCCCGCTTCACATATTTTCTTTGTCAGGCTTTTTGACATATGCCACACATCAAACTGGTGTTCAATCTTTGGAAATTCCTTCCTCATCAAGAATCTAATCCCACGATGTCTGTCAGTTGCCACCAGTCATACCTTTAGATTTTCTCCAGCAAATTAGTCATACATTTCTTGAAAGCTTTCTTCTCCAGTGCTACCGATGCAATTCCTGTGGTAACCTGCTCCAGGTCAAAATCAATGATCTTTCCTGAATCCAAGTCCATCATACTATAGCAGCAATACTTTGCTGAGTATCCAGGACTGTTGCATCGCCCGTCTCCAGCTAGCCTGATTTCCTTTCCCTTTGCATCTTCCAGCAGCCGCCTCTGATGCTCAGTCCAGGTATGTTGCAACACTGGAAACAAGTACTCTCGTTGAATTGAATAGAAGGTTGTCTTGCTTATAAATTCCAGTCCTACATATGCACAGAATCACGCAATATGAGCATATGTACTTCCACTGAAAAGTACAGACGATGCAAGCAGTAGATTTCCAGCTGGCATTCGACCTATTACCGGTTGACTTTGCCACTCCAGAACCTCATGTCCACTAATGCAGGACACCTTCACAAATACACAGGAACCCATCTTCAATATCTTTTCCACTTCCACTGCTGGTGTTTTGCATTGAGGACGTGTCAGTTTCAAGAGTAGAGAATCAAGGCGCGATTCGAATACAATGAACTTGGGCTCACTTATCATCTTTTCATCTTCGTCCAGTTCTTCAATTGTGTCTTCCATCTCAGAGGTTGACATGCTGTCAGAAGGGTAGCACCAGTCTGGATCCTTCTCATTGTCATCACTTCCACAATGTGAAAGTGAGGATTCACTAATCATGCTTGTCTGAAGGACCTGCTGGAAGCAGCTGGAATTGACTTACAACTTAGCTGCCCTTATTTTTAGTACTGGAGTTATTGAAATCACATCATTGTAAGTCAATTATGGAATATTTTAGTACAGATTTTAGACCTCTATGTGTATTTTTAGATATGTTTTTATATCTATTTATGTGTATATTTTCTATATATTTATATTTTTTACATTTTTAAAATATTTAATATATTGTATATTTATGTATAGAGATAGATAAGCCGGTTCGATTTTGAGACATATTAAGACATTTGTATAGTAAGGAATGCCTTTTATTGGAACTATTTCCCTTCTTTACATATTCTTTCTTTCTTATATATTTTTTTGTACAGGTTTCTTCCTATAGATGGCGCCATAGTACCAGTTTCAATGTATGTACTATTTATTAGTGATTTGTATTTAATTCTTTTATTCAAAATTGTTGATAATATATAAGTATATATGTATATTTATGTTTAAGTTTACATATTATGTCACAGATTTCTTATATCTTGATGTAAAAAATTTTTAAACACAGATTTTATGTAGATCAGTAGAATTTCTTGTTGAAAGTATATATATATTTCTTTAAAAGAGTAGTTGAGAGTAATTAATTGTCAGTTAATTAATTAGGCAATTATATTAATGGTATTTAAGGGCTTAGCATAGTGTGTTTTATGTGATCTGATGAAGTTATTTGAAAACGAAAACGCAGTGTGGAGTGTTTTTGGCGTTAATGTGCTTTTGGTACCTTTATTAAATTTTGAACTTCAGTCTGCAGCCTGATTTCCTACAAGTGCTTTTTACTTGGATACCATAAGAGTAGAAAGCACAACTATCTGAATAAAGAAAAACATTGTGTTGTGCGCAGTGCTAGCAAACTTGGCATAATCAGAACTAAGAGTTTTCCCCCACTGTCCAACCCTATGAGATGCAATTATCTCTGGAATGAGCACCACTAAAAACGCTCAAATAAATAATGTAGAGGAAGAAAGGTCTGAATTCAGGGACAACGATAAAGATCATTGGAGTCATGCCACAGACACACAGACAAAGAAGGCACCCCAACAGAGATACAAACAAGAGAACCTCTTACTGTGAGGTGACAACACCACCAGTGCTCTGTGCATGACAATGTATGAACAAGTAATGAGAGAAGTTCTCAAAGCCAAACATTTTATTTCTAAAATTAAACTCAGAATTTTCAGTGCTAAGCACCATGAGAAATAAATATGCAAAGTGTCTGGAGCAGTAAAGATCATTTAAAAAAATCATCACATGAGATCTGAAAGGAATGGTGAAGTTTGTGCTAACAAACAACTTTAAATTTCAATGTTTCATTCACAAATGAAGTACCTGTTGCCCTTGAATACATTGGCTATTACACTAACAAATAAGAAGTTATGTACGTACCATAACGTTCCATGTTATTTACCGGCTCGAGGCTGCCCTATATCCCACAATGCCATGCTCTAGATACCCAGATCTCGTTTCGTAGAGCTAATACAAGGGATTCCTCTCAGTCAAACCAGGCCAGGGGGATGGAGGGCGGGGCGCAAGAACGAAGGCGAGAAGACAACTAACATGGAACGTTATGATAAGTACATAACTTCTTAATGTTAAGTTGTGAATCTCGCCTTCATTCTTGCTGAATGGGACAGCGTCCCTAGCACCTAATCCTGGGTGGCTCACTGGAACACACTGTTGAGCACAGTGAAACAAAAATCAGCTCGGCCTCTAGAGGCCATGTCCAATTTATAATGGGAAATGAAAGTATGAGGAGATGCCCAGGTGGCTGCAGCACAGATGGACTCCATCGGAAGCCTTGCCTGAAAGGCTACCGAAGAAGCTACGGCTCTAGTTGAGTGAGCTCTAGGCTTGGAAGGGAGTGACCTTTCGGATATGGTCTCGAAGGAGTGGAAAAACAGACTCCCACGGCAGAGAGAGTCTTGCCTTCCTGCTCGCATCTGGTCAGGGTATCCTTCACTTGAGGTCCAAACAAAGCTGAACCATCAAAGGGGGTATTTCTGAAGGACGCCTTGAAGGGATCAGCAAAATTGCAAAGTCGCATCCAGGCATGTCTCCTAAGAGCATCACCTGTGCCTGCAGCTCTACTCGCCCCATCTTCAGCATATGAAATTAGCCACACGGAGGAGTTGACAATCAAATTTAGGGTCGCCAGCTGTGAGTTAATATTGTCCTGAAAACCCACAGCTGATGGAATCTGAACAGTATTGCCCACTTCTTTGAAAAGATCTCTTTGAAGATGGGTGAAATGACATAAGTAGTTCAGCGACCGCATGTAAAAGGTCGCTGAAGAGAACATCCACTTGCCGTACCTGTCCATAGTCCAAGAATCCTTGTTAGGCGGATGAACAGATACAGAAGAATCAGCTAACGCCTTCTTAGTGGCTGCCGCCACCACCATGGCATCAACAGGGACACCCTTAGTGAGGAACTGTCTATCAGAAGGGGCCGTAACGAAATTGTTAGGTCTACGGTGTACTGGTTCCATAGAGTCCGGAGCCGTCCACGCCTTTTGAGCCACCACCTCCATGAGAGGGTCGAAAGGGGAAGACACCCAGGAGGTGGAAGGGCGAGAACCAAACGCATCCAGATAGACCGACTCTTCCTCGGAAGGGTTAAGGGTAGACCAGTTTCCCCTCTGCTTAAGGATCTCTAGGATGTCAGAAAAAGAGACATCCTCAGAGGGGGACCTTCGGGACACTTCTGACTCATCCAAATCAGTGTCCGAGGTGACTGACTCAGGGAGTCCACATGCTTCCTCTTGCATTTCCTCTTTCTAGGGTGCTCCCCTCAACGATCAGGGGAGGCCTCGGAAGAGGAGGACATGCCCAATGGGGCTACCGGGAGCGCCAGTTCTCCATGCTTGGGATCAGGAGGGTGGACAGAGACCGAAGCAGGCACCACAGATGGAGGAGCCCCACCACCATCCTCAACTAAGGAAACCACAGTAAAAAACTTTTCTAAAGCAAACTTCACCTTACTTAAGACAGAGGTGGTAAGTTTCACAGCCCCCACACTAAAGGATAATGCTGCCCAAGATGCAGAAACCTTTACAAATGCACTCTATGAGCACCTACAAGGATGCATAGATTGTGCCATCCCTAGCAAAACCAAGACTCACTCTTCTAAGAAAAGGAAACCAGTTTGGTGGACCCTTGCCATAAACAGGCTATACAATAGAAGGAGGAAACTAGTTCAGAAAAAAGCAAATCTCAAGAAGGAAAGATGTCCCTGATCAGTATAAGTAAGAAACTAAGGTCCCTCATGAAATCATCCAAGGCTAACTTCGAAAGAAAATAGCCAAGGATTCAAAAGATAACCACAAAGCCTTCTTTAGCTATGTTAAGAATCTAAGTGGCAGCTCACATATATGCAATGAACTAGTGCAAAACAAAACAAAATATACTGAACCTGCTATTGCCAAAATCCTGGCAGATAGATTCAGTGCAAACATCACCCCTCTCTTACCACCAAAAGAGCCCACAACAACCGGAAAAGTGTAGTGTCCCAAAAATCAGAGAAGCACAGGTGAAAACAGCCCTTTCAAAAGCCAAAAACACAGCATCAATGGGACCAGATGGTGTCCCAGGCTGCATCTTGCACAAACTAAAGAACGAACTAACCCCCCCACCTAAACCCAATGTTCAACCTCAGCCTCTCCACAGGCTACATGCCCATAGAATGGTGCACAACAATGATTATTCCTCTCCACAAACATACCAAACTCCATCTCCAACATAAACATTCTGCCGCCATCACTAAGCAACCACTGCCCAACCACTTTTACAACGGTCAGCCTTCCTATAAAACTGCTGCCAATATTAAAAGCCTAGAGAAACCAGAGTATCACTAATATTGACACACTTAGAACCTTTCTCAGCCTACAACTGGAACCATATACTCCCCTTACATGACCCCTCATACAACAGTTGTAAGCCTAACCAACTTTCTACTTTAGCTACAACACAAATTCTTTTTACTTACCTGCAGGCTTTATAAACCCACCAATACTGAATACTATTCACTGAAGTCAAACACCGTTTAACACTAAGGGATGAAGGATGACAAAAATGGAAACAACCTCCTCAACTGACAACTACACTTCCTATATAGTCTTACATAATCTAGTTAAGAAGTCCATCAGAAGGCACAAATGAAACATCCAAACAAAGAAACAAATTACCCTCTTACATTCCCCAAACACTTTTGAAAAGAGGTTAACCTTCTTACAGGAACATGACCTCCTCACAATAACTTATCTGCAAACATCATTCAATGTAGTATAACAAACCATTCTCCAGAAAATGTAGAATTTAGTAGTCTATCAATTAACTCCTCACCTCCCACAGATCATGGATTACCCACCCCGCCACCATTCATCCTCCTCTTCACTTCAAAGTCATCTCTCTTCTACCTAAAAATATTTCCAGTGACATCCTTCTGGATCTGACAACATAAACCTCTGGTTTATATTTCACAGCAGAGTCTTCCTCTCACCCGCGTATATAATCTATGTCTCACACAAAACATCAGCCACAGATTTGGAAAACTGATCTAATTAAACCCTACCCAAAAAACAACCAAAGATACCTTTTGTTTCCATCCAATGTCCATTCTCCTAATTCTAGGCCAACTTCTAGAGAGTCTACACCCAACCCTCACTCTATATCCAGCAGTAACACCTGCTTTCCTCCAAACAGTATGGATTATGACCTGTATGAAGTATTATGACAACACTTTGATCCCTAAAGATGACATCCCGTAAAACTCTGATAGTGACTTCTTTACAATTGCCATATTTACAGCCCTTTCAAAGGCATTTGACCTCAATGACCACCATCTTCTCCAAAAGTAACTGAAATTGGTATCAGTCTAGACGGTGCTCCCAGGTTTAAAAACTTCCTCAGGACGGACATCACAGAGTTAAAATAGGATCCTCCAAATCAGAATCTGCATCTATTAACAAAGGTGTACCACAAGGATCTATTTATGCTGTCTGCTCTTCTCCATATTACTTAAATTTCCTTGTGACCTCCTCCACCTCCCCACTTATCCTCTATGCTTTGATATATGGGAATTTACCAATGAGGCCACTCACACAACAACATTCAATGCCAACTCTAGTCAGACTTACAGGAACTCCACCAATAGCTCATAAACCATAAACGATTTCTCAACCCCACCAAGACCAAAACTATGCTTTTTGAAACTCTACAGATAATTCACCAAGCATCTGATTCTTTAACTATCTTTGAAGTGCACAACCATTCCAGGAGACAACCTCCACTTTCAAATACTTAGGATTATGACTTGATCAGTAATTAAATTTCCATTTGCACACAGAGTAAGAGCCAAAATAACCCCCTCCTCTTCTGGGCCAAAAAGATCTTTTCTATCTCAACCAACCAGAGCTGCCATTGACCAAGGAGTTCTCCTTTCTCAGTTTGAATATTGGTTTCCAATTTTTGTTTCTGCCCCCAAGAAAAATATAACCACACTCCATACTATCTGTAACAGCATCTGCCATTTCATTACAAACTTGCCTCTCTGAACATCACTGTATCACCCTAGGAAAAGCCAAATGGCTACCCATAAAACAAAGATCAAACATACTTTTAGGATCCCAACTCTGCAAACTACTCCAATTCTACAAATTTACTACCCTTGCAGCTAGACTTCATGAAAAAAACCTCCTCATACAACCCAAGATACTACAAACAAGCCACACCAACTCTCGCTATCCCTAGAACCAAACTCTACAGAACAGCACATGCTTTCTCATCTCGGGCACCTACTCTTTGGCAAGCTCTTCCCAGCGATACAAAGGAAATAAACACTTATTCCAAATTCAGAATGCAACTCGAAAGTACTTCATCCAAGCAAAATGCTCCTGCTTCAACACAAGACATATCACGTAACCTATCTCCTTTCCATGTCTCTTCTGTTAAGATGTACTGAAGATTGACCCATTTTAGTAATTAATGCATATACTGTAATTAAGCCTCTGCTTGACTGCACTGTGCTTGCTCACTGGAATGTATACAGTTTTTTTTTCTATGTTATTAGACTGAACTACTCTATTATTGCTTATATGTCTATTTTTTATTGTTTGTGTTTTGTATTTCACCTGGGCTGAACCTGAAACTCATCAATATTAATCAGTATACTACCCTGGTAAACAAATTGTGATAATATAACACTCTTAGAGGTAAAATGCAGGTATTAACCACAAGTAAATAACATGGCAACATATTTAACTAAAGGTTGTAGCTTTTCATATGCTATCAAGTATACTATTACACACATGCAAATAAAAAAATATTTAATTTATGAAGGAAAATACAGAAAATGCTACCCAAAATAAGAATGAAAGTTATATACTTATGATAGTTGTGCAACTGTAAATACATTGCCAGTCTCAAAGCATTCAGGCCACAGATTAGAACTGCCTGGCAAACAAAACATTCTAAGGCTGCAAGGTACTTTTCCCATCCCACAATACACTGTCCAAATCTAAGATTAGCCACACTACAGAGATAAGACACACACACATACACACACACACACACACACACACACACACACACACACACACACACACACACACACACACACACACACACAGACAATGCCGCAACAGCTATTACAAGCAGGCAACCAGAAAAGCAATGGGAGCAGTGACGGCTCCAACACAGTACTAGACAAGTGCGACCTGCAAAGGTCTATAACTTGGATTTTCAGCCGAACATTACTTGTTACTTGCACTTTAGTGACAAAATTTTTATCACATATACAGGCAATGAAGGTCAGCTCCTTGAGTTCTTTGACTACATTAACAATTATAATGACTTCCACAGGCTTAACATGCATTATCACACAGAAAAAGTATATTTCCTGTACTTTACCATCAGTAAAAGAGAAATAGATGGATGACTTTCCAACAAACTCTTCAGGACACCTAATAGGAGTTAATATACTTTTACAAGCCAACAGCATGACCCTCCGGATCACAAAATGTAACATAATAAAATCCTAAGGAATGAGTATGGCATCAGTTACAAAACAAATGACTGACTATATCTGTGAATCTTAACCTAGAAAGAGACGCCACACTAGATCCTATTGGAGCCATTAATATCCAGGGAAACCAATCTGCTTTTAAATCCATTAACAGACTACACATGGGCCTTGCCAACCGTTACAAAGAACACAAAACCCAAATATGAAATATAGCATGGCCATTACATTCACTTTCATGGGTTCATAGGTAGGTGCTAAGCTGTTGGCCCTAGGGCCTATATAAGCCTAGCCAAACGGAACCCTGGCTTTTGCCACCTAACACAATTATTTTCCTGTGCCCCTGTCAAGCAGAGCCACAGAAGTGATCCCCGGAGTGAATTTCCTATCTCCCATCAACTACTATCAACTATCTATCCATAAGATTCTGAAGGAGAAATGAGACGTTATCATCAACAGCAACAAATTGCCAAAATCTTGAAATCGGGACCTAGGTTTATTTTCGTGAAAAAAAGTATTAGGGACTATCTCGAGTCTAACAAGGGCACAATGGAACCCACATAAAATGGGACTTAAAATGCAAACACAAGAGCAACACAAACCATTTTACTTGTCCAAACACTACTAAAAAATACTACAGCAGGTGTAAAGCTGACTGTACTACAAGAATGGTGCTTTACAGAGCTCAGTGTACAAAATTCAAAGCATTCTATGTTGGGAAAGCCATAAATAGACTAAAAATATATACTTCATACCATTTTTCTGAGTCTAAACATAGGATTAGTAGAAATGTCCTAGCAAAACATTTCATTGAGTTGACAGATGACTCGAGGTTTAATATTCATGTCCTGTCAAATTTGTGGTCTTCCCTATGGAACGGGAACAAGAATATGCACTTAGAAAAAAAAAGAGCTGTAATGGAAGTCATGTTCATTGCATTCAACAAAGTGTATCTCATCACTAGATTTTTCATTAAAATGTGTCTTTCAACTCAGAAAAATTAACCAAAAGACCTTCTATTAAGCACTAGCCAGACTAACCATACTGACAACAGTAAACAATTCATGGCACCCCACATTGGACCATGTCCTCACCCACTTCCCTCTTATCAGCAGCTACAGCTGGCACACAGCCACATTACACCTCCTCACCAGAGGCCTTAACTACCCATGACAACACTCAAAGCTCTCTCTTTGTACAAGAGAATCCAGAACGGTTGGAGAAAACCAATGAAAAAGACTAGCAGGAAATAACAAATGGAAAATGGGCCTATAATCCACCGTAGCCCCTACTTCCACTGTGACAGGAAATATGAAGTTCAGAAACCCTGTGAAAACCTGATGTGCAGGCTCAGTACCTCTGGTAGGTTCACCACTAAAATGTTTGAACTTTGAATTGAATTTAAAAAAAAAAGGCATGGTCTGTTTTTTCTTCCATATACTGACCTCAGCACAATCCCCTATGTTTAAGATGGGATTCCCCTAAGGCAGGAGCACTGTTGGCAAGGATATGACGTCTAGTAAGCAGGTAACTGGCATAAGTAAAAATAAGACTGACCACCACTACTTGGAATGAGACAAAGATAAAACTGGACTCTCGAGATTAACTCAAGCAACTACCACAGGGATGATCACTGCTTAGACTTTGGGTTTTTCAAATAAATCCTCACCTATTACAGGGATGATAAACTTTCACTTTGCTTTCTTTAATATGAATCATTTTCTCTGCTAATAGGGCTTGATGTATAGATGTTTAAGTTATAAAGGAAGGCCACTTTCACTTTAGGCCTAATTCTTCATAATTATTTCAACTCCTAGGTTTTCACACTTCAATAAAATGACTGTAACCAGTCACTCACAATGATGTGGAACTTGAACAAATAGCTACACCTCTTTGAAATTCCACTGTGTAGGCAAGGTAATTAAGTATTGTAAGTTAGGAAAATGGAGGATGCATACAAAGACTTCCCTAACTGGTCCACCATCCTGGACTCCTCATTTGGTAGATGGAATACTTGGCTCTGAAGTTTAGGAGCCCTCTTAAGAGCAGGCATTGACACAAAAAGTGTACAACTTAGGAATTTGAAACCAGAAAAATTAATTGCGTCGGACAGCATAGGACATAATCAGCTTTTCAGGGGACTGGGACTAGCATATACAGGTTCTCTCAAGTAGCCTTTGAGATAACTTTAAAAATGTCTGCCACCACTGGTATGATCTCCAGAAGCTCCCAGAACTGGGGTCACCATGGGGGGTTGCTCTAAAGTAGACGTGTCCAACCTGCGGCCTTCAATCTCTAACTGCAACATCGATGTACGCATGCCCCAAAACACTTTTTTCGTTTTGTGTTTTTCGCTCCCGTGACCTGTAATGCTAATGTCGGTGTGCGCATGCACCAAAGCACACTTCTAGTTTTGTTTTTGAGCCAAAAAAGGATCAGTGTGTTTACGCCATTATTTTGCGCCGAACAATCAGTGTGTTTGTGTGTGTGTGTTTGTGTGTGTGTGTGTGTGTGTGTGTGTGTGTGTGTGTTCTCGCTGAAGAGGGTCTCATGTATGGATTTGCCGCTGTTGCCTTTGAAAGGGACAGCAATTACCTGTGTTAATAGGCAAGTACGGAGTGAGTGCATGCATGAAAGCAGAATTGTGTGCGTGAAAGTAGAAGAAGAGTGTGTGTATGTGTGTATATGTGTGCATGACAGAGAGAGACGCATGCACAAAGAAGCTAGCAATGGTCAGTCTACCTACTGAACACAAACAAGTTAGCTCACAAATATATCGTACATTGAGTACACTTTCATTAAATTGTGGCTTTCCTGACAGGGAGAGTGTTGTATTGAACATGAACTCATACCTCTTAACTGTATGGATTTTCAAAGAATGTCTGAATGTTTGCCATATCTTCCAATTTGTGTCTTTTGCTTAGGAAGTAAAAGTAGTCATCCAAGGTAATGCAGTTCCAGGGAGTAAGAATGAGACAGCAGCCTAGGGTTAATGGGTCAGTAGTGGACTGACTATGTGGGACTGTAGCATATAAAGTTGTATTGTTTTTTCAGACAAACAAAAAAGCACCTAGTACTGTTTTTTCATTGGTGGGGTCTAAGCAGTGGTAGATTGGACAACAGTAAGCATAGCTTTGGCGGATCATCAATACTGGCAAATCAGGTGGGCACAATGTCGTTTTTTTAAATGTTGGGGATTTTAGTGTGTATGTGTGTGCTTATGTGTTGGGAGTGCTGCAACAGTAGATGATTATTAAAGACAGATACTTACGGACTGTGGAGAATATGTTTCTTTGTTTCAAAACCTAATACTTGGGTACGCATGCCAGAAGTAGATTTTTTAAGACATAGCTTCTTGCCATTTACAGTGGATGGATATTTACATTTAATGGACAATGTATTAGCGTGGGCTTGTGGGGTTCTGAAGGATGCCAAGTCTACCACTGCCAATGTCTTGTAAAGTGACCTGGAAATGGATATTGGGATGTTACTGAACAAATATAGTAAGTGGGCTTAGAAATATAGTTAAATTAAACAAAGTGTACTTTCAATTTACAGGCCATAATTTAATTTATTTCAGGTAGTCCAGATACTGGTAGATTGTATACCATTAGACTTAATTAGGGAGAGCTGTCATTCTGGGGAAACAAGCAGCCCTAGTTTCAGTGAAAGCTCTGTGGTTGCTTGCAGGTAGGAAGTTGCAGGACGTTGATGCAATGTGTTTTATTTATTATTTTTAATGTATTTGTCATTTCAAAGCATGGTTTTCTGTGATGCAAAAGAAGGCAGGACTGAATGAGCCATATAATGTTTAACTGACAATAATGGGATAGAAAGATTATACATGATGTATAATGTTTGCAGCTACAGTTGTTTCAATGGTGTCTGTGATGCATAACTATTTTTGGGCCTGTGTCCCACTTTTATTTTTCGCTTTGTCCAGATTTCTTGCTCTAAGGTTGAGAGGTATGGTTCCATACTAAATCAGACGTATTTACCTTGGAAGACTTTTCGGCATAATTATGAAAAAATATATCTGCTTATTTCCAATATAAACTGCCATGTAACCTTGCATATAACCTTATTAAGCTACTTTACTTCTTTTGGAATTGACAGGTATGATTCATCTGTTCGGACATAAGCATAGAGTGCTAATGTGACTTTGATTTCTTGCAGCAGTCTGTGGTTTACATAATCACAATAACTTTTCTGTGTTTCTGGGTGTGTAATCAATTTAACAGTTTTAAAGATGTTTTCCAAAAATAAATAAATATATAATAAATAAATAATCCTCTCTACACTTTGAGCTATTGACAAAGTCTGGGAATTTGTTTCTTTCAAAAGCGAAGGTTAGCATTACAGCTCAGTAAACTGTCAGTCTGCGAGTAACGTCTGCACAAATTAAAATGTCTGAATGTCAAATGGCTTTAGATTGGAGGGAAGTTTATTTTTATTTATTTTACATTTGCTTACCGGGAAAGTCTGACTGGACACAGGTCCATTTTCAGTGGAGGCCCGGGGAAAAAAGATCCAAAAATAATACAAAACAATATAATACAATACATGAGAGAGAGAGATAGCAAATTACGGATGTAGTACTCATACAATATGGCAGAGATTACATCTTGTAACAGTGAGAATCATTGAGGTACAGAATAAACTTAAAAACATCTTGTAACAGTGAGAATCATTGAGGTACAGAATAAACTTAAAAACATTTTTTTTTACAGTTATAATTACAGCAAGGCAAATATCAATGAGTTAAGTTTTTAGGAGAAAGCTGTTTGTACATAGCTGAAGCTCTGAAACAATCTTTTGGTATGGATTAACCTGGGGATTGACACAAGTTATATGTTTACACCAGTATGTAGCATTATAGTTTATGGTTTTCTTATTGATTTACTTTTTGCCGAGCAGTTGTTTGTTAATTTATTGATGGTCCTTTTGGTGGTGGAAAATTACATGGATGAATCCATCTCTATTAAGAATTTTTTTTCAGATATTGTGACTTCCAGACAATTTCATTCAGTGAGTGGGTGTCATGTGATTACTGAGGTTGCCTATTTTACAAGTAGGGGCTTTTTGTGTGTGTGTGTGTGTGTGTGTGTGTGTGTGTGTGTGTGTGTGTGTGTGTGTGTGTGTGTGTGTGTGTGTGTAAGAGAGAGAGATTTAATATGTATACTGAATATAATTTTGCAAATAGAATTCTTAGTTAAACATGCCCCTCTTCTTGGGCAACTAGACTTGAGTAACCAATATTAGATCTTAGCCATCCAGCTGGGAAAGGTTAGTATGTGGATTTTCCATCTGGTTTGATGAAGGCTATGCTACTTACCCAAGCACTACATTTATGTCTATCCATCCAGCCATCGTGTTGCTGAACTACATTGTTTGATAATGAGAGAAGCTTTTAACAGAAGTTGAAGGTTTTTGTGTCAAGAACCTGTCCATAAAAAGTGGCTTTTTTATGTTGCAGTGAAGGCTGTGGTCTTTGTAGTGAGCGTTTTAAGTATAACCAGTATTTCTGAAGTAGAGGAAGTCTCTTAAGGCAGGATCTTTCTTAGCCTGGAAAGCAAGCCAATGATGAAATTTATAGGGACCAGTGAGAGACAGAGGAAAGCAAGAAGCTTTTTAGTCTGTTTGGATAACTAAGTGAACTTAGTCCTTTGACCTTTTTTGTCAGAAATGGTTGTAGTCTTTCTTTTGGCAGGGTGTTTTGCTGAGGCACATGCCAAAAGGGGCATTGCACGCAATAATGGCTCTTGTAAAGGAAGAATACAGGGATGTTATGACCTCCTTGTCCCTGGATGAGATACCCTTACTAATGAAGTGGGCCATGTAAAAAGCTTTCCTTACAACGGAGACAACGTGGTGGTCAAAAGTCAGGTTTCTATCAACCTGGGTGCCCAAGTACCATGCAACTTATTGCGTGCTTACAACATTGTTATTAATGTGATAATTTGTGGGGACATCACTCTCCTCAAAGGGGATGATGATGCATTTTTTGGTATTTAGCTTGAGGCCATATTTCTGGCACCAATTATTTGTTTGGGTTAGACCCTCTTGTAGCTTATTCAGAATTGTTTTATTAAGTCAGTAATGTGAATTCTTTACTTTATTGCAAATTTGTTGGGTTATTTTTGTGGATTATAGTATTGTAGGACTGCTGATGTTGACATTTTACATAGCTGGACTGCTGGAATGGTTTTCCCAATGAGAAATGCTAGTGCTGTAGTGAATATCTGTTTATTTGCAAAAAAAAATTATATATATATATATATATATATATATATATATATATATATATATATATATATATATATATATATATATATATATATATATATATTAACTAAGATGTTAGCGTTAACTGTTAGATTAGAGAATTGGAATTAGAATGAGAATTAGAATTTTAAGGCAAATATTAGGCATTTATTACATTTATTCATTGTTCAAATGCACCTACAATACAGCCAGGAGGTCGACTGTGGTCTTCAGAGCAACAAAAGAGTTCACTATATGATATATTTTATATGCGGCCCCAAGACCATTTCTGTTCACTCAATGCGGCCCCAGCAAGCCAAAAGGTTGGACACCCCTGCTCTAAAGTCATTATCTTTTTCACCACCCAAACTGGCCTTAGAAGATTCAATATGTGAATCTACAGGCTTCCTCCTGCACAAAGCCTTCTTATGAATATACCAAAGCAGAGAATATAAAGAAGAGGAAGGCCATCGAGCAGAGAGTGAAAAGACTTGAGACACTGATGAAAGACTTCTGTTTGTCTGACCTGGATAACAACTTGTGGGGGTTTGAAATTCGAAAGCAGATGTGCCCAGTGATGTGGTCAGTGCTGGATTTGCAACAGGGTGCAACTTGTGTTGGAAGATACTACAACAACCATAGATGTTGGCACTGAATGGAGACCAATGTTGACAACAGTTAGAGTCTCAAATTAACCCAGGTCAGACACTGACAGCAAAGCTGATGACCAAGAGAGATGCTGGCACTGAAAAGACACGGATAATTGCTTGAGCCTGAACACTGATTCTGATGTTACCACTTAGGTTAATATATTTTTATTTTATATAGTTTTATTTATTTTTGTTGTCTAGGGTATTACACTGATCAGAAACGACCAATTGCAAGTACAGCCCAGAAGAATACAATCTCAGGTGCAGACAATTACAACAAAATCAGAATGATGTATTAGAGAAATAGGTATGACGTGCAAATGAAAACAGGAAAAAGGATGCAGCGCATTGAAACAGTATTGTCAAGAACATACTGAAATCATGCGTGCCAAGCTTTCTGAATTCTGGGTAATGGAAAGCACAATCTCTCAAAGCCTCAAAATGCTTACTTAAGAGACAGATTTACAGTCATCCCCAAAGCTTACTCTAAATAATCTACCTAGTTTTCTTTTCAGTGAATATGCTCAACTCACTTTCATCAAAATTCCAAAATTTATATTAAACTGAGGCAAGTCTAAACCTTCATCAGTTACAAATTTTAATATTATTACTCTCACCCTCAACCCCAACAACTCCAGAAAAAAAACTGTGAGGATGTCTAGCCTTTTCCATTCTTACTCAAGCACTGGTTATTACTCTACTTAAGCTGTCACAATCCAAATCTGGAGTAAACTGTTGCTGCCCATTTCCCTCATTTCCAACAGCACCATTCACACTTAAACCATTCTCCAGAATCTCTGAGATGAAAGACCTTGGGGTTACTTTCACTAACTCACAAAGATTCATATGGCATTGTTCAGAAGTCAGCTTCATGCCTGTGGTGTTACTTACATAGCCATTCTGAAAGCACTTTGTCCCCTTTCAAGTTTTTGTGTGTCTGTTTGGCCATCACCAATCCGGTTAGAAAAAAATGGGAGAAAACATTTTTCACACCCACACTGTAAGCCTTTCCTCGGAGGAAAAACATTTTCTTAACTGAAGGATAGCAGAAAACTGCACAGCTCCATAAAGCCAAAATTATAGATGATTACACAGTGCAGACTAGAAAAGAAGTTGTTGACTGCAACTGAGCTGAAAATATAAGTATCTTGCTTTTTTTGATTATTTTTACAGATTACTGTTTTTAAAATTTAATATATATATATAGCACTTTGTCTATTCTGTATCTTTACAAATCCTTATCTGTTTAAAAAACTAGTGTCTCTGGTGCTTGCTGGCTGTAGGCTATTGTTTTAACTGAAGCATTTCCTCTGTGTAATTATCTTTTGGCTAGTGGGGGCTGGTTCCTTTGTGTTCTGAAAAGCTGTTTTGGTATTTAAGCCCTAACTTTGATAGGGTTTCTGTCTTTACACACAGTGCAGACTAGAAAAGAAGTTGTTGACTGCAACTGAGCTGAACATATAAGTATCCTGCTTTTTTTTTGATTATTTTTACAGATTACTGTTTTTAAAATTTAATATATATATATATATATATATAGCACTTTGTCTATTCTGTATCTTTACAAATCCTTATCTGTTTAAAAAACTAGTGTCTCTAGTGCTTGCTGGCTGTAGGCTATTGTTTTAACTGAAGCATTTCCTCTGTGTAATTATCTTTTGGCTAGTGGGGGCTGGTTCCTTTGTGTTCTGAAAAGCTGTTTTGGTATTTAAGCCCTAACTTTGATAGGGTTTCTGTCTTTACACACAGTGCAGACTAGAAAAGAAGTTGTTGACTGCAACTGAGCTGAACATATAAGTATCCTGCTTTTTTTTGATTATTTTTACAGATTACTGTTTTTAAAATTTAATATATATATATATATAGCACTTTGTCTATTCTGTATCTTTACAAATCCTTATCTGTTTAAAAAACTAGTGTCTGTAGTGCTTGCTGGCTGTAGGCTATTGTTTTAACTGAAGCATTTCCTCTGTGTAATTATCTTTTGGCTAGTGGGGGCTGGTTCCTTTGTGTTCTGAAAAGCTGTTTTGGTATTTAAGCCCTAACTTTGATAGGGTTTCTGTCTTTACACACAGTGCAGACTAGAAAAGAAGTTGTTGACTGCAACTGAGCTGAACATATAAGTATCTTGCTTTTTTTGATTATTTTTACAGATTACTGTTTTTAAAATTTAATATATATATATATATAGCACTTTGTCTATTCTGTATCTTTACAAATCCTTATCTGTTTAAAAACTAGTGTCTGTAGTGCTTGCTGGCTGTAGGCTATTGTTTTAACTGAAGCATTTCCTCTGTGTAATTATCTTTTGGCTAGTGGGTCTGGTTCCTTTGTGTTCTGAAAAGCTGTTTTGGTATTTAAGCCCTAACTTTGATAGGGTTTCTGTCTTTACACACAGTGCAGACTAGAAAAGAAGTTGTTGACTGCAACTGAGCTGAACATATAAGTATCTTGCTTTTTTTGATTATTTTTACAGATTACTGTTTTTAAAATTTAATATATATATATATAGCACTTTGTCTATTCTGTATCTTTACAAATCCTTATCTGTTTAAAAAACTAGTGTCTGTAGTGCTTGCTGGCTGTAGGCTATTGTTTTAACTGAAGCATTTCCTCTGTGTAATTATCTTTTGGCTAGTGGGGGCTGGTTCCTTTGTGTTCTGAAAAGCTGTTTTGGTATTTAAGCCCTAACTTTGATAGGGTTTCTGTCTTTACACACAGTGCAGACTAGAAAAGAAGTTGTTGACTGCAACTGAGCTGAAAATATAAGTATCTTGCTTTTTTTGATTATTTTTACAGATTACTGTTTTTAAAATTTAATATATATATATAGCACTTTGTCTATTCTGTATCTTTACAAATCCTTATCTGTTTAAAAAACTAGTGTCTGTAGTGCTTGCTGGCTGTAGGCTATTGTTTTAACTGAAGCATTTCCTCTGTGTAATTATCTTTTGGCTAGTGGGGGCTGGTTCCTTTGTGTTCTGAAAAGCTGTTTTGGTATTTAAGCCCTAACTTTGATAGGGTTTCTGTCTTTACACACAGTGCAGACTAGAAAAGAAGTTGTTGACTGCAACTGAGCTGAAAATATAAGTATCTTGCTTTTTTTGATTATTTTACAGATTACTGTTTTTAAAATTTAATATATATATATATATATAGCACTTTGTCTATTCTGTATCTTTACAAATCCTTATCTGTTTAAAAAACTAGTGTCTGTAGTGCTTGCTGGCTGTAGGCTATTGTTTTAACTGAAGCATTTCCTCTGTGTAATTATCTTTTGGCTAGTGGGGCTGGTTCCTTTGTGTTCTGAAAAGCTGTTTTGGTATTTAAGCCCTAACTTTGATAGGGTTTCTGTCTTTACACACAGTGCAGACTAGAAAAGAAGTTGTTGACTGCAACTGAGCTGAACATATAAGTATCCTGCTTTTTTTTGATTATTTTTACAGATTACTGTTTTTAAAATTTAATATATATATATATATAGCACTTTGTCTATTCTGTATCTTTACAAATCCTTATCTGTTTAAAAAACTAGTGTCTGTAGTGCTTGCTGGCTGTAGGCTATTGTTTTAACTGAAGCATTTCCTCTGTGTAATTATCTTTTGGCTAGTGGGGGCTGGTTCCTTTGTGTTCTGAAAAGCTGTTTTGGTATTTAAGCCCTAACTTTGATAGGGTTTCTGTCTTTACACACAGTGCAGACTAGAAAAGAAGTTGTTGACTGCAACTGAGCTGAACATATAAGTATCCTGCTTTTTTTGATTATTTTTACAGATTACTGTTTTTAAAATTTAATATATATATATATAGCACTTTGTCTATTCTGTATCTTTACAAATCCTTATCTGTTTAAAAACTAGTGTCTGTAGTGCTTGCTGGCTGTAGGCTATTGTTTTAACTGAAGCATTTCCTCTGTGTAATTATCTTTTGGCTAGTGGGGGCTGGTTCCTTTGTGTTCTGAAAAGCTGTTTTGGTATTTAAGCCCTAACTTTGATAGGGTTTCTGTCTTTACACACAGTGCAGACTAGAAAAGAAGTTGTTGACTGCAACTGAGCTGAACATATAAGTATCCTGCTTTTTTTGATTATTTTTACAGATTACTGTTTTTAAAATTTAATATATATATATAGCACTTTGTCTATTCTGTATCTTTACAAATCCTTATCTGTTTAAAAAACTAGTGTCTGTAGTGCTTGCTGGCTGTAGGCTATTGTTTTAACTGAAGCATTTCCTCTGTGTAATTATCTTTTGGCTAGTGGGGGCTGGTTCCTTTGTGTTCTGAAAAGCTGTTTTGGTATTTAAGCCCTAACTTTGATAGGGTTTCTGTCTTTACACACAGTGCAGACTAGAAAAGAAGTTGTTGACTGCAACTGAGCTGAACATATAAGTATCCTGCTTTTTTTTGATTATTTTTACAGATTACTGTTTTTAAAATTTAATATATATATATATATAGCACTTTGTCTATTCTGTATCTTTACAAATCCTTATCTGTTTAAAAACTAGTGTCTGTAGTGCTTGCTGGCTGTAGGCTATTGTTTTAACTGAAGCATTTCCTCTGTGTAATTATCTTTTGGCTAGTGGGGGCTGGTTCCTTTGTGTTCTGAAAAGCTGTTTTGGTATTTAAGCCCTAACTTTGATAGGGTTTCTGTCTTTACACACAGTGCAGACTAGAAAAGAAGTTGTTGACTGCAACTGAGCTGAACATATAAGTATCTTGCTTTTTTTGATTATTTTTACAGATTACTGTTTTTAAAATTTAATATATATATATATAGCACTTTGTCTATTCTGTATCTTTACAAATCCTTATCTGTTTAAAAACTAGTGTCTGTAGTGCTTGCTGGCTGTAGGCTATTGTTTTAACTGAAGCATTTCCTCTGTGTAATTATCTTTTGGCTAGTGGGGGCTGGTTCCTTTGTGTTCTGAAAAGCTGTTTTGGTATTTAAGCCCTAACTTTGATAGGGTTTCTGTCTTTACACACAGTGCAGACTAGAAAAGAAGTTGTTGACTGCAACTGAGCTGAACATATAAGTATCTTGCTTTTTTTGATTATTTTTACAGATTACTGTTTTTAAAATTTAATATATATATATATAGCACTTTGTCTATTCTGTATCTTTACAAATCCTTATCTGTTTAAAAAACTAGTGTCTGTAGTGCTTGCTGGCTGTAGGCTATTGTTTTAACTGAAGCATTTCCTCTGTGTAATTATCTTTTGGCTAGTGGGGGCTGGTTCCTTTGTGTTCTGAAAAGCTGTTTTGGTATTTAAGCCCTAACTTTGATAGGGTTTCTGTCTTTACACACAGTGCAGACTAGAAAAGAAGTTGTTGACTGCAACTGAGCTGAACATATAAGTATCCTGCTTTTTTTGATTATTTTTACAGATTACTGTTTTTAAAATTTAATATATATATATATAGCACTTTGTCTATTCTGTATCTTTACAAATCCTTATCTGTTTAAAAAACTAGTGTCTGTAGTGCTTGCTGGCTGTAGGCTATTGTTTTAACTGAAGCATTTCCTCTGTGTAATTATCTTTTGGCTAGTGGGGCTGGTTCCTTTGTGTTCTGAAAAGCTGTTTTGGTATTTAAGCCCTAACTTTGATAGGGTTTCTGTCTTTACACACAGTGCAGACTAGAAAAGAAGTTGTTGACTGCAACTGAGCTGAACATATAAGTATCCTGCTTTTTTTTGATTATTTTTACAGATTACTGTTTTTAAAATTTAATATATATATATAGCACTTTGTCTATTCTGTATCTTTACAAATCCTTATCTGTTTAAAAAACTAGTGTCTGTAGTGCTTGCTGGCTGTAGGCTATTGTTTTAACTGAAGCATTTCCTCTGTGTAATTATCTTTTGGCTAGTGGGGCTGGTTCCTTTGTGTTCTGAAAAGCTGTTTTGGTATTTAAGCCCTAACTTTGATAGGGTTTCTGTCTTTACACACAGTGCAGACTAGAAAAGAAGTTGTTGACTGCAACTGAGCTGAACATATAAGTATCTTGCTTTTTTTTGATTATTTTTACAGATTACTGTTTTTAAAATTTAATATATATATATAGCACTTTGTCTATTCTGTATCTTTACAAATCCTTATCTGTTTAAAAAACTAGTGTCTCTAGTGCTTGCTGGCTGTAGGCTATTGTTTTAACTGAAGCATTTCCTCTGTGTAATTATCTTTTGGCTAGTGGGGGCTGGTTCCTTTGTGTTCTGAAAAGCTGTTTTGGTATTTAAGCCCTAACTTTGATAGGGTTTCTGTCTTTACACACAGTGCAGACTAGAAAAGAAGTTGTTGACTGCAACTGAGCTGAACATATAAGTATCTTGCTTTTTTGATTATTTTTACAGATTACTGTTTTTAAAATTTAATATATATATATATATAGCACTTTGTCTATTCTGTATCTTTACAAATCCTTATCTGTTTAAAAAACTTGTGTCTCTAGTGCTTGCTGGCTGTAGGCTATTGTTTTAACTGAAGCATTTCCTCTGTGTAATTATCTTTTGGCTAGTGGGGCTGGTTCCTTTGTGTTCTGAAAAGCTGTTTTGGTATTTAAGCCCTAACTTTGATAGGGTTTCTGTCTTTACACACAGTGCAGACTAGAAAAGAAGTTGTTGACTGCAACTGAGCTGAAAATATAAGTATCTTGCTTTTTTTGATTATTTTACAGATTACTGTTTTTAAAATTTAATATATATATATATATAGCACTTTGTCTAATCTGTATCTTTACAAATCCTTATCTGTTTAAAAAACTTGTGTCTGTAGTGCTTGCTGGCTGTAGGCTATTGTTTTAACTGAAGCATTTCCTCTGTGTAATTATCTTTTGGCTAGTGGGGGCTGGTTCCTTTGTGTTCTGAAAAGCTGTTTTGGTATTTAAGCCCTAACTTTGATAGGGTTTCTGTCTTTACACACAGTGCAGACTAGAAAAGAAGTTGTTGACTGCAACTGAGCTGAACATATAAGTATCTTGCTTTTTTTTGATTATTTTTACAGATTACTGTTTTTAAAATTTAATATATATATATATAGCACTTTGTCTATTCTGTATCTTTACAAATCCTTATCTGTTTAAAAAACTTGTGTCTCTAGTGCTTGCTGGCTGTAGGCTATTGTTTTAACTGAAGCATTTCCTCTGTGTAATTATCTTTTGGCTAGTGGGGGCTGGTTCCTTTGTGTTCTGAAAAGCTGTTTTGGTATTTAAGCCCTAACTTTGATAGGGTTTCTGTCTTTACACACAGTGCAGACTAGAAAAGAAGTTGTTGACTGCAACTGAGCTGAACATATAAGTATCTTGCTTTTTTTTGATTATTTTTACAGATTACTGTTTTAAAATTTAATATATATATATATATAGCACTTTGTCTATTCTGTATCTTTACAAATCCTTATCTGTTTAAAAAACTTGTGTCTCTAGTGCTTGCTGGCTGTAGGCTATTGTTTTAACTGAAGCATTTCCTCTGTGTAATTATCTTTTGGCTAGTGGGGCTGGTTCCTTTGTGTTCTGAAAAGCTGTTTTGGTATTTAAGCCCTAACTTTGATAGGGTTTCTGTCTTTACACACAGTGCAGACTAGAAAAGAAGTTGTTGACTGCAACTGAGCTGAACATATAAGTATCTTGCTTTTTTTTGATTATTTTTACAGATTACTGTTTTTAAAATTTAATATATATATATATATATAGCACTTTGTCTATTCTGTATCTTTACAAATCCTTATCTGTTTAAAAAACTTGTGTCTCTAGTGCTTGCTGGCTGTAGGCTATTGTTTTAACTGAAGCATTTCCTCTGTGTAATTATCTTTTGGCTAGTGGGGGCTGGTTCCTTTGTGTTCTGAAAAGCTGTTTTGGTATTTAAGCCCTAACTTTGATAGGGTTTCTGTCTTTACACACAGTGCAGACTAGAAAAGAAGTTGTTGACTGCAACTGAGCTGAACATATAAGTATCTTGCTTTTTTGATTATTTTTACAGATTACTGTTTTTAAAATTTAATATATATATATAGCACTTTGTCTATTCTGTATCTTTACAAATCCTTATCTGTTTAAAAAACTTGTGTCTCTAGTGCTTGCTGGCTGTAGGCTATTGTTTTAACTGAAGCATTTCCTCTGTGTAATTATCTTTTGGCTAGTGGGGGCTGGTTCCTTTGTGTTCTGAAAAGCTGTTTTGGTATTTAAGCCCTAACTTTGATAGGGTTTCTGTCTTTACACACAGTGCAGACTAGAAAAGAAGTTGTTGACTGCAACTGAGCTGAAAATATAAGTATCTTGCTTTTTTTATTATTTTTACAGATTACTGTTTTTAAAATTTAATATATATATATATATATAGCACTTTGTCTATTCTGTATCTTTACAAATCCTTATCTGTTTAAAAAACTTGTGTCTCTAGTGCTTGCTGGCTGTAGGCTATTGTTTTAACTGAAGCATTTCCTCTGTGTAATTATCTTTTGGCTAGTGGGGCTGGTTCCTTTGTGTTCTGAAAAGCTGTTTTGGTATTTAAGCCCTAACTTTGATAGGGTTTCTGTCTTTACACACAGTGCAGACTAGAAAAGAAGTTGTTGACTGCAACTGAGCTGAAAATATAAGTATCTTGCTTTTTTTGATTATTTTTACAGATTACTGTTTTTAAAATTTAATATATATATATATATATAGCACTTTGTCTATTCTGTATCTTTACAAATCCTTATCTGTTTAAAAAAACTTGTGTCTCTAGTGCTTGCTGGCTGTAGGCTATTGTTTTAACTGAAGCATTTCCTCTGTGTAATTATCTTTTGGCTAGTGGGGGCTGGTTCCTTTGTGTTCTGAAAAGCTGTTTTGGTATTTAAGCCCTAACTTTGATAGGGTTTCTGTCTTTACACACAGTGCAGACTAGAAAAGAAGTTGTTGACTGCAACTGAGCTGAAAATATAAGTATCTTGCTTTTTTTGATTATTTTTACAGATTACTGTTTTTAAAATTTAATATATATATATATAGCACTTTGTCTATTCTGTATCTTTACAAATCCTTATCTGTTTAAAAAACTTGTGTCTCTAGTGCTTGCTGGCTGTAGGCTATTGTTTTAACTGAAGCATTTCCTCTGTGTAATTATCTTTTGGCTAGTGGGGCTGGTTCCTTTGTGTTCTGAAAAGCTGTTTTGGTATTTAAGCCCTAACTTTGATAGGGTTTCTGTCTTTACACACAGTGCAGACTAGAAAAGAAGTTGTTGACTGCAACTGAGCTGAATAAGTATCTTGCTTTTTTGATTATTTTTACAGATTACTGTTTTTAAAATTTAATATATATATATAGCACTTTGTCTATTCTGTATCTTTACAAATCCTTATCTGTTTAAAAAACTTGTGTCTCTAGTGCTTGCTGGCTGTAGGCTATTGTTTAAACTGAAGCATTTCCTCTGTGTAATTATCTTTTGGCTAGTGGGGCTGGTTCCTTTGTGTTCTGAAAAGCTGTTTTGGTATTTAAGCCCTAACTTTGATAGGGTTTCTGTCTTTACACACAGTGCAGACTAGAAAAGAAGTTGTTGACTGCAACTGAGCTGAAAATATAAGTATCTTGCTTTTTTTTATTATTTTTACAGATTACTGTTTTTAAAATTTAATATATATATATATATAGCACTTTGTCTATTCTGTATCTTTACAAATCCTTATCTGTTTAAAAAACTTGTGTCTCTAGTGCTTGCTGGCTGTAGGCTATTGTTTTAACTGAAGCATTTCCTCTGTGTAATTATCTTTTCGCTAGTGGGAGCTGGTTCCTTTGTGTTCTGAAAAGCTGTTTTGGTATTTAAGCCCTAACTTTGATAGGGTTTCTGTCTTTACACACAGTGCAGACTAGAAAAGAAGTTGTTGACTGCAACTGAGCTGAAAATATAAGTATCTTGCTTTTTTTGATTATTTTTACAGATTACTGTTTTAAAATTTAATATATATATATAGCACTTTGTCTATTCTGTATCTTTACAAATCCTTATCTGTTTAAAAAACTTGTGTCTCTAGTGCTTGCTGGCTGTAGGCTATTTTGTCCCACCCTCCCTCCCTGTTGGTGGCTTGCTCTTATACTTGGTGGCTTTGCAGTTGCCCGCCCCTACTGTGACAGTCCTCCCAGTCTAGTGTCATTAGCTCATTCTGCCTAATACAGAGAGAACATTTGATAAGGCCTTCTGTTCCTCCTTTTTCCCTTTCAAAAAGTAAAACAAAACTTTTTTTTTTCTTCTTTCGCCTGAACCTCCTTGTGTTCTGACTGTGCTTCTCAAACATTTTGGAATTATGCAGTATATTTCAGAGCATTTATTATAACTGTAATAGCCTTAATATTGCTACAACTCAAGTGCTCTAGGTTGCACTGCATCTGAAGTGTTTGTGTGTTTTAGCTGCTTTTCTGTATATATAGACTTTTCTGTTTCTTTTACTAAATAAGCTCTGTAAAGTTGTTTTATTGCATTTCTGCCTTTATTTCTGAGTTTTTTTTGCACTTTTAAAGTTTGTTTTTGCTTAGTTTAATTGGTAGGCTACACACTCAAGTGTGCTAGCCGAATTAAAGCATTTACTGTGTTTCTGTACCTAATTTCTGCTACTTTGTAAGAAAAAAAAAAAAAAAAATTCCTTGTTTCCTGCCTTTACTGAACTAGAATAGTCCAGTCTTCAGGTATTGCTGATCTCTGGGCTGTGTCATAGTTCCTGTGTTGCCCATATCCTTATTTGGATAGGAGGAAGCTTCTTTGTTCACCAGTGAGAGTGGGGAGCTCTGAGCAGGCCATCTGTCCCTTGAGGAGTGGTTCCAGCCCAGTGACCTGTAGCTTTTGGGCCGTTTTGGGCCATTTCCGATCTCTTTCTAACCCCCTGCTTTAAATCCAGCTTTAGCGCACTTTTGCGCTTGTAATGTAAAGTTTGTCCTGTTTTTTGCACTTACCTGTTGAGGCTACACACTCAAGTACGCTAGCCTGTGTCACATATTTACTGCATTTTCCTGCTATTTGTTGAAAAAAAAGAAAAACAAAAAAAAAAAAAATATTATCCTTGTTTCCCGTCTTTCCTGACCTAGAGTAGTCCAAATACAGGCTTTGCTGTATTCTGGACTTTTGGAAATTTCCTGTGTTGTCCATTTCCTTTCTTGGATAGAGGGAGGTTTCTTTGTTCACCAGTGGCAGTGGGGAACTTAGAGCAGCCTATCTATCCCTGGAGGAGTGTTCCCAGCACAAGAATCTGGTAGTCTATTGGCCATTTTGGACCAATTTCTAGCTCTTTCAAATCCCCCTGTATAAAACCCGCTTTGGCGAGGTTTTTGCGCTTGTTACTACTCAGCCAAGCTCCTCGTGGTCCTGCAGAGTGGTGCTAGCAGCAGAGAGGCTAAAAGAGCGACTGCTAACCTCATAAAAGTGTTTTTTCCTGCTACTACTTGTTTGACTATCCGATCTACCTAAACTGCAAATATTTCTCTTCTTGAACTGTTTTAAACTGTCTAAAGTTGTTTTGCACCTGCACTTTTAAAGTTTGTCCTGTTTGTTGCATTTACTTGTTGAGGCTACACACTCAAGTGCGCTAGCCTGTGTTACATATTTATTGCGATTTCCTGCTGTTTGTTGCAAAAAAAAAAAAAGTTATCCTTGTTTCCCATCTTTCCTGACCTAGAGTAGTCCAAATACAGGATTTGCTGTATTCTGGACTTTTGGAAAGTTCCTGTGTTGCCATTTCCTTTCTTGGATAGAGGGAGGCTTCTTTGTTCACCAGTGGCAGTGGGGAGCTTGGAGCAGGCTATCTGTCCCTGGAGGAGTGTTCCCAGCACAGGAATCTGGTAGTCTGTTGGCTGTTTTGGGCCAATTTCTAGCTCTTTCAAGTCCGCCTGTATAAAACCCGCTGTACCGCGGCTTTGCGTGATTTTGTGCATAGCGCTTCATCGAGCAGCGCCGCTTATTTGGGTTTGAGCCTTGGAACTAATCTAGTTCTCATAATAAACACCCTATTCCTATGCTAAAGCCTAGCACTTGCTCACTAAAGCAATTATATAAGTCAGCACTAAACAAATTAAAAGCACTACACCCTCACAAACTCCCTTGAGTAACTTGTTCCCCATTGGCCCTTTTTTCAATTATAAAGGAATTCCCAATACTATTCTAGCATGTCCAAAGGTCAGTTGTCAATCTCCTCTCCGGTCCAGCTGGTGAACCTGGGAATCTTGAGGCAATGTTACAACTGCCTAATGTACACAGACAACCCTCTCCTCCTCCCAACAAATTCCAACACATGTGAGAGATGCAACCATATAGCCAAACTGGAGGCTAAGCTCTCTCAACTCAGTACTGGCGTAACCAGTCAGGAGGAGAAGGAAACCACACTCACTACAATTCCAGTCTCACATAGACCTACCACGACAGCAAACCAAACACATAAACACACAAAAACATACTTGGAGGCTCTAAATAAAAATCTGCCTAAGCAGCAAAGACCTCCAAAGCAGACACCCAAGCAACCGCTACCCCAAAACAAAACACATGCAACACATAGCTCACAAAGCCAGTGTGCCGAACAGTCACAGCCCTTAAGGCTAAACAACACACCTGATACACTTGTAATAGGTGACTCTATCATCAGGCACACTGACGTCCCGCTCATCAGGCTGAACAAGGAGAAGGTCACGGTGAGCTGCCTATCTGGTGCTAGGATCCGCCACATAACACAAGCACTCAGGTCACTCCAAGGCAAGTACAAATATGACTCAGTCATTGTCCATGCTGGTGTGAATGACCTGAGACGTACCTCCCTGGACTACATGAAAAGAGACATAGAGGAGCTCTCTGGGCATGTAGCCCAGGCCGGTATGACCCTGACCTTGAGTAGCATCTTACCCTCACCAAGAATGATGCCACAATATGAAGACAAGATGATCAGTTTCAACAATTGGCTTAAGTATTGGTGTCATTCAAAGGGGATCCAATGCCTGTCAGCTTGGGATGATATGCACGACAAGCCACGATGCTTTGCTAGGGACGGCTTGCACCTGTCACCCCTGGGCTTTCGGATATTGGCAAAGGCTCTTGCTACCCCCATAGTGCCTTTTTTAGGTAAGGCTCAAAAGACAAACCCACCTCCATAGGTATCACAAGGGATAAGAAACTAAGAGTAATGCTACTCAACGCTAGAAGTCTAAACCTCAAGATGCACGCTGAAACTCTCCTTAGCATGGAGAACATCGATATCTGTGCAGTAACAGAAACCTGGTTCAGGACTCCCGAGAGCACCCCAGCACTACCAGGTTATACCTCATACCATGCTTTTCGGCCCCAAAATTTGGACCGAACCACAAAAGGAGGGGGAGTATCGATATTCATCAAAGATACCCACACCTCCAGGTTGGTGGCAAAGCACGAAGCATCAGAGACTATCCATGTGCAACTAACAGTGGGTAAAACTGCCTTCCAGTTTATAGCCTGCTACAGACCACCCTCCCAAACCCAGGAACCCCACTCGGCCTTCCTGAAAACACTGGAAAATATGAAGGTCTCTCCAAACACCATTATACTGGGCGACTTCAACTACCCAAACATAGATTGGGAGCATTACTCTAGCTCCAACACCCTTGCCCAAAGGTTCCTAGAATTCATAAACTCAAATGCTATGGAACAACTTGTTACCACTCCCACAAGAGGGGAAAACATACTGGACCTGATCATCACCAACATGGGGACTCTATGCTCCAGACCAGAAGTGTATCCCTCACTGGTAAGATCAGACCATAAACTGATCTCACTGGATATTCACATCCCGAACCCACCCCCTGCCAAGAAAACCACAGTGAAAAACTTCTCTAAAGCAAATTTCACACTCCTCAAAACCGAGGTGGAATCCTTCAAAGCCCCCGGGCCTGTGGAAAATACGGCCCAGACCGCAGAATCCTTTATAAATGCATTCTATGAACACCTTCAGGAATGCATGGATCATGCAATCCCAAATAAAACCAAGACCCAATCCTCCAAAGGCAGACGACCTGTCTGGTGGACCCCAGCCATAAACAAACTATACAATAGAAGGAGGAAGCTACTACATGATAGAGCAAAATCCCAAAAAGGGAAGGCATCTCTGATCAGTATTAGCAAAAAACTAAGGGCACTCATAAAATCGTCAAAGGCCAGCTTCGAGAGAAAAATTGCACAGGACACTAAAGATAATCACAAGGCTTTCTTTAGTTATGTTAGGAACCTGGGTGGAAATTCCCAGATATGCTCAGAATTAGTCCAAAATGACAAAAAATACACTGATCCCACAGACATTGCCAACATCCTAGCTGACAGGTTCAGCGCAAACTTCTCCCCCCCTCCCCACCAAAAGGGCAAATATCTGTCCCAGCAGAGTGCTGCCCCCCTGACATCTCAGATGCTCAGGTGAGAGCTGCCCTCTCCAAAGCAAAAAACACAGCATCAATGGGACAAGACGGTGTCCCAGGCTGCGTCCTACATGAACTCCAAGAAGAGCTAAACCCAAACATAAAACTACTGTTCAATCTCAGCCTTACTACAGGATATGTAGCCAAAGAGTGGCGTACAGCAACAGTGGTCCCTCTCCACAAAGGTGGTGCCTCAACGGACCCTGGAAACTATCGCCCCATAAGCCTGACTAGCTTGGTCTGCAAAGCTATGGAAAGGATCATCATGGACCTCATAAATAAAGATATTGGGGACCTAAAGACACTGGATCCTACCCAGTTTGGCTTTGTTAAGGGCAGATCCTGCCTCTTAAACCTGGTTGACTTTTTTGAAACAGTCACCAAGGCCATTGACGAAGGGAAGGTGGTCCACACAGCCTATCTGGACCTCGCAAAAGCCTTCGATACAATACCCCACTCAGGCATTATAGATAAGCTCACCAGCTTAAATATAAACCCCTATGTCACTAGATGGGTTGCAAACTGGCTCAAGGACAGAACCCACATGGTTAGAATTGCTGGAGCCATGTCAGACTCCAAACCAGTTACAAGTGGCGTACCACAAGGCTCAGTCCTGGGACCTCTCTTGTTTGGTATATATTTTTCGGAGGTACAGGCCAACACGGAAGGACTGTGGCTGACCAAGTTCGCAGATGACTGCAAACTGGGCGCCATAATCGACTCTCCAGCCGACACAAGCATCCTCCAAAAGGGCCTCATAGAAACAGACAACTGGTGCCAGAGCCATGGTCTCAAGCTAAATGCCAAAAGTGTATAGTCATCCCTTTGGCAAAAACAAAGTGCCCACAAATTACCACATAGGTGGTAATCCATTAAGTACAGAAGAAGTCATTAGGGACCTGGGGACCCAAGTTGATAGCAATCTCTCATTTGACAACCACGTGGCCAAAGTGGTTAGAAAAACATTTTATATAGCCCACCTAATCATGAAGGGATTCACATCTAGATTAGGAGAGGTCATCGTGCCTCTTTACTCATCCCTCATCAGGCCCATAATCGAGTACAATGCCCCTTTTGGGATGTACCTTACCAAACACCTGCAGCAACTGGAAATACCCCAAAAGTACCTCACCAAGAGGATCAAAGGGCTCAAACAGATGCCATATGCTACCCGGTTAAAGAAACTCCAGCTCTACTCAGTGGCATACCGCCTGCTCAGAGGTGACCTGTGCCTGACGTATAAGGCCATGTCCAACCCAGAATTAAGGGACATGCTGCACCTCAAAAAATCCAAATCCCATCGAGCTACACGCTCGAGAGACTTGAACCTCAGCACTGAAATAAATAAGACATACTGGAGGGACAGAGTCATAACCCAGAAGCTCCCTTCACTATGGAATAAAATCCCAGTCCAGGTTAGGCAGAGTCCCTCATTGACTCTCTTCAAGAGGAATCTTGATGAGTGGATGGGAGATCATAGGTTTACCCCGGGTATCACTTCTGTGTCACTGTTAGACAGAGGCACAGTATACTAACCTCGAAAAAGGGCATAGCAAAATTAATTTAAAATGGGTGGCGAAAGCCAAACATACTCTGGCTAGGCTTATAAATGCCGTAGGGCAGATAGCCTAGTATGAACCTATGAACCTATTAACAAGAGTTAAATTGAAATAGGCCCACAGTAAACAACAGTATCCTTGGACCAGTCCACTTACAACAGGTCAGCCCTATGGAAAGCAGTATCAGTGAAAAGCTTTCCCCCCTCTGTCAGTTTTAAAATACTGACAGAACAGTTAATTACAATAAATACTACAGCTAGCAGCACTTAGGAAACGTGCATCTAAAACAACACTACCATGCAGATTGCAGATTCAGAGTGACTCAGTGTAGTAAGCTCATTTATTGACACTCTGGAATTTACCTTCACTAGAGATGCCCTTGTATGCTAATAAATCAGACTGTCAAATGCAGGTACTTGTAACAATTAACATCTGCTCAGAAAAAAAGAGAGTTTTACACTGACAAGACAGACAGAAAATTTAAAGCAATCAGAGAGCAAAATAATTTTAATCGGTCACAGTTGCTAGCGACTTCAAGAAAAGCTGTTGAAACATGCACACAACTTAAAAATGAGACCTCATGCTAGCGACTGCAAGAATTATGCTGTCCGGATGCTTTAAACAGGATTTCTTTCAGTCGCTAGCGTGAGGTTTCACTTTTAAACCCTGTGTGTGTTTTTAAACTTTTTCTTCCAGTCGCTAGCATGAGGTTTCACTTTAGATGCTTTCAAGTGAAACCTCATACCGACTGGAAGAAAAAGTTTAAAAACACACACAGGGTTTAAAAGTGAAACCTCATGCTAGCGACTGAAAGAAATCCTGTTTAAAGCATCCGGACAGCATATTTCTTGCAGTCGCTAGCATGAGGTCTCATTGTGTGTGTTTCAGCAGCTTTTCTTGCAGTCGCTAGCATGAGGTTTGACTTTAAAGCATCTAAAGTCTAACCTCATGCTAGCGACTGCAAGAAAAGCTGTTGAAACACGCACACAGCTTAAAAATGAGACCTCATGCTAGCGACTGCAAGAAATCCTGTTCAAAACACACAAATGTGCTGTCTGGATGCTTTAAACAGGATTTCTTTCAGTCCTTAGCATGAGGTTTCTCTTTAAGCCCTGTAACTCATGCTAGACTGCAAGAAAAACAGTAAAAAAAGAATGTTTGCATATTATTACAGGGAACAGACTGTAAAAAAAAAAAAGAACTTACAGTTGAAATGCAAGATCTGAATGCAGTAGGAGCCTCTAGATAAGGAGTCCACGTGTTCCCAGATGTCCAGCTAGATAAACCACTCGGCAGGATACAACACGATTGAAAAGGCGTTCTCACTCCCTGCAGCAAGTATTTAACACCTTACAGGTGTGGGAAGTTCTGAATCTCTTACATCACGTAAGAGGCGGGGGGGGGGGGATTTTTAACAATAGCATGCTAATAGTGCCGGGATGATGTAGGTTTCTGGGCGGTATCTTGTATAGGAACTATTGCTGATTTGTAGCCGCTCTGACATCACAGCTTCTGAGCCAAAAGCTAACTTTTACAGGGCGCGAGAAATACTTTTCCAAGTGAAAGTAATGCAGTACGGGAAAAGAATGTAGCATTGAAGGAAAACAGAGGAAATCACAGTTTTTCAGGGCAGCATTGCTCATTTCTTTAGGTTGGTGGAGGGAATAGGGAGAAAAGGTTCTAATAAGTTGAGCTGAAGTAGGGCATATCCCGTTGTTTTCCTTTAAAGGGGAGCCAGTGGACTGCTAAAAACAATGACCTGAGCACAGTTAAAGGAGAAAGTACCAATGGGGCTGCTGTTGTCTAAGAAAATACAACTATTATAGTGGACAAAATTCTTTGTTTTAGGCTGCCATAATATATATAATTTACATACAAATATAGCCCACAGACTGGTGCTCAAACAGCAGACTTCACCATTTCCTAGTTATCTATTTGCTTGCAGGGACATCTCTGTAGGAAAAATAAAAATACACTAAAGAGACTGTTGAGTGTAATCAGTCAGTGTTGACTATGTATAAATACTAGCTCAGAGCTTAAATTGGCTTAATAACTGTCTCAGGCAAGGAGAAATAAGAAAGGAAGGGGTGAGACCAAGGGTGACTTCCTTTAAAAGCATGCAGTTCCACTAAAGACAGGAGGATATATATAATGGGAGTGACAAGTCTAGAAAAAGTGAAGAAAAATATAAGAGAAAGAAATAGTTTGAGTAGTATGAGTAAATGTCAGTGTCTATTAGGAAGGAGAATAACAGCTGACCAGCAGGACGTCAGTGGAGGAGGGTTTACAGACTGTAAGGCTATTGCTTGCAAACTAGGACACTGAAGTACATGTCTGCAGACTAGTTACTATGCAGGCTAAAATATATGCAGAGAACTTGATACCCCAACACTTAAAGCACAAGGCCAGAGGTGGTACAGAGGTTGTCCTAGTTAAATGGTGGTTGGTTTGAATGGATTCAGACTGCCTACTGGAAGAGCCTACTGTGTATATACTTAAGTGTCCAGTGAACCTGTAGAAAACAGAGAAACATAATTCAAGGTCCATTAAAAACCCAATTAAAGTACTATGTGATGAACTATATGCAACTGAACACTGCCACCAGTAAATTCACTGAAATTGTAAGTGGTTTCTTAATAAATATAGAAATTAAGTTCTGTAATGCAGATGTCATAATGGAGCCACTTGGCTTACCACCTTAAACAATATATCCTCAGAAGGAAACAGTCAGTACTGTTTTGTTAACACCTTTACAAATTAAGTACTCTAATCTTTCAAACAGCAGCTTTTTAATACCAGAACAACAAAGGAATATGGAATAATTAATGATAAGGTAGGGAAAATATTGCAAAATAGCTCCAAACCTCACAAGCACTGTAAATATAATGGAAGTTTTAACAAGCACTTACTTTAACTTATATTCTAACAAACTTTTTTTTTTTTTTACAGTGAAAGGACTTGATAGTACTATGAGATCTGTACAATTTAACCTTTGTAGCTTATTTAACACCAGTTGTAAAGAGTTATGCTAATAAAATAAGCATTCAGTCCTTATGAAACAGTAGGCTTATGATGACAAATATTGGGTATCATTGCAATTGCTGACACACATCAACCAAAGTACAAACAATGGTTGCAAATTATACTTCGAAGATACAAGTACAGGTAGAAATGTGCTTCAGCAGCAGCGGCTGCGAAGCACCCAGCAGTTTAACTTCTCTTTAGGCTTAAAAGCCCAACTTAGATATAATTCAGCAAATCTTGGATCAGTTAAGCAGTCAAATACAGTTCTTGGAGATTTTTTGTTTGTTAACTTCATTTATTTTGTATTTCCTTTTGCAGGTGTACAACTGCTTATGTATTTCTTGTCACAAAGCAGGTTACTTAATTTTATTTATTTTAAGGAGAGACATTTATTATTTAAGTTTCAGAAGCTCGAGACTAAAGGTTTATTTGTTAGTCTAATTGTATGTATATAGTCCTGTTTTATATACGTATCACTGGCATGTGGCTTTTGAAGAGTGACTGCTTAAAGCTATTGCTACCATACAAATGCTTAATGATTGGCTTATTTTAGGGGAAGAGGGTAAATGTGTTCTTGGTATACCAGGTTTATCTGTCTGGTGGTAGTGTAACAGTAAAGACAGGAAAGGGGATATTAGTACTGGAGGGATAACATTAACACCTCCTGGAAAGCATGGAAATATAATGTGTGTGTGTGTGTGTGTGTGTCTGTGTGTGTGTGTGTGTGTGTGTGTGTGTGTGTGTGTGTGTGTGTGTGTGTGTGTACATATGTATTTGCATGCGAGTGTATGTGTTTGTGTGTATGTGTTTGCAATGTACTCTTGAACAAGTTTCCACTACTTTTGGTAATATAGCACTGGAAGGCACTAGAGTGAGAGCAGAGTGTGTGAGATATCCTGTGCTTATTGGAGGAAGCAGTGGACATTTGGAATAGCCATATGCCCTTAAGGATAATCAACCATCACATATTATGTTTTGCCAGAGAGGTAGATGCAAAGGCCGTACCATTACACATTATTTGAAGGCCAGTTATGTGGATTAACAGACAGTAGCTGCTGCTGACACTGGGATGAGCACCATCCTGAACTATGATGAAGTCCTGAACGCAAAATTTATTTTCCACGTAGTTATCTTTGTCCTTCAGACATTCCTAGTAGAAGTAACTCCTTCACATATCCTCACATATTCAGAGAACTAGCTGTAGTTGAGTTTGTATGCCTATATAAAAATGCCATTAAGAACCAATACTTATCCTGTAATATCATCTTTAAAATATGGAGTAATTAAAACATCATTCATGCTTTCTTTTCTTTTCTACTTTACACATTCTCACTGAGAACCTGCTGTTTGCTAGAGTCTAGCTGAGTAGCATAGAATATTATCTCAAGAATGTCGCCAGCTTGACGTAATTAATTGTACTCTTAGAGAAGGGCAAGAAAGTGGATGCTGCTTTTTATCACTTTCTGCCTCATCTGTGAGTTTGTGGAATCTGATGATTAGTATAAATAAAGTTTAGGGGAGGGGTGGCTTACCCCCATGTCATTAGGTGCAGGGGCTTGCCCCTTCTGAAAATATGTTTGCATGTTTTGCAAACTTGAGAGTGTTGCTGTTTTGAGACGCAACCTTTCAAGGTGAATATGTTTTAAGGACTAGATATCAGTTAGACAAGACGCGATTATTCATAGTAAACCCCATTTCACTTTATGTTTCTCATTCCTTTTATCCATTTCTTTTATTAGTTGCTTTTCTTCATCTTTATAATCATTAAAATTTGGGGGTTAAACATGGAGTCTATTTTTTACACATCTAAAATTTAACATTCTCTAAATACTGACATGGTGTCTTTAGCCTACCTAACGCACATTATAAATGTTTTCTGCTATGTTTATCGAGTTCAGCATCCCATTTTTGTATGATGTATTGCATTGTTTCTTTTGAGATGGTTTAGGCATTTGTTGTCGTCACTTACAATATGTACATACTAATTCTAAATACCTACCCACATTTGCTTGCCCACACATATGTGATTGTGAGCAGGCATATACACATGTGCATGTGCACACAAACACAGACATATATGCACACATATGTGCTTGTACACACACACACACACACACACACACACACACACACACACACACACACACACACACACACACACACACACACACACACACACACACACCGTCATTCTTACAGATGATAGCAAGTTTTAAGGCTAAGTGAATGGGGAGAACAGAGTCCTTAGCAGAGCTCCTGTCAACAAGGTATTGTACAGTGTAACCTTTTATTATGTACTTTTGTCTGGCTGTATATGGGTGTTAAATGACTATGTGATATGGAAAGATTTTTGAATTGGCAGGAAGAATAGAATTGTATTTGGAGGTTGAGATTTAAAAAGTACTAGTAAAAGGGTAAATGGAATGTAAGGCAAGAACAAATGAATGTGTATAAGATGCCAGTTCTTGACACAACAGAACATGTTTTAGGGTAATTAAGTAATGGGGTTATTGAGAAAAATAAAAAAAAAACATTTGTAGATATGGAGAATATGAGCAAGGATATGATGCCATGAGACTATTATCATGGATGTGATCACAATCATTAAGAAAGGTTCAACAGAATATATATGAAAATCCTTTGTACTGTTTGGGAAGTAAGAACAAAAGAGTTGTTTAATACAAACTGTGCTGAGCAGATATTGTGAAAAAAATAAGGTTTTAGTTATGACAAAAGATTAGGGAGAATAAAGCAAGGTATGTGATTAGTTTAATTTTTACATCTTTGTATCTTGTTTGTATTTTAGTTTCTTTAACATTTAGTTATTGTTGTTGTTAATTATTTAGAACTGGTGCAAATTTAAACTGAATTTGATTTAATGTTATTTTAGTTTTGACATAATGCAAATTTTAATTGTGAGTTATGGAAAGTAAGTATTGTAAATAACGGACCTCTACTCGTTTTGAGAAATGCTATGGAATCTTTTACAACTGAGCTACTACAGACTCAAACAGATGAAGCCTCAGTTTATTGTGTCATCCAAAGGACAACACACTCATGAATATAGCACTTTCTAATGCCACACTCTGCAGTATCAGTAACTGACAATGAATCCCATCATTCACAGTAAGAATAGAACCTAGGCCTTCTCATCTTCCAGCACCAAAGGTGAGTGCACTGTCTTTGGTGCTACCAGTTTTCTTTCACTCAGTCTGAAGGAAAGCGATGAATGAACTGTTATTGTTTATCAAGTTGTTTAAAGTAGTGAGTTAATCTTTGAGTGAGTGCCAGTTTTGAGCTATGTGAGAAATCTGCTTTTGCAAATATATTAGTGTTATTCTTTGTGAGCTTCACCTTGTAATAGTTGAAGGAGTTCATTTTTAACTTACATGTTGTGCTCTCTGTGAGCTTTTGGAATGCACTAACCTATGTATCAATGATTGAACTAAGAAAAGTAGATTCATCAGACACACACACACACACACACACACACAGGATTCAGGTGTGATAGCATAATTGCATAATTTAAATTAAGGTCATAATTCATCTGTGAATATCAGCACTGGACTATGTAATGATTTTAGATAAATTAAAGCTTCTTGGGTTGAGCATGTCAGATATTTGCTAAAATGGGATTTAAAATGAAATACAGTGTCATGCCTCACTGTACTGTTCTGTACAGTCTTTAGGACCTGCCCACCAGAGCCAATTCGAGTAACCTCATAATTTAGAGTAGAATGCAGAGAATGACTGTAGTATGAACAGACTTTTGTATTAATTTGTAAAGAAAGTTAGAAATTTTGCTTCAGGCAGCCACTCATCCATAGCGCATAACTCTTGAAAATGTAAAACTATTGCAGGAGATAGCTGAAGGTTTAGAAGAATATTATAACACATCAGTTTTTTCTGTAACTACTTTACACTGCGGTGGTGGTGCTGTGGTAGCATTGTCGCCTCACAGTAAGACATTGTCCTGTTCGATTCTCAGCTAGAGCGTCTTCTGTGTGGAGACATGCGTGAATGGGCGTACCTTTGTTGAAGGTTGTGCGTCAGAGCTGGCAACTCGGCACATAAAAATCTACTGCCAATCATTAGCAGACCAGAGTTCCGCTGTGGTGACCTCTAACCGGGAAAAGCCGAAAGACACAACAAAAACTTGTTTCTTGTCCTCATACAAACCACACTGACTTGGACTGGGCTGCTTATAAGGATGCTAACTAATTGGTTTCAATCATACATGTTATTTGTAGTATGAAGTCAAATGTTTATGATAATTATGCTAAAAAGCTTCTTCTTTTATGCTTTATCTAATGAGTTTAAATATACTAATGTCCATGATTAATTTACAAAATAACATTTTGCTTGGATCATATGGATGTTCACTCTAGCGCAGAAAAGGTAAAATTAAAAGGTCAACATTTTTAACTGCTGTACTTTATTAGTCTCTGCACCTTTAAAAAGGAGGGTAGAATACTAGTCTCTGCACCTTTATAATTAATGTTGTTAAAGCATAACTTACATAAATCTGTGCTTTCTAACAATTGTTTTGCTGTCAGTTGATGTTTTGTTTGGTCCTAAAGTGTTTACACTTATTCATGACTTCAATTTCATGGGAGAAATCAGAGTGAGAGTCAGAACTTGTCTTATTATTTTGGTTTTTATTGAGATTAAAGATATTTTGAAAAGAAAGCTAGGAGTTTCTTTTTTACAGGTAAAAGTAATTTGATTGGTACACATTATTCAGAGTACATCAGTACAGTGTGTTAGAGCTAGAAATATCAAAACCTGAACTTTGTATTAGTGCACCTTAACCATCTAAAATTATTTAATTACACTCCATTTTCCCCACACAAAGAACTCTTCCAGTTCATTATTTGGTAAACTTGCTCTTTCTTAGCATTAAGACACCTCTATTTTCTCTCTACTTCTTCTACAGCTCTCATTTTCTGATGATTCTCAAAGTGTGGAGAAGGATTTGCTCTTTTGGAGAAACCTGTCAATATATCTCTGCTGTGCTATGAGAAACAGGCATGTTGATGTTAAAGGATACCTTTTTTTAACTGAAGCTTGTCTCAGCCTAATGGCATTCAAGTATTTTCATTACTGACTGACACATCTGAGAAGTATATATGCAAAAAGAGCATAGACATGGTTATTATTACAAGTTCCTTCTGGTGCCAAAAGTCAGTAACAGTGGAGGACAGTTATTGCTATATCTGGCTCCAACAGGTAGCTGAAAGTGAAGATGTTCTATTTAGCAGCTCTCATGTCGCTCAAAGGCCCCCACTGACTGGTTAATCTGGATAAGAAGGCTACATTTTAGTTTATTTCAGTGTTCAAATGCTGCAAAACGTTTGTTGGAATTCTAGAGTTACATCTTTTTCAGTTTGTAGAGTTATGTTAACAAGAAACATCTTTATTAAATTATCGCTTATGACATAGGCAATCATATTTATATAAAAGAAAACAAACCATACTGACATAATTTTAGTTGCAAACTTTATACATCACTTATAATCCTTGATAGGGAATGCAATCTCTAGCCTGCAGTCCAAATAAATTACTGGCCTCTTCCCACTCTGTTAACTTTCCCTCTACAGTGGCAAACCACAGAATATTTCCAAGTGCCACGATGAATAAGTGGGTCTATGTCAAATAAACGAATGCCTGAAATGTCGACCGTTATATGGTCGAGACCATATGTTCGACATGTCAGGAGTTCGAAGGTTGACTTCAATGGCGCCATACAGTACAGAATGGGAGAATTTCCCTTTTCTGCACTGAAGTGCTGTCTCGGAGTTGGTATATTTAAGTAGGGGGGTATGGGGGGTGCAGGCGGGCTTGCCCCCCTGCTCGCACCGTTAAGGTATGTTTTTCTTTTTCATTTTTTTTCTTATTATATATTCGAACTTTCAAATGTCAACCATATGTTATCGAACATATGGTATTCGACATTTTGGAAGTTTGAATATATAACATAGACCCGAATAAGTTACAGATCTCAACAGATTCACCAGATTTAGTCTTACTTGGTTGACTGCATGAATCAACTTTCAGCCTGTCATAACTTTCTAGACTACTTAAAGTGGTTATTGTTCTCCTGGATTCACTGGACTTTACAGTGAATGGCGAAAAGTAAACCCTGGTCCACAAAATTTACTTCTACCTACCTTGATGGATGAATTTCAGTATAGAGTCTTTTGACAAATGGTAAAACATAGAAGTACTCTTGTTTCATTATTTCTGTCATTATACTTGTATTTTCAGCATGAATCCAACCAAAGAGTACATTTATTAGATCAAGCATTTTCGTTCAAACATGTAAAGGACTTCAGCAGAATCTGAATCACACAGTATATACTTTTATTTAAAAGCTAGACAGTTAAGTAATCAGACAGTGTGTGAGCTAATCATACTGTTCAGTGCAATTTAAAGAGAGACTTTTTTAAAAGTTTACATTGTTACACAGATAACAAAATTACAGTAAATGAAATTGCAATAAATCTGTTTATATGTATAGTACAAATGACATTTTATTTTCATAGTAAAAAAAATGTAGATTGTGCATGTGTGTGCTTTGCCTGTAATGTAATTAGGTAAAATGTTGCTGACACAAAAATAACCAGTATTTAAATAACGAATGATTACAAATAGAAATAGTAATCGTAACTTGGCAGCCCATAGCTTTGAAATGCTAGCCATAGAAAATTCTGTCATTTAATTCTGGTTTAACTGTACTGTTCAGTTTATAGATCCAACAGCATCAGGTGCCATTGCATACAGCCAATGGCATAATACTTTTTTTAATGAGAAAACTGATTACTGCACAGTTGTGCTGAGTAGCATTAAGTTCAATCTACCAGCATGGCTAACCCAAATGTGTGTGACAAGTTATTGTATCTTGAATGTTATATATAGGGGGATATATTAGTTAGGCCATGATCTAATGACTGTCCCATCCATTAGAGACATGAGTGCCAGACCAGGGGTGAATTTACAGCTTTCCATGCAGTGGTCCAGGTTACGGTTGTATAAGAATAGGGAATGACTGTGTTTTACATGGATGGGGAGGCTATTTCTGGGGGTGGGAAGTCTCAGAGAGATATATATCTGTCTCCAACATATCCTAGTTGTGTCGCAGGTAAAGTTTAGGTCCTTAGATATAGTAGTTGTAATGTTATTCATTTTGTAGATATGCAAAAGGCCCATCAGAGTGGGATCCAAGAATGCTTTGTATGCCAGACATAGATTGCCTCTCAGTAATCTGTAGGAAACAGAGTGGCAATCCACATAGTACTTTGTAATTAGGCCCTGTATTCTTTTTGTGAGGAACTTTTGCAGACAATCCAGTTATTGGTTAGTTACATACTGAAGGGGGCATTATATCCACTGATGGCCTGATAAGTGCTGAATAGCAGCACAGTCACTTTCTTGGACCTAGATGTCCTTACTTACAAGTTGAGCAACATACAAATATTACCTTACTGTATTTGCCACATGTTTATGAAGGCCAACTTGCTATCTACTTGCATTCTCAAATGCATGACCACTAGGTCTACTCTTAGGGGTGTTTTATTGATGACGTAGTTTCCTTTGGTGACTGATTTCCCAAAAGATACAATTATGAATTTCTGGACATTGAATTTTAAGGTGTGGCTTTGGCATCAGTCTTTTGTCTGTGTTAGACCTTCTTGTAAGATGTATGTGTCTTGGGAGGATTCTGTGACTGCCCCCAGTTTGCAAACATCTGTGAACTTGGTCAGCCAGAAGTCTTTGGCATTGGCTTTAACATCCAAGAAGTAGATGCCAAAGCAGAGTAGGCCTAGCATGGTACCCTGTGTGACACTGCTGATGACCCGCCTCTTTGTGGAGGTGGGTTCACAGCTCCTAACTTCCCTGGCCCTACCTGTAAGCCATTTGGCTGCCTGACATGTTACATAGGGGTTTATGCCTAATTCTGTAATTCTGTTAATAATGTCTAAGTGGGGTATTGTACAAAATGCTTTAGCCAGAGCAAAGAAGTCAGTATACACCACTGTATCCTCATTCATTGACTTGGTGACCTTTTCAAAGAAGTCCACTAAGTTTAGTAGACATGACCTGCCCATAACAAAGCCAGTCTGGGTTGGGTCCAGTGTCTGAAGGTTTCCTATGCCCTTGTTGATTATTTCCATAATAATTCATTTGTCTATGTTGAGAAACTATCAGATTGATGTGTCTGTACTTCCCAGGATTATCTGATGGTTCACCCTTAAGTAGAGGTATGACTGTTGCAGTCATCCATTCCTGTGGCACAAAACATGTTTTGAGACTAAAGTTAAATTGTGATTCAAGTGGCCCCATTTAAAACATATTTCAGGCTATTCAGGTGGCATCCTAGGATATCATTGGGTCCCATAGAGGTGGTGTTCTTGGCCTTAGCACAACCGGGACCTGCTCCCTATGTGTAGTTGGTGGGGTTATGATTGAAGTTATTTCCTAGAGGGGTAGCTGGGGGTGAGTAGAGGTTAAAATTAGAGCTGAAATTGGCAGCCAACAGATTTGCTATGTAACACGGTTCAGTGAATGTGGAACCATTATATACCAGTTTGGCACACTGTTATATGCTGCCTTTGAGGTGTCTGACATAGCTGAAGAAGGCCTTATGGTAGTCTTTGGTCTGGGATGCTGTGATGTCTTCAGAATTGGCTTTTTTGGCCTTAATAAGCCCTTTTATTTTTCTGTTTAGTTTGATTAGAGAGGGTTTTTTTTTTATCTTTTTGGGAGTAACTCTTCCTAGTTTTAGCTAGGACTTTTTTCCCTTTTGATATATAACCCGTTTAATGTGGGATTCCACCAGGGTGATTTGTTTTCAGAGTTAGTTCTGGGCTTACTTCTGGTAGGTGCAGCAGCCTCTTTGTAGTCATTGACATGGTTGTACAGGGTTTCTGTGAACAATTCTGTGTGGGATGCTGTATTTTCTGGCTTTGGAGGAACAATGAATTTTACCAAGCTATCATTTAATAAAAGGTAGTTTGATTTGTAGTAGATGGTATCATTTAATAAAAGGTAGTTTGATTTGTAGTAGTTTCTACCAGTGACAAAGTTTATTGGAGTTACCAAATTGATTTTGACTTCAAAGAAAATAGCTTTGTGGTCAGACCTTACCAGGGAAGATGTGCCTTGGGGGGGGGGGGGGCTATAGTGTTTTCCCATATTTGTGAGTATGAAGTCTAGTATGTTGGAACCTCTAGTGGGTATATGTACTAACAGATAGAGGCCATCCTACTGTATTCCATAATATCAGAATATAAAAGTGACCACCCCCTTTCAATCTACCTTGCTGTTTTTAAAAATAGTGACTGTCCACTAAAACTTAACTTTTAGACAGGTAAAACTTGTTACCTACTTTCACATCTAACTCCTAGTGCACACTGTAGTGTTTAGGATAAACAATTTTTTCATCTTACCTTTAAGCATCTATTGCAAGACCACCAGTTATTGGAGCGCCCACATTCTGCCTCTCAGTAGTCATCTTGGGATTAGTGCTTCTGTTTTCTCCTGGTGAGAGAAGGAGTGCAGTTACATTATTTCCTGGAAATTGCTGATTACCAGAAATCCTAATAACTGCTTTATAGGTGACAGCTTGGAATCGGTGCTTATATTCTGATCCTGAGGAGAGTAGGAGCAGAGTGTATTGATTCCTGACTCCTTCTGGTTGGAGAGTGAGTGTCTGTGCTTAACGTACTTGATTGGTCTGGTTGCTATTTGAGGCATCTACCAGGAAACGGCTACAGGCCTGCAGACCCTTGCATCATCTGGGACAAGACTGTGGGTCACCAAACAGGCTGTTGCCTGCTTCTCTTCTTGGGATTGGTGCTACAATTTGCTAATGGTGATAGAAGAAGCAAAGGAGTATTGTATCCCAACAGAGTGAAGCTCTGCTGAGATCAGCATTAGTAGTAGCCAGGCAGTAGCCATTCATGCTATTCCCCACTTTTCATCGTTCTGGACAAGCTAATTCTGTATTTTTCACTAAGTACTGCTTGATTTCTTTCTAAATTCAGAATAACTGCCTAAATGCTTCATCCTTAAATTTTCAGGGTCAATGTATTAATTTCCCCCTCAACTGCTTGGCAGTCTTCTGTACAGACTCAGACACCTTGAGTGACATTTTTCCTGTAAATGGACTAAATAAGGAAACCGCTCCAGTACTTAGTAATAATGACCATCCCTCCTGGTGTGTCTAAAGATCAGTTCCCTGTGCTTTCTCCTATTAACCTGATGAACTTGGGCATTCTGAGGCAGTGTAGCAACTGCCTCATGTATACAGACAACCCTCTCCTCTTACCTCCCAACACTCAAACTTGTGAGAGATGCACTTATATATCCAAATTGGAAGCCATGCAATCTCAAGCCAAGACCAGAATAGCTGGTCAAGAGGAGAAGGTCAACACCTGCACCACACCACATGCAACACATAGCTTTCCAGAGCACCCACCCTCACAGCTCACACATAAAAACACAAACCACACAACCACCTTCGTGGAGGCTCTCAAACGAAATCTACCCAATCAGCAGAGACTTCCAAGGCAGAAATGCACTCAACCACCACAACACTACACAAACCACAAGACACATAGCTCACCTGCACAGTGTGCCCCTCAACCTAAGCCCCTAAGGCAAAACAGCTTGCCCAGTACACTAATCATAGGTGACTCGATAGTGAGGCACACTGATGTCCCACTCGCTAGGTTGAATAAGGAGAAGGTAACAGTCAGCTGTCTATCAGGTGCCAGAACACATAACACACACACTCAAGTCACTCCACAACAAGTACAAGTATAACTGTCACTGTCCATGTGAGTGTGAATGACCTGAAACGCACCTCCCTGGACTACGTGAAAAGAGACATGGAGGAGTTCTCGGATTATGTGGCCCAGGCAGATATGACCCTAGCCCTGAGCAGCATCCTACCATCACTCAGAATGATACCGCAGTACAAGCAGAAAATGATTGACTTCAACCATTGGCTAAGTTTCTGGTGTCATTATAAGGGGATACAGTATCTGTCTGCTTGGGATAACATGAGTGACAGACCTCGATGCTTTGCCAGAGATGGTCTGCAGCTGTCACCCCTGGGTTTTGGATACTGGCTAAGGCTCCTGCCACCCCTATAGTGCCTTTTTAAGGCAATGTTCCAAAGATCAAATTACCACCATAACAGCTATAAATAAATGCAATCTGAGGGTCATGCTGCTCAGTGCTAGAAGTCTAAATCTCAAGATGCACTTGCTCAAAGCACTCCTCAAAATGGAGAACATCGACATTTGTGCTGTAACAGAGACCTGGTTTAAAGCGGCAGAAAGCACCCCTGTTTTACCAGGCTATAACTCATTCCACACCTTTCGGCCCCAGAACATGGACTGAAGTTCCAAAGGTGGGGGTGTCTCTATATTTATAAAGGATATGCACACCTCCAGACTAGTAGCCTAGCATAATGCATCTGAGATACTTCAGGTACAACTAACATTGGGTAAGATGGCAATTCAAGTTATAGCCTGACATAGGTCCCCAACCATGTCCCAAGACTCTCACTCCACATTCCTAAGCATCCTGGAAACTATTTGGGTCCAACCCAACACGCTCATACTAGATGACTTCAACTACCCCTCCATCAACTGGGAAAACTACTCATGCACCAATATACTAGGCCAACGCTTCCTGGAATTCATCAGTTTCAATGCCTTGGACCAGCTAATTTTTACCCCAAATAGAGGAAGCAATATCCTTGACCTGGTTATTACTAACATGGGCAACTGTTGCTCTACACCAATAGTCAATTCCTCCCTGGTTAGATCCGACCACAAACTAATCACCATGGAAATCTACATCTCACCCATACCCCCCGCAAAGGTAACCACCATGAAAAACTTCTCCAAAGATGACTTTGAGCTCCTAAAAACAGAGGTGGCTAACTTTGTGGCACCCATGTGAATTGGAAAATAGAGGCATGACTGCCGAATCATACAACAAAGCACTGTACGAACATGTATATAAATGCATGGAACTAGCCATACCCAACAGAACCAAGACACTGTCCTCCAAAAAAAGGAAGCCAATCTGGTGGTCCCCTGCTATTAATAAACTCTACAATAGAAGGAAGAAACTGTTTCAGAAAAAGGTGAAGTCCCAAGACTGGAAAAACACCCTTATTAGCTTCAACAAAAAGTTGAGCTCCCTCATCAAAACCTCTAAAGCCAGCTATGAAGGCATAATTGCAGCAGTCACTAAAAACAACCACAATTCCTTCTTCAGTTATATCAAGAGCCTCGATGGCAATACCCAGGTTTGCTCTGAGTTACTGCACAATGGTACATCTTATACTGAGCCAACAGATATTTCCAGCATACTGGCCGACAGATTCATTGCCAACAGGTGAAGTTGACATCCTACAGAAAGGCCTTAATGAGACCAACGACTGGTGCAAGAACTATGGCTTTAAGCTCAATGCCAAACCATGTGTCGTCATCCCCCTTTGGAAAAACCCAGTTCCCTTGAATTACCACATCCATGGTAGTCCACTGAACACAGAAGGTGTTATAAGAGATCTAGGAACACAGGTGGAAAGCAACCTCTCTTTTGACCACCCGATTGCCACTGTGGTCAGAAAGTCCTTCTATGTGGCACATCTCATTACTAAGGGTTTTGCATCCAGGAAGAAAGAGGTCATTGTCTCCCTCTACTCTTCCCTCATTAGATCAATCATCAAGTACAATGCCCCATTTGGCATGCACCTCACTAGACACCTGCAACAACTGGACAGGCCAAAAAAGTACCTTACAAAGAGGATCCTAGGCCTTAAACACTTGTCCTATATGGACAGACTCAGAAAACTCCAACTATTCTCTGTCTCGTATTGCCTACTTATAGGCGAGCTCTGCTTGACTTACAAAGAAATGTCTGACCCAGCTCTGTTAGAAATGCTACATCTAAAGAAATCCCAATCCCTCCGCACCACACGCTCCAGAGACCTCAACCTTATTACCACAATCAACAGAATGTGCTGGAGGGACAGGTTCATAACCCAGAGACTGCCCATGCTATGGAATAGACTTCCCATACATGTCAAGCAGAGCACCTCACTGGCCCTCTTCAAGAGGAATCTTGATGAGTGGATGGGAAATAGAAAATTCAGCCCGGGGATCATTCCAGTGCCTCTACTCAACAGAGGCACTTGGAACTAAGGTCGGGTGGCACGATGCCAGAGTAATCCCATGGGCTAGGCTTGTAAAGGCTCCAGGGCCATTCGTCTAGTTCACACCTATGAACCTTTACCCCTCTCTCGCCCCCTAAAGGACCAATCACAATACCGGAGGAATGCCAGGAACCCAGTATTACTGCAGCACAGGTTAAGGCTGGATTGCACAAGGCCAAGAATACAGCTTCCATGGGACCCGATAATGTCTCTGGATGTGTTCTTCATGAACTACAAAGTGAAATGGCACCACATCTGTGTGCCCTGTTCAATCACAGCCTCACCTCAGGCTTTGTCCCTACCAAGTGGCGCACTGCTACAGTCATCCCACTCCATAAACAGGGAACGACTACTGACCCTGGGAATTATCGCCCCATTAGCCTGACAAGTCTGATATGTAAGGCTATGAAGCGCATCATCATGGATCTAATTATCAAGGATATAGGGAATCTCCAAACTCTAGATCCCACTCAGTTTGGTTTTGTGAAAGGTAGGTCATGCCTGCTCAAACTGGTCGACTTCATTGAGTCAGTCACCAAAGCGGTGGATGAGGGCAAGGCAGTTCATACAGCTTACCTTGATCTGGCCAAGATGTTTGATACCATTCCCCACTCAGGAATTATTGATAAACTCACCAAACTAGGCATCAACCCCTATATCACTAGGTGGGTTGCAAATTGGCTCACAGATAGAACCCACAGTGTGAAAGTAGCGGACTCCAAGTCAGACTGCCGACCAGTCACAAGTGGAGTCCCAAAGGAATTGGTCCTGGGTCCGCTCCTGTTTGGCATCTACTTCCCAGTAGTCCAGGCCAACACAGAGGGACTCTGGCTGACCAAGTTCGCAGACGACTGCAAGCTGGGAGTCATTATTAACTCCCCAAGTGATGTAGACATCCTACAGAAAGGCCTCACTGAGATCAATGACTGGTGTCAAAACGATGGCCTTAAGCTTAATGCCAAAAAATGCGTCATCATCCCCTTTGGGAAAAACTCATTTCCCACTAATTACCACATTGATTTGAGCCCACTGAACACTCATCATCATCTTCTTTCGGCTTTTCCCGTTAGGGGTCACCACAGCGGATCATCTGTTTCCATGTTTTCCTGTCCTCTGCATCTTGCCCTGTCACACCAACCACCTGTATGTCCTCTCTCACTACATCCATAAACTTTATCTTAGACCTTCCTCTTTTTCTGTTACCTGGTACCTTCATTCTTAGCATCGTTTTCCCAATATACTCAGCATCCCTCCTCAGCACATGTCCAAACCAATGTAATCTTGCCTCTCTGGCTTTGTCTCCAAACCTTACAACCTGGGCTGACCCTCATATATACTTATTCCTAATCCTGTCTACCCTCGTCACACCCAGTGCAAATCTTAACATCTTTAACTCTGCCACATCCAGCTCTAACTCCTGCCTTTTTGCCAGTGCCACTGTCTCCAACCAGTATAACATAGCTGGTCTCACTTCCCTCTTGTAGACCTTCCATTTCACTCTTACTGGTACTGGTCTGTCACAAATCATTCCTGTCACTCTTCTCCACCCACTCCATCCTGCCTGTACTCTCTTCTTCACCTCTCTTCCGTACTCACCATTACACTGAACTATTGATCCCAAGTGTTTAAACTCATCCACCTTCGCCACCTCTACTCCTTGCATCCTCACCATTCCTCTATCCTCCCTCTCATTCACACACATATATTCTTTCTTAGTCCAGCTGACCATCATTCCTCTTCTCTCTAGAGCATATCTCCATCTCTCCCGGGTCTCCTCCACCTGTTCCCTACTCTCACTACAGATCACAATGTCATCTGCAAACATCATAGTCCACGGGGACTCCTGTCTGATCTTGTCTGTCAACCTGTCCATCACCACTGCAAATAAGAAAGGGCTCAGAGTTGATCCTTGATGTAATCCCACCTCCACCTTAAACACATCCGTCACTCCCACTGCAGACCTCACCGCTGTCACACTACCCTTGTACATATCCTGTACCACTTTTGCATACTTCTCTGACACTCCTGACTTCCTCATACAATTCCACAACTCCTCTCTAGGCACCCTGTCATATGCTTTCTCTAAGTCTACAAAAACACAATGCAACTCGATCTGACCTTCTCTGTACTTCTCCATCAACACTCTCAGAGCAAACATCGTATCTGTAGTGCTCTTTCCCGGCGTGAAACCATACTGCTGATCACTAATCATCATGTCCCTTCTTAACCTAGCTTCCACTACTCTTTCCCATAACTTCATGCTGTGACTGATCAATTTAATCCCTCTGTAGTTACTACAGCTCTGCACATCACCCTTATTCTTAAAAATTGGTACCAAAACACTTTTTCTCCATTCCTCAGGCATCGTCTCACTTTCCAAGATTTCATTAAACAATCTGGTTAGAAACTTCACTGCCATTTCACCTAAACACCTCCATGTTTCCACAGGTATGTCATCTGGACCAACAGCCTTTCCATTCTTCATCCTCTTCATAGCTATCCTTACTTCCTCCTTGCTAATCCATTGCACTTCATGATTCACTATCCCCACATCATCCAACCTTCTCTCCCTCTCATTCTCTTCATTTATCAACCCCTCAAAGTATTCTTTCCATCTGCTCAACATACTGTCCTCACTTGTGAGTATGTTTCCCTCATTATCCTTTATTAGCTTTACCTGCTGCACATCTTTCTGAGCCCACCGAACACTGAAGGTGTTATAAGAGATCTGGGGACACAGGTTGACAGCAACCTCTCCTTAGACCACCACATTGCCACTGTTGTCAGAAAGTCCTTCTATGTGGCACATCTCATTACCAAGGGTTTTGCATCCACGAAGAAAGAGGTCATCATCTCCCTCTACTCTTCCCTCATTAGGCCAATCATAGAGTATTATGCCCCATTTGGCATGTACCTCACTAGACACACGCAACCGCTGGAAAGGCCACAAAAGTACCTTACAAAGAGGATCCTAGGCCTTAAACACATGTCCTACACGGACAGACTCAAAAAAACTCTCCTCCTGTTACTATAAAATCGCAAAATTTGCAACTAGCCACAGATCCAGTACCCATCACTGCATCTCCCTGCACCAATTGAACTGGCTTGAACTCCCCATTTATCTTACCTATATTCAACTTATCCAAGCACACAAACTTATATTTTTCCCCTCTCTCCATCCCTTCCTTGCCTCTACCTTCCAAATGCATCATCCAAACAGATGCCTTCGATCTAGCTTCCAAAATGTAATAGAGCTACATAAGACTGCCCGCCCTCCAGGCAAATCTCTTCTGTCCTTCTGCTTAGCACGTCATTGGAATTCTCTCCCGCCTCTTATCCATACCACCAACAGTCACTCTGTCATTAAAATTTTACTTCACTCACACCTAATCTCATGAAGGGAATGTTCTTGCTCTCATCCTACATAACATCCTACTATAATTCTTTCTTTACCTAACATATCTACTGTTATACAATGACCCCCCCCATTAATATTCAAAAACTTGCACGCTGATTGGTAAGCGTGCACATTGTAAATCAGAGTTATAGTAATGGAAAAAGGTCCGGTCGCCCGGACGTTTTCCATTAGTATAACTCTTTCCTTCTCGTTTAACATAGCGAGACAGCTTTAAAAAAAGCAACGGAGATTCTTCATTGCTTTTTTTAAAGCTGTCTCGCTATGTTAAACTCCTTTAACATAGTGAGACAGTGTGTAAAAAGCAACGGAGATCTTGCTTTCTCCGTTGCTTTTTTCAAAACTGTCTCGCTATGTTAAATGCGTTTAACATAGTGAGACAGCTTTAAAAAAAGCAACGGAGATTCTCCATTGCTTTTTTTAAACTGTCTCGCTATGTCAAACTCCTTTAACATAGCGAGACAGTTTGTAAAAAGCAACGGAGATCTTGCATTCTCCGTTGCTTTTGCCCACAGCTCTGATGTACTGCGTAGGCATACGTATGCGCAGTACATCAGAACTGCCACAGAATACCAGACAGCTGCGGAGGGGCAGCAAGGAGGCATTATACAATGCCATTATTTAAGAAAAGTAATTTTTTTTTTTCTTAAATGTCATTGTATAATAGCAACCTACTTCTGGGTGTGGGTAATGCTGGATTTACCCACGGTTGTCTTTGTTTGGCCACTCGGGCTTCGTCCTCGTGATTAAACCACACCAACCGTAGGTAAATCCAGCATTACCCACACCCAGGCGTGGGTTATTGCTGTAATAACCTCCTTTAACCCGTAATCTCTGGAAGGAACTTGCATTTTTTTTTACTGTCTTAATTTCTACATAATGGAATTTTTCATGCATTTGCTCCATCAGATGCCAATTTATTGTAACTGTTGTTACCATGTATTCTCTTTCTCTAATGTCTGATTTAACTGTTTTGTAAACTTTGTAGTGATTGTTATTTTGTAATCTTGTAATTCTGAAATTTATTATATTTGTACTTACCGGAGCTTTTCTCCCAAGGACTCCATTGAAAATGGGTTCCTTGTGGCCCAATGGACTATCCTGGTAAATAAAATGCAAATAAATAAAAACAAATAAGCTCCAGCTATTCTCTGTCTCATATTGTCTACTAAGCGGTGATCTCTGTTTGACTTACAAAGCCATGTCTGACCCAGCTCTGTTAGAAATGCTACATCTAAAGAAATCTCAATCCCTCCGCACCACACACTCCAGAGAACTCAGCCTCATTACCATAATCAACAGAACATGCTGGAGGGACAGGTTCATAACCCAGAGACTGCCCTTGCTCTGGAATAGACTTCCCGTACATGTCAAGCAGAGCACCTCACTGGCCTTCTTCAAGAGAAATCTTGATGAGTGGGTGGGAAATAGAAGGTTCACCCTGGGGATCACTGCAGTGGCTTTACTTGATAGAGGCACTGGGAACTAACGTCGGGTGGCACGATGCCGGTGGCACTTCTATGGGCTAGGCTTGTAAAGGCTCCAGGGTCATTAGCCTACTACACACCTATGAACCTAAGGGTGTTTTTGTTTACAATGTTCAGGAATCTGTGTGCCTGCAAATTGCAGGATGTATAGGTTTTCCAGTCTATAGAGGGGAAATTAAAGTCCCCCATGAGTAAGGTGTGAGGTTGGATGATGAGTGTATCCAGTAGGTTTAAGTATGAACTATACGTTTTGTGAAACATAGAGTGTGACCTATAGCTTGCTTGGATGTGGTATGGAATTTTGTCTGTGGTGATCTGCATGTGGAGAAACTCCAGTGCATCATCTTGTTTAACCAGCCTAGAGGTATGCTTGTTACTGATGTATATCGAGACACCAACACCTTTAGTCTCTATCTGTGCAGCTAAAAAAGGCACTGAAGCCTTGCACTGCCAGAGTACTTTCTGCAGATTTAAACCATGTCTCTATAACTGCACTGATGTCTGTACTGTCCAAGATGGGGAGGTCTAGCTTCTTGCTTAAGCTCCTGGTATTGAGCAGTAACCTCTTCCGATTTCCATGAGTAGATTTTGCTATGCTATCAGGATTGCTAGTATGGCATTGAATAAAAAAGGCTGTGGGGAGGAGGATAATAATTTAGCCAGTATTCGAAAGCCTAGAGGGGACAGGTTCAGACCATCCTTGAGAAAGCAACATGGTTTATTAACCTTGTCCTCCCACACTGTCAAATACGGTCTCCTAGACTGTCACCAAAAACTAATACAATAATTAAAGTGAATCATCTTCTGTTTGTATTCTGGCATCATCCCTGGTGACAGTAAAATACTGCCCAGTGCTCGGCTGACAGAAGCCTGAAGCACACAGTTCAAGAGGTCTGTAATGCCTCTCTTCATATAGTCTAAGGAGGTGTGTGTAAGGTCATTTAGACCTACATGAACTATGATTGACTTACACTGGAAACTGTGGTGCAGTCACTTGAGTGGGTGCATATCTTGGTAGATCCTGGCTCCAGACAAGTACCTAACCATTACCTACTCCTTGTTCAGCCTGGTTAAAGGGGCATTGGTGTGTCATACAATGAGAGTTCCCAATGAACAGTCTGGCGAAATGTGTTTGCTTGCCTTATGGGCTTTGTATTTGAGGCTCCACTGAGAGTGGCTGTATGTTTGGTGTTAGGCGTTGCTTTTGGGTTTGCTGAGGATAATCAGTGCAGTTGGAAAGCCTAGGAGGTCTTTGGGGTTTAGGATGATTGCATTTAAGTGCCTCAGCATACATTGGTCTGTGTGTGTGTTGCTCACTATCTGCGGTGGAAGTAGTATTTGTGGCTCTGACAACCTGGTTTGTTTTACGTGTGGTTTTCTGTGAGAGTTTAGCCTTCTCTGACACTGTGTATGTACACCACTCACATACTGTATCTGTTATTTTAAGCATTAAGTGGTTGCCAATAAACATGAGATGATCATTACATTATCTCAATTTACCCATATCCACCAAGCTGGCTGCAAAAAAGTTAGGAAATTGCATATCCATGTTAAGTATTACTTTAATATGGGGGGATAGCAAAAGGCTACTAAAGGTGCTTTTTTCAGGATGGAGGCAGGCTAGACTATATAAAATCTAAATTTAATGGAATTGCTACTTGACATACAAACTAGTTGCCCTAAGCTTGTCAGTGTGTAAGGTAGTTACTCTATACTTACTGCGTTACGGGGTACAGTTTTATAGGCAGCTCTACAGGGAAAATCTGCTTTCTATATGTTTGTTTCTGTACAGGGCACTGCTGACCACTGCTACTTGGTGAGCAGCTCTGCACTAATGTGCTGAATTTATAGAGGCACTGAAAAACCAGTAAACTGACTACTGAGCCCTTCTGTGTGTTTCCCAACTCAGATAGACCAGGAAAACACTACCACTAAATGAGTACTCCCAGTCCTCCTAATGTAAAAGCACACTAAAAGAATGCAACAAGTGTAAAGGTATCAAGAACAACATTAACAACTAGTTTGATTGCCCTTTTAAAAGTGAATCACAAGGCAAAGAATTCAACAGAAACAACAGGGTATGAAAATGTACTTTTTCAGGTAAAATTGCAGTCTAAAGAAAAATAATTCTGATTTTGCAGAATATGACCAATTTTTCCTCATATTTTTAGCATGGTTCTTATACAATTTGTATTTGTTTTCTAGCAAATCATTGAAAATTATAACAGCCACTAAACAATGACAGGTTATTTATGCTTCAGACTTCATATCTTTCAAAAATGCATGTCATTGTGTAACAAATTCATCCAGCAACATTGAGTATACCACTCAATGCTAAAAATCTGTCCCTGATTTTGGACTTTTGTCATTGTTTCTTGGCTTTGTCCCTAATTGAACAAAAAAGTTGAAAGATATACCGTGTGCTCAGTCATAATGTGTTGTCCTTAAGATGAATTTCTTGGCATCCATGTCTCAAACACATAAACAGGGTATGTTCGGCGACCTAATCATAATCCTCTATATTGTTTATATATACGTATATAAACAACATATGTATATATAAACAATATAGAGAATGTATATACATATATATTTAATATACATGTGTACATATGTCTATATATATATATATATATATATATATATATATATATATATATATATATGTGTGTGTGTATACATATACGTGTGTGTGTGTTTGTATAGTAGGGGACATCACAAAAGTGCATAACAATTTTATTTACTTCTCAGAGTTGTTATTGCTCTAGTCTTGAAATTGGTTTCAAGACACCTGTATTGAGCTCTGCTTCAATTTTGACTTATTTTTGAAATCCATTTTTCCTCCCACACATATCTAGATGGTATTCACCAGTGATACCATCTTAATCCTCTATATGTATATGCACACCTATGCACTATGTAGAGCACCAAAACTGCACTCTAGATTTGGAAAAAAGACATCTTTGTTAAGCACCTTTCTTACATAAGAAATGAGCTTAACATAGGTTTGTTAAGTATCATTTATAATTGTTAAGTTCTAGTCTTGTGCTACAGCATTAACAACAGCAAATGTAGAGCACAGTCCAAAACATTTTCAGAGCCATAGCTCATTCAAGCCTATAGCAGCTTTCTTGTATAGTTCCAGTTCACACCCATAGCTCATTATCAGAACTTTTTTTGATCTGGCTTCTTTAACTGAGTGACTTATCAGCTAATAATAGCCAGTAATAGAAAGTGCAAGGCTTCGATAACAAAATAACACTGGGAAGTCCTGCAGCAGCAAAATGTATCACTGTTTGTCACCCATTATTCATATTTTCATATTTATGTTCATATATTCATAACTGATAGTCCAACATGTTATTGAGGAGTGTGGTGTTTCCATATTTGGATGACTGGATCAATAGTAGTAAGAGACTACATTCTCTAGACTTGTTCAATCCTAAGAATTACTGTGAATTACAGAAAATCTCAACTGACTCCAACTCAAAGTTTAGAGTTCATAGGAGCAATGCTAAATACCAGGACTTGCTTAGTCTCCCTTCCACCGGTGAGATTACAAAAAATCAGGGAACAAGTTTGAAAGATACAATACAATAAGAAAGTACCTGCCTGTCTAGTCTTACAAGCCCTAGGTTCAATGGAGGCTGCATTAACTCTTGTTCCCCTTGCAAGATTTCATATGTGAATTCTTCAGTGATTACTTGCATCTCAGTGGTCAGTACTTCACCAGCCCATGTTGGATCAGATTTTGATCACCAGTCTTTTCAGAAAAGATCTAGCTTGGTGGATGCACTTGGAAGTCATTCTTCTAGGCCATGCCTTTGTCCCATCACAGCCGAAGGCCATAGTGATCATGGAAACCTCATAGATTGGTTTGGAGTCATTATCTGGGCAAGACTGTCCAAGGCAATGGTTACCCTAGTGAGGTCAGTGTGCATATCAATATCCTAGAAATGATGGCAGTGCCTTTGGCATTGCAAGCCTTTCAAGCTTCTCTCCCTCTAGAAAGTATTGCGCTTCAAACAGACAGCATGTCAGTAATTTGGTACATCAGCAAACAGAAAGGAATCAATTCTTACACTCTTTGTCGAGAAGCACTCAGAGTGAAGCAGTGGGCAATTTCTTCCAACTGATTTCTAATAGCAACATATATTCCGGGGAGCTCCGTAGTGATAACAGACAAACTAAGCAGGTCTATTCTTCTACCTCATGAATGGTCTCTCAATCCCAACACGACAGAAGTGATTTTTAATCAATGGGGCCAGTCTTGCTGTGACCTCTTCACTTCGCCCGTGAACAACATGTGTAGCACCTACTTTGCCCTAATCCTACCATTGGGGAAGTCACCCAGGGATGCCTTTCTGCACAATTGGCTCCCTGGACATCAGTATGCATTTCCCTTGATTTCTTTAATTCCAAAATTCCTACAGAAAGCTCTCAGGTTGAAGAGCAGAGTGATCCTCATTGCCCTTTATTGGCCTCAACAAATATGGTTCCCCTTTCTTTGGCCTTACCTGATACAAAAACCTCGGACTCGGGATTCAACCCCAGACCTTGTCTCTCATCCAGAAGACTAGATACACCCAAACCTCTCGAACCTCAAGCTGACAGCATGGTTCCTCCAGTTCCATTAATTGTCCGGTAAGTTAATCTTCCTTGCCTGTTATGTAGAATTCTCTTAGCCTCACATAAGCCATCTGCCCGTAAACTCTACACTAGTAAATGGAAGAGATTGACTTTTTCATCCTGCGAAAGGAATATTGACCCCCCTTTCAGCACCCATCGAAAAGATTTTAGAATTCTTATCCTCTGTTTTTGAGGCAGGAGCCTCTCCTTCTAATATTAAAGTCCAGCTGGCAGTGATTTCAAATTTTCATAATGGTTTTAGGGATAATTCCTTAGCATCTCATAAACTATGTATAGGATTTTTAAAAGGAACTCTTTTGTTGAAACCCCCATCTAAAGAGCCTATCCCTCCCTACCCTAGTATTGCAGTCCATTGTTCTCCCTTTGAACCTTTTGCCAACTGTGACCTAATAGATGTTCACAGATAGTTAAATTTTTACCTGCACAGAACAAAAAATATTCAAAAATCATACCATTTGTTTGTCTCCTTCTCAAGTACAAGAATTGTCAAACCAGTCAGCAAAGTAACTTTAGCCAGATGGCTAAAAAACTGTATATCCTGCATTTATGACAAAAAGAAAATTGATTTGCCTAGACCAGTAAAGGTGCACTCTACAAGATCTATGGCTACATCAGCAGTTTTTCAATCTTGAGCTTCCATGGATGACATTTGCACTGTTGCAACTTGGGTTTCTGTCATACCTTTATTACTCATTGCAAATTTGATCTGGTCTCCAGGGGAAGACCATCCTTTGGTTCAGTGGTGCTCAGGAATATCCATCCTTGAGTCCGCCTAAGATCTAAGGTAGCTGGAGAGTCTGTCCCATTGGTTAAGGATAAAATGAAGAGTGACAACTTCAGATAGTTATATGTGGAAAAACAGCTTAGACATTTTTTAAATAAAGTGGAGACTGTTTTGAGGGATAGCAAGCAATTCTTGGAACATCTTTACATATGGGCCAAGCATAAAGATGAGAATGTATTCAGAAGTATATTTTTTGTTACTCTTGATGTGAATTCTTTATTCACAGTAATCCCAAATGAAGATGGTGTTGAAAATGTAAGACAGTTTCTTACAAAGGAGAATGGTTACCCCAATATGAAGTTGAATACAATATGTGCCCTTTTAGACTTAATTTTGGAGAACAATGTCTTTCTTTATGAGTCTGAATACTTCCTTCAAATAGTAGGAGTAGCTATGGGCACAGCATGTGCGAATACATATGCCAATTTAGTTCTTGCCAATTAGGAGAAAGAGTAAATTTTCAGCAATGATGTGTACAAGATGCACGTCACCTTTTATAAGCGTTTTGTGGATGACATTTCTTTTCATTTGGCATGGCGATGAAGTAGATCTAAAGAATTTTGTGCTTTATTTGGAGAGTACAGCCACATTTTTGTCATTCTGTTTGCATTATTCTATGGAAAGTATTTACGTTACAGTCACTAAGAACATGTTTGGCACTCTGTCCACTAAGCAATACAGAAAGAAATGTAGGAAGAATAATGTACTGCATCGGTCTAGTATGCATCCTAGACACAGTACTACGAATGTAGTAAAAAATCAGGTACTTAGGTGCAAGAGGTTTTATACAGATCTTGTGTCACTAAAAGAAGCACTTAATGCACTTTGCCTAGACCTTGTGGATAGAGGTTAGAGAATTGAGGAGATTGAAAAAACTATAGAAGAAGTTAATAAGTTGGAGAGTACAAAAATAATACCTTTCATTTCTGATCAGTCTCCCATAAATGTAGAGAATGAAGAGGTAGTAGATAAGAAAGTAATGAATAGAATGTGTTTAACTTACTCTGGAGGGGTCAAAAGAGTATGTGAAATTGTTAAGAGAAATTGGTCAATTCTATTGACGGACCCAAAAATAAGTAGAGTGATAGAATCTACCCCTACGTTCTGCTTTAAGAATTGTAAAAACCTGAAACAGCGTTTATGTTACAAGCAAAACAGGTCTCATGTACAGTTTACTTCACAGCGTAAAGGGACATATGCATGTAGGACTTGCAAAGCCTTCCCCAATATTTGGTCAAGTTGCATGGTTGTACACCCAGTGACTATGAAGTCAATAGAATTTTCCTTCTATGCAGATTGTTCGACTAAAAATATAGTCTGTATGGCTAGGTGCAACCTATGTGATAGTTTTTACATAAGTAAAACCAATCATATGTTGAAGGAAAGGGTTCTGGAACATCTAAATGATATACACAGCAATAAACTGACTAATGCATTGGCCAAGCACGTGTCAGAAACTGGGGGAGACCATAGTTTTAAGTTCTCGGTCTTACAAAAGGTCAATGATAGCCTAAGAGAAGGAGATTTATACAGTGAAACAGTGTTTGTTGATTTGAAATGGATCATTGATTTTAAGGCATATGCCCCTCCAGGTCTGAACAGTGCCGTCTCTTTAAAACCTGTCTTAAAAAAGAGAAGTTTGCCTCATTAAGTATGCTTGTTTTTATTGGTTGTGTGAAATATTTAAATGTAAAGATTTTAGTAGCTGTTATCATTTGTATTAAGGTCTGAGGAAGCAGGCAACTATGAAAGCACATACCTAACTTATCTGTTTTGTGTTTTATTAAATTGTTTATCCTACTCTGTTTTTTGTTCACAAGTACTTACTAGATGTTCACAGACAGTTACATTTTTACCTGCACAGAACAAAAGATATTCAAAAATCATACCATTTGTTTGTCTCCTTCTCAAATACAAAAACTGGCAAACCAGTCAGCAAAGTAACTTTAGCCAGATGGCTAAAAAACTGTATATCCTACATTTATGACAAAAAGAAAATTGATTTGTCTAGACCAGTAAAGGTGCACTCTACAAGATCTATGGCTACATCAGCAGTTTTTCAATCTCGAGCTTCCATGGATGACATTTGCACTGTTGCAACTTGGGTTTCTTCTCATACCTTTATTACTCATTACAAATTGTATTTGGTCTCCAGGGTAAGACCATCCTTTGGTTCAGTGCTGCTCAGGAATATCCATCCTTGAGTCCGCCTAAGATCTAAGGTAGCTGGAGAGTCTGTCCCATTGGTTAAGGATAAAATGAAGAGTGACATCTTCAGATAAAGAAGTTGTACACTCACCATTACGTTCCATCTGAGTTGTCCATCTTCATTTATCCTTGTCTCCCCTCCCGGCCTTTTAAATGTCCTTTGGTGGAACGGATATGGCACATACCTCTCTGTTTTGACTTGTGTTACATAGCAGACATGGTTTTCATCAGGCCTTCTGTTTTTATGTCTGTTTATCTGTAATTTGCAAACTCAATCTGAGGTAACTGGGAGAGATGCATTGGGGGGTAGGATTGAAGCTTCAGAGTTTTTGGCCTGCGTGAGCTGTAGAAATAGCCGAGACGGTCCTGATTCTCTGATGTGAACCCATTGGTCAAGGATAAATGAAGATGGACAACTCCGATGGAACATTATGGTGAGTACAGAACTACTTTTTTCATATTTGTGTAAATATTTCAATAAACATGCACTCATAGAAGAATTGCTTGTTCCCATGTGAAAGTTTATGTCTGGTTAACAAAAATGTTCTAGCAATATATGCCTAGGTTGCACAGTTTGTAAGACATGATAATTTATTTGTGAAACTTTAGCAAAAACAGTAATTTGGAGTTTGTTCATAGGTGTTTAGTAGGCTAATGAGCACAAGGTTCTAAAGGGTTTTTTTAAGCCTAGCCATGCATTCCAAATCTCAGACAAGTTATGGTACCCTTGATAAGTGTAAGCAGGGGCTTTGGAGATGAACCATTTACAGGTTGCCTGTGTCCATTAGAGACATAGGTGACAGTATAGGTGACACCATTCATAGACAGCAAGGATGGATTTCCTGTTCCCCATCCAGTTGTCCAAGTTACACTTGAATTGGGTTTGGAATGAACTCTGCTTCACATGGATGGGGAACCTGTTCCAGAGACGGGGTAGTCTTTGGGATACATACCTGTCTCTCCAGCAGGTCCTATTTATATCACAGGCAAGGTTTAAGTCTTTGGAATGGGTAATTTTGATACTGTTTGTTTTCTGGATATGCAGGGGATCCATCAGAGTGGGGTTTGACAATGCCCTGTATGCCAGGCATATATATCGCCTCAACAGCCTGTATGAGACAGAATACAGGGATAGGGCTTTGTGGCTGCCTGCATAGGACATTTTACTTATGCCCTGTATTCTTTTAATGAGAAACCACTGTGGACATTCCAGTTGTTTGATATGCCTGGTTAGGTACATACCAAAGGGAGCAAAGTACTCAATGATAGGTCTGATGAAGATTCCATACCTTTGTTTATAAGTTGCACAACATAGAATGATTTCCTCACTATTGTAGACATGTGATAGTCAGAGGGTAGATTGCTGTCTATGCAAGTCCGTAAGTCCCTGACTACTGGGGCAACTCTAAGAGGTATGTTTTCAAAAGAATTCTATTATGCATTTTTTGGCATTTAGTTTTAGTCCATTGTTCTGACACCAGTTGTTTGTCTCTGTAAGCCCTTCCTGGGGAACATCTGTGTGGGTGTGGGATTCAGTGACAGCTCCTAATGTGCAATCATCTGCAGAGTTAGTTAGCCAGAGAGCATTTATATTGGCCTTGACTTCAGAGAAGTAAATGCCAAAAAGAAGGACCTTCTTTGTAGAGGTGGACTCCCCTATTCTAACTTCCTGGGTCCTGTCTGTGAACCAGTTGGCTATCCACCCGGCGACATACAGATTTGTACCTAACCTCTTGAGTTTGTCAACAATGCCCAAGTAAGGTATTGTGTCAAATGCCTTGGCCAAGTCAAGGTAGGCAGTGTGAACTATTTTACCCTCATCCATTGCTTTGGTGACCTTCTCATAAAAGTCCACCAGGTTAAGTAGGAATGACCTGCCCTTGATGAAACCAAACCAGGTTGGATCCAGTGTCTGGAGGTTTACTGTATGATTACTGATTATTTCTATGAAAATTCTTTCCATGCATTTGCATGTAAGATAAGTGAGACTTATGGGTCTGTAGTTCCCAGGGTCTGTAGATAGCCTGCCTTAGTGCAGAGTGATGACTGTTGCTATTCTTCATTCATGAGGCACAAAGCCTGTTTGTATGCAGCAACTAAATAGCAATTCCAGAGGGCCTGATAAGTCATGTTTCATGCTGTTTAGAAGACATCCTGGGATATTGTCTGGGCTCATTGATACAGTGTTCTTGGCCATAGAGAGAGCATTAAGGATCCGTTCCCTAGTGAGAGCAGGAGGAGGAGTTATATTTGATGGTATTTCCTGAGGGAAGGTTAAGGGGAAGAGAGGGGTAAAGTTGGAGCTGCATTTGTCAGCATGTAGGTTTGTTAAATCTCCTGGCTTAGTATAGGTGGCTGGGTAATCCGCGGCGGTGCAGCGATAGCGTTGTTGCCTCACAGCAAGAGGTTCTCCCATTCGATTCTCGGCTGGAGTGCGGGGAGTGCCTTCTGTGTGGAGTCTGCATGTCCTCCCCGCGGGTCAAGTGGCGTTCCGAAAGACATGTGTGAATGGGCATGCCTTCGTTGAAGGTTGGGCGTCGAGCTGACAATTCGGCACCATGAAAATCTACTGCCAATCATTAGCAGACCGGAGTTCCGCTGTAGCAACCCCTAACCGGGAAAAGCCGAAAGACAAACAACAACAACAAGTATAGGTGGCTGGGTGTGCATTACATTATCAAATTTTTAAAAGTTCGAACGTCATATGGTCAAAAACCATATGATCGAAGTTTTAAAAGTTCGAAAAGCTAAAAAAAAAATTAACAGAAAACCTACCTTACCGTTTTAAACAGGGGACAAGCCCCCCTGCGCCCCCACACCCCCTGCTCTTTAAATATACCAACTCTGAGATCGCACTACAGTGCAGGAAAGGGAAATCTTCCCATTCCGCACTGTACGGAGATCGCCGTTAAAACGTTCAAACTTTTAACAGTTCGATCATATGGTGTCCACCATTTGACATTCCAACTTTTAACAGTTTGATAACGTAATATACACCCTAGGTCGCTCCATTTAAAATGAGTTTTGCACACAATTGTGCATTGCCTTTGAGGTTCCGGACATACCTAAAGAAAGCCTTGTGGCTGTCCTTGACCTAGGATGCCTAATTTACCTAAAATTTGGCATTGGTAGACTTTATTTGTCCTCTGAGTTGTTTGTTTAGTTTGATGAGAGTGCTTTTATCCTGCTGGTTGCTGATCCTCCTAATTTTTCTATGATTTTCTTCCTTCTGTTATGCAGCCTATTGATTTTGTGATTTCACCAGGGTGGCTTGTTTAATGAGTTAGTTCTGTACTTCTTCCTGGTGGGTACAGTTGCCTCTATGCAGCTGTTAACATTCTATATAGGGTTTCTGTGAATAGTTCAGCATAGGCCGCAGTATTCTTAGAGTTTATGGTGGCTTGAAAGTTTGCTAGGTTATCACTTAATAGCAGAAAGTTAGCCTTCGAGTAGTACTTGAATATTTTAGGGTTAGCTGGGGGTCCAGGTTTTATTTTTACTTCAAAGGAGATCATTTTGTGGTCTGACCTTACCAGAAAATAGATTACACTAGGGGGTGTGCAGCACTCTCCCATGTTAGTAATGACAAGATCCAGTATGGTTGTACCCCTGGTTGGTATATTAACGGTCTGGTTCAGGGGGTTTGTGTTTAAAACATCCAGGAATCTCTATTCCTGTACATTTGGTGTCATCTAGGATTCCCAGTTAATAGTGGGGAAATTAAAGTAGCCCATGAATATTGTATTGGGCTGGATGTTGAGTGTTTCCAGTAAGTTTAAGTACATGATATGGGGTTCCTGCATCATAGAGGGGAACCTATAGCTTGCAAGGAAGTGGTATTGGATTTTGCCTATGGTGATTTGAACATGGAGTAGCTCAAGTGCATTGTCCTGTTTGACCAGACTTGAGGTTTGTTTGTTTATTTATTTGTTTATTTATTTAAGTTTTTATTGGATTTTCAATCACAACAATATTTACAGCCCAAAATCTGGGAACATAATAAATGAAAAAAATCAACTAAACATCACACACAAAAGAAAAAAACAACTGTTTTACAGGAGTGTCCATTAACCACCAAGTCATTCAAGTAATTATATATGACATTAAATCTAAAATGCAGTTATTTTTGCTTGTCTAGTAGATCTCTATGTTTTGTCCATGCATTGTAGCAAGAGGTAATAGGTTCATAGGTTCATCCTGGTTGTTCTTGACTTCCAGGTGACAGACTTCAGTTGCAATATTCATAAGTTATTTGAAGGAGGGTACAGATCCGTTCTTCCATTTCTGAAATTATAACCTTTCTTGCTATAGATAGTATAGACCACAAAATGTGATATTTCATTTTTTAAGACATATAGAAATATGAATTTTAAAAAGTATTAGTGATTTAGATTAAACACCTTAATCTCCAAAAAGGCCTGTAAGAAGAGATTAATGTTATTCCAATAAGGTGTTTAGATAGTACAGTCAAAAAGCATGTGTTGCCAATCCACCTTAAGTTCTTGTTTACATCTCCAACAAACTTGTTTCTGCTTGAACATTCTTCGCCTCACATAAAACTGAATTAGAGATCTATGCACAAATTTCCAAGTAAACAGATTACATCTAAGAGATGAAGGTGTATATTTAGAAGATATTAGAATTAATTTTTTTTATCTTATTCACTCAGAGGTCTGTTATTAATTTGGGCAAAATAGTTCCAATAGTTGTCATTGCAACTTTTTGTTTCTCTCTTTACAACTCTATGTCATTTTCTTGAAAAAATGTTTTTAGATAGGGGGTAACCTAAAGATTTTATTAATAATATTAGGTCTGAAATAGAAAGGGGTAGGGAAAATAAATTTAAACCTATTAAGGGGTCTATTAATATTACTGATATAACACAAAATTAAATTGAGTATAAAGAGATGGAAAATGTAGGTGAATACCAACAAGCCCTTGTTTTGGAATATAATGCAACTAATTACAATATAAGAGGGATTTTTCAGAAAGAGTGGGAAAAATTTATCTCCCTTACTGATTTGGAGAATGTACCTAAGATAATACCAAAAGTAGTTTACAAAAACTCAAGTAGTATAAGGAATATTTTAGAAAATAAAAATAATAATAATAGTAAAAATAATATAAATTCCTTTAAGAATGGTGAAAGGAAATTGGGCACCTTCAAATGTGGAAGGTGTAATCAGTGTGAATACATCATTAATAAGGGGGAAATATTTTTGGAAAGTAGAAATAGATGGATAAGAAGTAAAGGACACTATAATTGTGATACTAAGGGGCTAGTATATCTCGCTTTATATGTAAAATGTAATTCTTTTTATGTGGGGAAAACAGAGAGAACATTAAAAAGAAGAATATACAAACATATTTATGATATATCTAAAGGAAAAGAAACAAATGCATTATTTAAACATTCCATAATATGTGAAGGTTACAAATTCTTCTTTTTAGTACTGGAGTAAATTAAGAATGACATTAGGGGTGGCCCATGGGAAGAAAGAATAGAGTGTAAAGAATTATGGTGGCAAGTAACCCTGGAAGCAGGAAAATTTCCAGGGTTAAATGACTATCTTTCTATCTTGCCACTATTAAAAATAAGGGCTACCAAAATGTAAAGAAAAAGTACTAATGTAATATTCTCTTATGACCATAGATGGCACTGTTCCCCATATTTTGGTTAGTAAGAAATTGAATTATATAAACATTGCATTTACAAGCACTTTACTCTTTTCACAAAGAATTGTTCTCCTATTTTAAGCAGTATTAAACTCTGATGTTTTTAAAGTATTTAATGTGATAAAACTTATTTATTAATATGATTTTAATACATTTTAATAAGTATTTATTCTTCATAATGAATCCACATGAGTAGAATGAAATGGTGCTAATGAATATTTATGAGCCCACTGAAAGAATGATTCGAGTATTTGAAATGAAATACAGGAATTCTATTGGTTTATATTTTTAAATGGTGTATAAATATAATTGATGTAATTAATTAATTCATCTGATGAAGTCTGAGTTGTGTGGACGAAAACGTATGTTTGAATATAAGGCGTTCATGTTAGTTACTTTTTGGCGTGTTGAATAAAGTGGAATTTTAATCTATTTAGTTTGTACTGGCTTTCTCCGTATCTACAGCATTTCTTTTGGATTTATTTGTGACTGTTGAGTGCTTCCACTATTTGATCTATATAATTTAGATAAGAGACTCTGTCCCAGTGTGTTTTATTACATTAAATATATTAGATATTCATTTAATTTTGGGATATGATCTCTTATCCTTGGTTGCATTAACTTAATTTCCCCTTCTACATGTTGTCTGCAGGATTGTACAGCTAGCCACATGTCTTTATCTAAATTATATTTGTTCTTAATAAAATCAACATTCTTCTTAGTGTTGAGGTGAAGGTGTTACTTTGGGTATATGCCATAGGAAATATAAGGAATATCCATGCTTTATATTATAGGTTTCTATATATAAATATTTTAAAAGCATCTAATACAGTAGAAATGAAATAGGAGTCAGTTGTTTGGTGACTTTTTCCTATAAGGTAGTCCTTTAATAACCAATATAGACTGTTATTTAGTATGAGGTAATTATTGGAATATCTATTATGTTTAGAGTTTATAAAAAGATTTCCTAAAATCTCTCTCCACCTAGCTGTGTATTATTAATACAAAGATGTATTGTTTTTATAATTGATGATAATGAATATAAATGTAGATCTGGTAGCTCTGTCCCTGCTGCTGCCTATCATGATGGCTTAAAGCAATTCTTGGTTTATTGGGATACCAGAGAAATCTCAAAATTAAAGTGTTAAATTCTTTAATACAACTTTTTTTTGGTGGTGGGGGGTGGTAATCTTAGTGATTGTATAATGTAGAAGAATTTTGGTAAGATAATCATTTTGATTATAGGTAACCCCTCTTCCATCATGAAGAAAATATTCCATTTGTCTATTAGACATTTTGCATTGCTTATACTGTTAGTATAATTACAATTTCTTATATCTTTAATGTTATATGTTATAATTATTCCTAAATATTTCACTTTCTTCTGTTTGACAATATATTTAATGAATTTATTTTTGATTTTATTGTTATTTGTATTTATAGGTAGGATTTTTTTTTTTTGTCATCGTTAAATGTTAAACCAGATTTTCTTCTAAATATATCCATTGCTAAGAAAACTGCAGATAGAAAATTATCATTGTCTTTTAATGTCAGTAGCATGTCATCAGCAAACAGTTGAATTTTAGAGTTTAAATTCTCATTTATTTTAATATCTTTTATATCTATATTTGATCTGAGAAAATTAGCAAATGTTTCCATAATTAGGGTACAAAGCAGAGGTGAAAGAGGACATCCTTGTTTGGTTCCTGTCAAAATTTGTATAGAATCAGAAGTAAAAGTACCTATTTTAACATATGCAAAGCAATCATTATAAAGAAGATTAATAAGATGTGGGAAGTTACTTGAGAAATTATATTGTTCTAAAACCAGCAAGAGATATTTCCAGATTACCAAGTCAAAAGCACTGTTAATATGAAGACTCACTAATGTTAAGTTCTCTTTTGTTTTATTTGCATAGTCAATTATTGTGATTATTCTTTTAATATTATCATAAGTATTTCTATTTAAGATAAAGCCAGTTTGATCTTTGTCTGTCATGGACGGTAGAATATATTTTAATCTATTAGCATGAATTGCCTTGAACAATTTATAATCTACATTTAAAAGTGAAATCAGCCCGTATGCAGAGCATTCATTTAGATCTTTGTCAGTTTTTAAAATTGGAGAGATAAGGTTATATTTCCAGGAAGGAGGAACTTTAACTAGTTCCTTGACCATAGTAAGGGCTTCTTTTGGGTACAGCGTATAAAGTTCAGATATAATCCCATTATTACTTGGTGCTTTATTAGGTTTCAGGAGGTTTATTAATTTTGATCTAAAGCAAGGCACCTCCACCTTTAGTTCCTGTATCTGTAGTACCTGGTCTAAATGTGTGGAAGACATGGCTGTGCTCTCTGTGGCTTTAAACCATGTCTTAGTGACCGCACAGATATCCGCATTCTCTAGGATGAAGAGGGCTTCTAGGGAGTGGAGTTTTCTTTGTTTAGACTTTTAGCATTGAGCAGTAATACCTTTAGATTTTCTTGTTTTTGATTTGCTGTCTCAGAAGTAATTTCAGTTTTGCATTGCCTAAAAAAAGCACTATGGGGGATGTCTATGTTTTAGCTAATATTCCAAAACCTATAGGGAAGAGATGCAGACCATCCCAGGTAAATCAGCATGATCTGTTGACCATCCCCTGCAATGCTGACAAATATTGTGCCCCTTAGAATGACACCAGAAACTAAGCCAGTTATTAAAGTCAGTAATCTTTTGTTTGTATTGTGGCATCATCCTTGGAGAAGGTAAAATGCCGCTCAATTCTAGGCTTATACCAGCCTGGGACACACATTCTGAGAGCTCCATGATATCTCTCTTCATATAGTCTAGGTAGGTATGTCTCAGGTTATTTATACCCACAAGGACTATGACTCCTGATAAGCAACTGACTTTCGCCTTACTCAGCCTGGTGAAAGGGACATTGGTGTGTCTCATGATGGAGTGTCCAATGAACAGAATGTTGGATTGTGTGGTGGCTTACCTTATGGGCTTAGAGGGAGATGCTCCATGAGATGTGGCTGTATGTATTGATGTAGGTGTTGTTTGAAAGAGTGCAGTCACGGCTGCTGAGGGTATTTGTTATGTGCACTTCATTTAGGAGGTCTTTGGGGTTTAGGAAGGATACATTCAACTGCCTCAACATATGTGGGTCTATATGTCTGCTTTGAATTGTATGTGATGGTGCAGCGTGTGTACTACGGACAACCTTATTGACATTATGAGCTTTACCTCCACTGACATTGTGTAAATACATCTCTCACATGCAGTATCAGTTTGTTTGAGAATTAACTGGTTGTCAGTAAACATGAGACGATTTGTACATTGCCTCAGGATGCCCATATCCACCAAGCTGGTAACAGAGATAGTAGGAAAGTTTATATCCATGGCAACAGACCCTTTTTTATTGATTAGATAATTGGAGTGAGAATATAAAGCAGTGTCAGGCGTATCCGGTTGAAGGACAGTGCTTGTCACTGCAAACTAGTTGATGTTCTTCGTGTTTCACTGTTGCAGTCATTACATTTGGGTAATCTGCTGGCAGGTTGCCCTCAGACGGCCTGAATAACAAAGTCTTGGGTCCTGCGTCGGTTGCTGTCTCCTCTTCCATGACGTCAGGTCATCAGGGGTATAAAACATGCAGCCGACACCATTTTATTCAGTCTTTCTTGCCGCGCGGTGCCAGAAGCAGAAGCAGTTCGCAAGTGCCGGTCAGCCGACTCCTGAAATTTTCGCATTCGAGTTTCAGAACCAAAGTCTTCAAACTAAAGCTAAGTACCCCGTTGGGGAAACTTTTTCTTGATCCTTTCCGATGTCAGTAAAAGTTAATAATTGCATTACTTGTGGGAAGCAAATACCTCATAATGATTTTCATTTGTACTGTATTCCTTGCCTAGGCCCAGATCATAACGTGCCTTCCTGTCGGTTTTGTGCTAGATTTAACCAACGCACTATTAAGTGTCGGTAAATTTCTGCTTCTAAATATTTTGGCTCAAGATTTAATTTTCCTGAAATGTCGTCGGTTAGCAATCCGACTACTGGAGTTCACAAAAAGCGCAAAGAAAAAAACAGAGACAGACTTTCGAGGTCCAAAACCGATGATGAAGCTTCTCCTAAGCCAGTTGCTGGTTCGCCGGTACTCAGTGAGGCACTTTCGCAGCCCCTGATACCTGCTACTTTTGAGTCGCAGGCCTCTTCTGAAGCCCATTCGGAGTCTGGTATGCCGTGAGATTCTTAGAGTATTGAACCCGCGGATGTCTCTCCCTTGGATGGGTCCGGAGCCGCTGAGCAGGCACCAGCTTCTGAGGGTGTTTTCAGGCCTCAACATTTTTATATTAAACCGACGCCAGCCTCAAAAACAAGATCAAAAACTTCTTCTATGTCTAAAACACCGATGCATGAGCCACGTGCTCAGGCCCCTATGCCTAAAAAACAGATGATCAAAATGGCTGAGGACATAATTACCTTGATCAGGGGTTCCCAACCCCCCCCCCCGCTAAGAGGCCTAGGCAAGGCACTGATTATGAATCTTCAGATCAGGTTTCCATTTCTTCTGATTCCTATTCTGATCAGGAATTTTCTATTCCACCCTATGAGGATTCTGATGCAGAAGACTCCATCTCATCTGCATCTCCTCCTGAGGATTACTCTTTTGGAGAAACTTTGCATACTTTAAGGGAACATTTTCACTGGGAGAGTCAGGACTTCTCTGAATCAAAAAAGAGGCTTAGGGATTTCCTTCTTCTTCCTTAGCATTGGCCTTTGGCAATACCTCCTGTATTAGACATTGTTGATGATGTGTTTTCGGAATCAAGCATGGCTCCTTATTCCCTACCTCTGGCTCTTAGTAAGCCAGACAGATATTACAGGTTTCCTGACTCCCACAAATTTCTATTCAAAAATCCTGCTGCTGATCCTGAGACTATTTCACAGGGTCCCAAGTGTGTAAAGACCTCTACAGCCAAAAATCCTACCCCCTCTGACAGGGATTCCAGGGCGCCGGATAGATGGGGAAAGAAGGTTTATACGTCTGCAACCTTGGCAATTAGGGCCTTAAACTGCCAGTTTCATGTGCTTAAATATCAACAGCATGTTATGGGCTTACTGAAACAGAAAATGATGTTGATTTCTGATTGTGTGGAAAATAAAGAATTACAGGAATTATTGCATTCAGCAGAACAGGTTGGAAAGCATACTTTGCAATGTGGTTTTGATTCCTTGGAGGCCTCTTGCAGGGCCACAGTTACTGGATCTGTGATTAAAAGGCATGCCTGGCTCAAGGAGCAAAACCTGCCTGATCATGGTAAAGCTAAATTGTTGGATGCCCCCTTGCAGCATGATACTCTGTTTGCTAATAAGGCAGAAGAGGTTTTAAAGAAAATGGTAGACAAAGCTAAATCTATGCAAACTGTAAAGATTTCTTGCAAGTGCAGCCACCCAGGTACAGTAGGCACTGGCCTACTAAAAACTGGTCCTTTCCTGTGTTCAGCAGAGCCACTCAAGGCAAATCCAGGTGCTCAAAAGGCTCCAGATACCAATCACAGGGTTCTTACAGGTCAAAGCAATGGGGTGCCTCCACCTCCAAATCTGGAGGAAACAAAGCACAACCCTGCAGTAAGCAGTCTCAATGACTTCCCTCTACCTTCACCAAGCACTTATCTTTTGGCAGCCCCCTTGGGGGGAAAACTAGTACTTCATGCTCAAAGTTGGCAGTTAATTACACAGGACAAGTGGGTATTAAACATAGTATCCCAGGGGTACAAATTTCATTTCCATACTTTACCGATTCCAAACGGTTGGCCAGATCTGCCGCAAAATCAGTGGGCAGAGGCTCAGAAACAAGTTACGTCCCTCATGGATATGGGGGCTATTCAACCAGTACCAGAAAAGGAAAAAAGGACAAGGTTTTTATTCAAGACTTTTCCTGGTACCCAGGAAAGACAGTGCCTGGCATCCAATACTGGACTTAACGATTTTGAACACATTCCTCGACATTCCAAAATTCAAAATGCTGACTTTACAACAGCTACTGCCTATGCTGGGCAGGAATGCTGGTTAGTGACTCTAGACTTAAAAGAGGCATACCTGCATATCCCAATAAGGGAATCATGCAAAAGATACCTCCGCTTCAAGGCAGGTTTTCTGCATTACCAATTCTCTGCACTGCCCTTTGGCTTATCTACTGTGCCCAGGGTCTTTACAAAGTGCCTGGCACCAATAATTGCATTTTGCAGACAAAGAAGCATACAAATTTACCCTTATCTGGACGACTGTCTCTTTCAAGCAGAGGACAAGGACACTCTTCTTCAACATCTGGCATTTGTAAAAAGGCTTCTAACATGCCTAGGCTACACAATAAACGAAAAGAAATCCCAACTGGTACCCTCTCAAATAATTACATTCCTGGGTGAAAGCTTGAATACAACTGCCCAGATGGCTTACCTTACGCCAGACAAACAAAGGCAACTGACAACATACTTCAAACAAATGGCAACAAAAACCCAGTTATCTGCAAGACAAATTCTGCAGGCTTTGGAGTTCATGGCATCCTGCATTCTACTAATTCCATATGCGAGACTGTATTAGAGGAAACTACAATGGTACCTAAAAAGTTTATGGAGTCAACATTGTCACAGTCTGGAAACAATGATTCCTCTCATTCCCTGCCTACAACAGGAGTTTCTTTGGTGGGCAGAGATTTGTCACCACATCAAGGGACTGTCATTCACTCTACCCCATGCCACCCAAACCTTAACTACAGACGCATCAGACTATGCTTGGGGGGCCCACCTGGCTGGGAGATGCATTCAGGGCAAATGGAGCCCAAAACAAATGCATCTGCATATCAACCAGAAAGAGATGCTAGCTGGTCAGAATGCTCTGACAGCCTTCAAGGACTTACTTCATCCAGGACAACTACTGATAAAGACGGACAAACACTATGGTTATGTGGTACATAAACAAGCAGGGGGGTACACATTCCCTACCCCCTTTGCAGACTAGCCATGGCATTTTGGAACACAGCTTTGACTTACCAAATGCATCTTCAAGCTCAATTCCTACCAGGAAAACAAAATACTCTGGCAGACGACCTAAGCAGAAATCTTATGGACCCGCACGAATGGAAACTGGATCCACAAATCTTCAGCATCTTAACACAGAAATGTGGGTGCCCAGACATAGCTCTATTTGCCTCTTCCCAAAATTGTCAGCTGGACAAATTCTGCACAAGAACTTATCACAGAAAAGCATGGAAAGTGGATGCCCTATCCTTCAGTTGGAAAAACCTATCAGTCTATGCCTTTTCCCCTCTGCCTCTTCTCTCCAAGGTCTTACTGAAAGTCAGACAGGAAAAACCAAAAATGATCCTAGCTTCTCCAGACTGGCCTCGCCAGCACTGGTACCCAATTCTAATGAATATGTCTCAACTTCCTCCTTGGTACTTGCCTCAAATACCTCATCTACTGTCTCAGCAGAACAATCAAATGCTGCACACTTAGCTCCAAACTTTGAACCTTGCAGCATGGCTGATCATTTAATTATTCAAATAACACCTCTCAGTAAATCTGTGATGGATGTCATTTTGGAAGCCAGAATGCCTAGTACTAGAAAATCTTATGCTGATAAATGGAAGATTCTGTGCTTGGAACCATGCACAAGGAACAGACAAAGCAAAGCCCAATATTCCTCAGATTTTACAATATTTGACTGAGATGCTTGACAAGGGCCTATCTTTTTCTTCAATAAAAATACATGCCTCTGCCATCTCGGCTCATTACAACACAGAGTCTCCCCTCTTTTCTCATCCTCTGCTTAAACGGTATCTTAGAGGGGCCAAAAATGTAAGGCCTCCCAGAAGATCACCAACTCCTGCATGGGACCTCAACGTTGTGCTGGAAAATCTCACCCTGCCTCCTTTTGAACCAGCAGCTACTGCGGATATAAAATTTCTATCTTGGAAAACAGCTTTCCTCTTGGCAGTCACTTCAGCAAGAAGGGTTTCAGAACTACAGGCTCTCATGGCTGTGGAGCCTTTTATTACATTTTACCCGGACAGAGTGTCCCACAGGACCAGTCCTTTTTTGCCTAAGGTGGTATCCAGTGTGGCTCTTAACCAGACAATTCACCTGCAAACATTTTACCCACATCTGCAGAACAAGGGGGAGCGGATTCTGCATCCAGTGGCTGTACACAGACAACTAAGATTCTACTTAAATAGGACCAAATCTCTAAGGAAGTCTGAGCAACTACTGGTAGCATCTGCTGCAGGGTCAGAGGGGAAGGCTGTATTAAAGCAGACTATTTCTAAGTGGATAAGCCACTCATTCGTTTCTGCTACTTGCACCATGGTAAACCTGTACCCAAGGGGATCAGGTCACATTCCACCAGGGCTGCCTCTACCTCAGCAGCTTTTCTCAGAGGGGTTGTAACCAAAGGCATTCTAGAGGCTGCTACTTGGAGCTCTGTTCATACCTTCACTAAGCATTATCATTTGCCTCTCTTCAACAAATCCAGGGCAGGCTTTGCCACTGCAGTTCTGCAAGGCCTTATAGCCGCTCCTAATGCTATTTAGTTCCATCCTCCCATTCATAGCTTTGGGATTCTACCCAAATGTAATGACTGCAACAGTGAAACATGAAGAACATAGTACAGCTGTGTACACTTACCATAAATGTAGATGTTCGAGTGTATTCACTGTTGCAGTCCAGGTTACCCACCCGCCATCCCCCTTTTCTATAACTTTTCTTTCCTTCACTATATACTAAAGCCTTTGTGGTGTATTTGCTTTTAGATGAAGATAAAGTTTATGTTGCTAAAAGTGCATTTACATATATTTCTGTTTATATATATATATATATATATATATATATATATATATATATATATATATTTTTTTTTTTTTCCATTTGGGGGGCACCTGACATCTGGGGCAAGAAAAACTGAATAAAATGGCGTTGGCTGCATGTTTTATACCCCTGACGACCTGACGTCATGGAAGAGGAGACAGCAACCTATGCAGGACCTAAGACTTTGTTATTCAGGCCGACTGAGGGCAACCTGCCAGCAAATTACCCAAATGTAATGACTGCAACAGTGAATACACTCGAACATCTACTTTTATGGTAAGTGTACACAACTGTACTTTCTGTGTGCAACTAGGTATGGGTGAAATTTCAGTCGTGCTTTTGCAGGAAAAATGTCACTCATGGTGTCTGTGTCTATACAGGGCACTGCAAAACAGTTGAGGGAAAACTAATAAGTAGACCCTGAAAATTTAAGGATGAAGTATTCAGGCAGATATTCTAAAGTTAGAAACAAATCAAGCAGTACTTACTGAAAACAAAGAATTAGCTTGTCAGGAATGATGAAAAGAGTGGCGTTACATGAATGGCTGCTACCTGGCCATTACTAGTGCTGGTCTCACCACAGCTACACTCTGCTGGGATACAATACTGCTTCGCTTCTTCTCTCACCAAAAGCAAAACATTAGTACCAATCCCAAGATGAGAAGCAGGCCACAGCCTGTTTGGTGATCTACAGTCTTGTTCTAGATGATGCAAGGGTCTGTAGGCTTGTTGTAGCCCTTTCCCGAAAGATCCCTTGAATACCAACCAGACCAGTCAGGAACGGCAAGCACAGATATTCACTGCCTAACCAGAAACAGCCAGAAATCAATGCACTCTGCTCCTTCTCTCACCAGGAGCAGACTATAAGCACAAATTCCAAGCTGTCACCTGTGAAGTAGTTATTAGGCTTTCCGGTAATCAGCAGTCTCTACTGCCCCTGTGCTGCTTTTCTCACCAGGAGAAAACAGATGCACTAATCCGAAGATGGCTACTGAGAGGCAGAACGTGGGCTGTCAAAGTATGGGGTCTCACATGGGTTCTGGGTGTCATTTCAATAGTGACAATTATCTAGAGTCGAGGTTTACACCATCGAGTGACTAGCCCTCCTGCTTCTTGCATGCGTCTTCAATTAGCAGCCAGTAAACAGTCAGAATTAAGTGATGTGTTAGCTGTTTGGTTAAGTTACTTTTTATACCCATATCACACGTGGAAGCTAGATCCAAAGGAACATGTTAACAACATGAAGTCAAGGAAGCACTGTAGGTCATTCAGAGTCTGGATGCTGCATCTGAAGTTGTCTCTGTCTACTTATAATTACCTTTTGTAGTAGTTCTTTGGAGTTCCTAACTCATGTCTACTTTTATTTTATTTAGATGTTTTGTTGACATAAAACACATCTTAGATATGCAAGTTCTTTTATTTAAGAAAACTAAAATGTGAAATGCAGAGTTTTGAAGATGTGTGAATACAAGTTTCTAAATGGCAACCTATTTGTACTTCTGACTTTTAATTTTTTTTTTTTTTTTTTAAGCAGCCATTATTTTCAGCTTTAAAGCATATGAGAGCAGAACCAGTATAGCATAAAAGTAATGCAGTTTAGGTTAACTATTCCCAGGAGTGAATATTAATGTTATGTTAAGAGATAACCACATGGTGGTGTGAACATTTGCTCTAGATGATTGTCATTGTTGAAGTGACAGCTGCAAAAATACGTAAAGCTGGAGTTGTGGTTGCATGGATGGATGAATGGATTAATTATTAATATTATAAGTGCCTCCTACATCAAAATAATTAAAGTATACACTTTTTTGTTTAGAATAGGTTTATTTCTCTTTATTTGATTTTTCAAAATATCATTATTGTACTGTATGCTATTGTGACTCATTTAAAACTGTAAGAAGAGATTGGGGAGAACTATCAACCCTGTGAAAGTTTGTACTTCCTTTATGTTGCCTCATTTCACAGAGCAGCTGATGTTTCCGAATGGATAACAAAGGTATGAAATTCCCTTCTAATTATTTTATTAGCAGCTGGAAGTAATGTCAACACTATTTTGAAAAGTTTGGTTATCCTCTACACTGCCAGTGTGTGAGCAGCTATTGTTCCTGAGCAGATAATAAATGTATGAAATGCCCAACCCCAGAAGTTCATGAATGCAGTGATGGGGAAAATACATAAGAACTTACTGGTGTGCTATTTATTTAGAGCACAGCCATTGTCACGATTGCCAAGTATACATCAGACATACTGAGCATGGGACTACTGTCTTATATCTCTACAGGAGAGTCAGACCTAGGCTGAGAAAGGCTACATCAGTATTCCAGAGTTCTAGGATGGGGACATGAGGTCTCCTTTCACTAATGACTGTCTCCACTGTGTTGCTCATTTAGAAGATGGAGATGTTTTCATTTGGTCAGTTGATAGATAGTGTTACTGATCTGGAAAAGAAATGTCTCCAGTTTTTTCAATGTATTATGTAGCACACATGACTCTTGTCACATGTAAGCAGACAGGGTGGTGTGCGTAGCATTTGTGATACTCCACTGGTCTACATTACATTATTGAACATTAATATTGTCGAAAATGTAAATATCGACACCAAAACATCGAAGTACCACAATAACGAATGCTGACAATGTTGAAACTGAAAATACTGAACACCCATGGTTGGCCCACTTCTGTATCAGCAAATTTTATTCACACTGTATACAAAACTACAACATGTAATTCACTGATATGCTTAAACGACATAACCAGAATGTATAAAGAAATACACGCTGTTCACCAATTTCTGCTCTTGTGAGGGGCTGCGCCCCTCACACCCCCTGCTAATTATATTTACCAACTCCAAGATCACACTACAGTGAGGAAATGGGCAAATTTCCCTATTCCTCCATGTGCCGCGATCTCACTGTAAACAGTTCGGTGAATGCCATTCAGTGAACAGTCTTTCCAATAACTAAATAGGGACCCCAAACATGCAGCACTTTCAAGCAGTAACATAGTGTTTCTACATAATACTGCATTTGACACACACAAACATTCAACATACATCTACTTTACTTATAAAGTTAAAAACAATGCTAATATGCATATCACTTCTTTAATATTTATAATTTACTCAACTGACTGTGACGTGATTTAGTAGTAACGTACTACAGCACAACATTTCACTTGGCCAACCATAACTTTTCGACAAAGGTGCTGTCGATATTTACAGCATTCGCTATTGTAGTACTTTGATTTTTTACTGTCGATATTTAAGTTTTTGACATTATTAATGTTCGATAATGAAATATAGACCTGATACTCCACATACTGCCAATCCCCTTGTAGCCTGGTGCACTTCTGTTTTCCATCAGACCTTGCAGATTTGTGCTCACAAATGTTACATTGTAAACATTCTCATGTTTATGTTCGTACTCATCTCATGTGACTTGTGCTTACAAACATGACACTCTTAAACAATGAATCTCAACTGGGGCTCACTTACAATGCTTAATCTGTATCTTCATTGGATAAGCCCATACCATAGCAACTGAACATGACAACTCACTGTGGCTTTGACACACTAGAAATTAGTTCTTGCAGGTCTAATATATATGTCACACATCATGGAAAGTAAAATGTATCACATTATGCTTGTGCAGTGTGCATGTTCATAGCATCTCTACATTAGCCCTTTGCAGATCAAGCCTTAGAACCATTCTTACCTATAATCAGTAACCTTTATGGTAAAGTGGGTATTGCCAGCTGTGACTTTGCAGGAGGTAATGGTTGACGTGTGCATAGAAGTGTATACTAACTTAATGTGTACTCATTTGTAGTCCTGTAACCAGTAGATGTCTATGTCTACTGTGATGTTTACAAGATGACTTGGGTATCATTGCCTATGTTTAATTCCAGAACACGATTGGACTAAAAAATGGCCAAAGACTCCAGTATAACTCTCGTTTACTTAAGTAGAAGAATCACATAAGCGCTTTCACAGTATACCCGCTTTATCAGATGTGATATAACATTCAGTTAGATCTCCTTAAGTACTTAAAGCAATTACAACTATCTAGATCAAATGACTTTCACAACTGAAGATACCATACATATAATTCTACCATAGATTCAGCACAGAAAAACGTTCATACTACTGCTTTACCTTTAAAACCTATAGCTATAAAATGTGCATCATTTGAAAAACAACAATTCATATTCATCCAAAAACATTAAAAAACTTTCATTGTTTTTTATTATTTAAATAAAAGTCTAGCCTGCAACATAGGTTGAATGGGAACTTTATCATTGAGGCTGTGTCCAAACTCACCCCTTAACGTAATAATCCACTTGGCGTCAAGTTGTTCTGTAAGATTCCTAATGTCCCAACTTCAAATGCTCTCCATAACTCCACCAGTAACCAAAAATTTAAAACTATGTTCATTACTGGTCTCCTTAACATGTTTAGCCAGGGCATTGAAACTATTTAACTTATTAATATGGCAAAGATGTTCTTTTATCCTGTCTTTTAGACACCTATCTGTTTTGCCAATATAACACTTTTGACATGACAAACAGCATGCTAAGTAAACAACATGCACTGTATCACAGGTGGCAGAAACATTGAAAGTATATTTCCTATGTTGATCCGGATGTAAAAAACTTCCTCTTGTGTCTATATACTTGCATGCTGTATATTTCTCACATGGTTTGGTAAAAACAAAGGCTGCTCTTAACCTTTTTGTCCCTTGGATAGCATAATTGCCTTTGTAAGGACGTCATATTTTTAAATAAAAATTTAGGTTGAATGTCTGTCAGTTTTCTAATCTCACCATCCGTAGTTAGTACAGGCCAGAATTTTTTAATAACTTGTGTATATGATCTAACATTACTAGAATAATGTAAAGGCACCTTCAACTTTATAACTTGCTTAGAAACACCCTTTTCAGTACTACTAGTATAACCTTGTGAAAAATACGGCCTGTCAGTATTACCTCTTAGTTTTATAACCTCACCTATGGCCTGAGTTACCTCATGTTCACTGTAACCCCTTCCTGCAAATAAATTAGGTAAACTTTCAGTATGACTGATAAAATCTTGTTCTTCTGCATTCAATCTGGAAGCTCTGAAAACATGATTGTTCACTACATTTCTAAATATGATAAAACAAAAAGGAACACGCCCGATGGTAGAAAATGACTTTTGAATAAGTCATTGGTGTAATACCGACAAAAGTGCTAAGTTAAACATTTGTGCAGTCTTGTTTCTACCATTGGATGTGTTCCTTTTTGTTTTATCAGTTTTGGAGTATTCTTGTTTTACATTTCTAAATATGTGTGAAGGATGCATACTGTACCGAGACATTAAATGGTTACAGTGACATGGTTTCCCAAACAACTTGTTGACAATACTGCCTTGATCATTGATAACAGTATTGACATCCAAAAAATGTATACTCTTTTCAGAAAAAAAATAAAGAAAATTGTAGAAAGGATGTACTTAAACTAATATATTCCTCAAAGGCACGAAGGTCTGAAAGAAAGCCACCACAGGAGAATATGTCATCCACAAATCTACAATAATAAAAGGACAAATTTACTATATGGACCATCTGTAATGTGTTCTTGTTCCCATGTTGCCATGACAGCATTGGTGTAGCTATTGACACAAGATGTGCCCATAGTCACGCCATTCGTTTGCCAATAAAAAAACCTTATTAAAAATATAGGCATTTTCCAAAACACATTTCAAAAGCACACAGTACAAATCTATTTGTTCACTAGTAAAACAATCATATCGACTCAAGAACTGTTTAAAACTCAATATACCAACATCATTAGGAATGACAGTAAAAAGGGACATCACATCAAGAGTAACTAACAACACAGTACTGTCACTGACAAGATCCTGATTAGCCAAAAATAAATCAGTCAAAAATGTTTTTTGTCTCTCAAAATATGCATATTCTTATTTAAAATAGGTCTGAGAGCCTTATCAATATAAACAGACATGGGCTCAGTGCAGCAATTACATCCAGCAACTGTAGGATGTAACGGAGGATGTGTAGGATTTTTATGTATTTTAGGTATTCTTTGAATAATAGGTACCAACGGACTGGTCATAGAAAAATAATAAAAATAAAGACTTATTTATTTTATTACTGGTTAGCAAACCTTTCAGCGTAGAACCTGTGTTCTTAACCATGTAGTCCACTCTACTTTTGTTGACTCTAGCATAAAAATCAGTGTCTGATAACATCACTCACATTTCAGTTATATACCACTCTTTATCAAGCACAATTGGCCCACCCTTCTCAGCTGGTCTTATTACAATATCAGAATTATTTTGCAGTTTTTTTAAAGGCAAATGTTCTTCTTTTGTCAAATTAAAGTGTTTAAAAGACCTATTGTTACCATCATTCATCTTGTAGAACTCATCTATACACAGTTTCTCAAAAGCCATAACTAATGAATTCAACACAGGTACAAATGTACTGTTTTTTTTTTAATAACCAATCATCATGACCAGCAGAAATATTCTTGTAATTTAACTTTAACATTAAATTTCTACTAAATGTCTTTAGTCCTAAAATTGCCTCTGTAAAATCAGAGTTTTGAGTGGGGATAAATGAAAGTCCGTTCCACAACACAATGCATTCGGCTTGTGTTAATACAGGAGGATAAATTCCAAATTAAGGCACCTTCCCTGTTCTGAGCACTTTCTTTATGCTCGGTGTGCCTATGAGGTTTCCCTCTGGTTTCCTATTTACCCTCGAGTGGCTCCTGGAACGAGGTCTCTCAGTCAGTAAATCTTGGCTCTTGATGGGAAGAGGGAAAGTCAAATGATCATAGTGAGAGTCATATCAATTGTGTTACACAATTATTTATTTCTATATTTATTAATCAAGTGAGCAGACTAGCCTAAGATAAACCCTTTCATCTACAAGCCTGCCAAAAATAAATGGAGAAAACACAAAAGGGAAAATTTACGGTACCTTAACGTACTAGATCTAATTTAAGTAGAGCCTAAAAGTCAATAGTCAACATTCCATTAATGTAGAGGATCATGGTTGGGTCACTGATCCTAACTGACATATTATGTGTTCTAGCTGTCAAGGTGGATTTCTTGGGATCCATGTTGAGAACACATAATTCAGTTGGATTATAATTCTTTGCAGTGAATAGAGCTTTTATTTGCTCCATGTACTACAAATTAAAGCAAAAAAAAAGTGCTACGTGTTTTACCATCTTTCAAAGCTGTAAAGCACTTAGTGAGTGTTTTCAGGATGACAATGTAACACAGCCCCTTCTGTTTGCACTCACCTTCCCATGCCTCTTTGCTGCCTATTTTTTTTTTTTGTAGAATGCCCAGATTTTTCTCTCTCATATTTGATTTGTTCCTCATAAAGTCAGTATTTTTTGGACAACTTACTGAGGATTGAAGACAGTAAATAATGGCAAATATTTTGGTTTCAGACATCGTGTCCATCAGAAAATGCAGACGAATACACATCCTGTAATTGTAACTTTTAAAGTTATAACAGGAAGTCAGGACACATTACTGATGCGACAGCAAGAAGAACTAAGTATTTTATTCTTCTGCTGTCTTTTACTGGTCAGTACAGGCAAATTTTACTGCCGAGACCCGACCTTAACAACTTCAGAAGGGGCTACTTAATATTTGTTAAGCTTGGGTCATACATCACTCTGGTATTTAACTGGTTTGTCTTTTTCCAAATGTCAGAGTATAACTAGCATGCTACATGCACTACAATAAAATTAAGGCAAGTTGAATACATTGTATTACTAACAGATTCATGAAAAACATGACAGCAAGTAGTTATTTATTTATTTACTTCATTTTTGATGACCGAGGAAGTCCACTGGGCCATGAAGAGCCTGTTTTCAGTGGAGGCCCGGGGAGAGAAGCTCCAAGAAAAAATTGATACAGAACATACATGATGCAATATAAACATTGTTATCGAGAAATATACAGCATGTTACATATAAAACATATAATCATTGAATATAGTAAATTAGGCATACATTGAACATTGAAAAATAAGTATACAAGTACTTGAAGCAATAGTACATCCATAATAAGGAACAGGTCATCCCATAATATGGGAGAGACCATCCCAGGTGCAGTTGGAGAGTTGTCCAGGGGAGTCATGGTGGTAGTATTAGAAATGGTATATAAGTGGTGTATACAATGGAAAAAGAGAATAAGAGAGGGTTAGAGGGGAGTTACGTTGGAATTGACATGGGCATTCCCATGTGGAAGACAGATGACAGAACAACTGAGATTTAAAAATGTTATGGTTAGATAAATTGCATGGGAGAGGGGAGAGTTTCACTGTTTAGCTATGGAGCAGGATAGAAGTAGTTTGCCAGGAGGACGTGAGGGTTTGTAGACTTATAGGAGATTTTGACTTTCGGATCTGAATGAGCGGTTAGGTATGTGGGGTTAAGGCTGTAGCGAGAGAGGGCAGTTTGCAGGTTTGAAGATGAGCTTGTGGGCAGTGGTAAGTTGGAAATATCTTAGGTAGTTGGGAAGTTCTAGCCATTCCAGGGTATGGAGGAAGTGGCAGTGGTGGGATGAGTTTTTTGAATTGGTTTGCAGATTTTGTGGTAAGAGGATTCAAGTTTAGATTGTAGGCCAAGTGAAGATTGGTGAACAGGGGAGTGCCACACATAAGAGGGGAGAAGGAAGGAGGATGCAAGAGTTTGTCTGGTGGAGCGGCTGAGGTAGCGGTTGTGTCTGTAGAGGAGACCAATTTTTTGATGGGTTTTCTTGATTGAGGAATGAATGTTGGTGTCAAATTTTAGGTCTTCATTAATGATGATGCCTAGTAGCTTGGTACTGGGAACAAGTTCAGGAGGGGTGTTATTTTGCCTAAGTATATAGAATGACATTTTGATGATATTGGAGTTTCTGGAAGGAGTAAAAATCATTAGTTTAGTTTTATTAGCGTTTAGGGCCAGGTGTTTGGACTGCATCCAGGTTTCTGTGTTGGAGAAGGCTAATTGGGTTTTTAATAGGAGTTAGGAGGGGGAGTAGGCTGAGCAGATGATGGTGGGGTCATCTGTGTACTGGATAAGTGAGGATTTGGTGATGGAGTGGTCGAAGTTGTTGATAAATATGTTGAAGAGTAGAGGACCAAGAACAGAACCTTGGGGTATGCCGGTAGGTGTAAGTAGGAAGGGAGAGGTTGATGATTTCCATTGGACAGCTTGTTGGCAGTCAGACAAGTAGCTGGAGAACCAAGCTATGGTGGTAGGAAAGAGATGTGGGGTGGAGAGTTTGGATAGGAGTAAGGAGTGGGAGATGGTGTTGAAGGCCTTTGAGAGATCTAGAAACAGTGTAAATATGAATTTGCCAGAGTCACATGCTAGATTAATGGTTTCAAGAAAGGAAAGGAGGGCAGTTGTACTGTGGCCAGGGTGGAAGCTGTGTTAAGTAGGGAAGAAGAGATTGCTATGGGTTAGGTATGGCATGAGCTGTGCATGGATAGCTTTTTCTAGTATTTTAGAAAGTGGAGAAAGGATAGCATAAGTCTGAAATTGGTAGTGTCTGTGTTTTTGCCTCCTTTATGTAGTGGGATGATGTAAGCATTGCTCCAGATAGATGGGATATAGGATTCTTGTATGGATCTATTTATAAGAATAGAGATGGGATAGGCTATGCTGTTTGCAGATTGTTTGAGGAAGGTTGCTGGTAGATTATCAGGTGCATTGTGACAGGGTTTGAGCTTGAGGAGAAGTCTTTTTATTGTGCTTGCAGGGATGTATTTTAGACTGAAAGGGGAAGAGGGAAGTAAGTGATCAGGTGTATGGGGGCAGGAGGCAATGGGGCTGGAGGGGGGGTGAGGGAAAGAGGTGGATAGTTATGCAGTACAATCCATGAAGAATGAGTTGAATTGGGTGGTTGTTTCAAGGTCGGTAAGGTTGGGGTTTGAACAGGGGTTTTCTTTATTACCAGGGTAGAGGATGGAGGAGATAGTCCCAGAATCTTTTAGGGTTGGATGAGTGCACAGATTGAAGCTTGCAGTAGTAGGCTTTGCAGTATTTTGTTATTAGTTTTTTTTTGTGGCGTTTCGGAGTTGCTTAAATTCTAGGAGGGAGTTGGGGGTTTTGTATTTCTGATATTGCTTCCATTTTTTGTCTCTTTGATGCATAGTTACTTTTGTTTTTTTGATAGCCAAGGGCAGGGATTGGTTTGGATGCATTTGGTCCTAAGGGGGGCTTGCTGGTTTAGTAGGTTTGGTTGAAGTAAGATACAGCACTGTCTAGTGAAAGGATTTTTAGAGGGGTCCAGTCAGTATGCTTTAGACATTCTGAGAAAATTGCGGGTTTGAATGTAGTGGTGCTGTTTTTGTAGAGGAGAGGAGAGTTGGTTAGCGAAGGCTGGTAGGTGGTCACTGAGAGGGTCTGGTATTATTCCGGCATTTGAGATAAGGTTGTGATGGGATGTTAGGATCCAATCAGTGATGGTACTGGAGGTACCATCTTTATTTGGTCTGGTTGGAGAGTTTATTAGTTGGGAAAAGTTGTAAAGATTGTGAGGGAAGGGGCTTCAGAGTTAATAGAGTCCCAGTTAATGTTCATATCATCGAGGATATAGGTTTCTTTTTTGATGGTGGAGGAAAACCAGAAGAAGATGTCTTCAAGTGTTTGGATGTTATTGCCTGGGGGAATATAGAGGGCATCAGTGCATATGGACTTGTGGTTGTTGATTTTTAATAGACTTATAGTTATTTCAGCATTGGCAAAGTTTGGGATATGACTAGTGTAAGGAGTTAAGGTATGGGAGGAGGGGTCGATAATAGCTACTCCACCTCTTTTTTTGCATGTTCTGTCATTGTGAATGATTTGGTAACCTGGTGGGAGAATTTCGTTATCTTTTATAAAAGGTTTAAGCCAGGTCTCAGAAATGGCGGTTATGTCAGCGTGGTTGTGGGAGAGCCAGACATGGAGGTTAGGAATTTTATTTCTAAGACTTTGAGCATTGAATGTAGTGAGGCGAATGGACTTGAGTGCTAGGGGGATGAGTGGGGTAGTTGGTGAGTTTAGTGCTGGAGATGGGTCTGGGGTTGGGGTGAAGGTTGCCGGAGAGTGAGAGAGACATAAGGTGGAGGAGTTGTGTAAGGTAGCTTAGTGAGGACAGAGAGTTTGGGTTATGTAAGAGAAATGCTTTTTTGGTATGAACTTTAAGATATGAGTAAAGGAAGGGTGGGTTAGGGAACAGTTTGGGATTAAATAGATAGGATGGGTTAGAAGAGATGAGTTCATGAGAAATGGATATGAAAGCTGGGGTCGAAGCTTGGTGGTATGAGGCAGTGGAATGTGAGTGAGAAATTAGCTGAGGGTAGGGAGATGTGTAAGATAAGTAAGACAGGTGAGAGGGATTAGTAGGGTTGATGGGATTATAGGGAGTGATGAGATAGAGGGCATTGTTGTGGAGTATTTCTGAGGTTGGAATTGGGTGTGGTGAGATGCAGATTAGAGCTGATTGGAAGGGGGTGGAGGGTGGGAGGGGATTGGCGATGAATAAATGTGCAGATAGTGGGGGGGGGATTGGGGGTAGGGTAGGGGAGCGGAGTGAACCCGAAGGGTGAAAGGAGTGAGTGGAGACCCCAGTGAGGTTAGCGAGAGACTGTCATTGAGTATCTTGTAAAACAAACCTAGGGTAGTAGTTGTAATGGTTGAAGAGTGAATTTCTATTGGCAGGAATGTATAGTCTGAAGTGAGTGCAAGTCTATGAGCAGCTATTTAATTTAAAGTCAACTGCTTGAAAGCTCTAACTACTGACAGTTAGTGTAGGGAGAGGCCCAGACTTAATCCATTTTGGGTCAGATAGACGTTAAGGAGAAGAAGTGGTTGGTTGGAAGTAAGGAGTGGGGATTTTAGTCTCTTTGCTGCCACCTAGTGGCAAAAAACAGGTAGAACCGGCAGAAAATAGCAGATGGGAGAGAGGTTGTCCCTGCAAGTGTGCACACTAAACAGGAAACCCTAGAGCAGAGGTGTACTAAGCTGCAGACTATAGCAGTTCAGATTTACTGAAGCTTACATGCACTTCTGCTATGAGCTGTAGCAGCAAATTCTTTTCCTGTTTTGGGACACCAGGTTGTTTCCACGGGTAGGGAGGCAGAAGGTGGTACTGAAGTTTAGTTCAGTTTAGCAGACTTCTTGATGGAGAGGGGCTTGTAGAATGGGCCGTACAAGCTGGAATGGAAGCAAAAACAATTAGGTCAGAGACTAACAAACTATAGGTAAGGATTAGTAATTTAGGGGGATGAGAATGTTAAGAGGTGGACTGAGGAAATGTAAGAGTGGTGTGTGTGTGTGTGTGTGTGTGTGTGTGTGTGTGTGTGTGTGTGTGTGTGTGTGTGTGTGTGTGTGTGTGTGTGTGTGTGTGTGTGTGTGTGTGTGTGTGTGTGATTGAGGTGAGAGAGAAGTTGTGGTGGGAGAGAGAGTTGGAGGAATGAGAGAGCGTGAGTGAGTGAGTGTGGAGTGAAAGGCAATTTGGTTTAGAAAGTTGTATTAGCAGCCATGTGGGTGTGTAGGGAGAAAACAGAGGAGAAGGCTAGGAGAGCACACTCTGCACGTGGGAAACCCTTACAGAGTTAAGTACTTGTTAGGAATAGTAGCATAGGTATCAGCAGTTCAACAATTAAGCACGCACTGAAAAACCTAACTTTCTCGCTACCTAAAAATAGTTGTATAGGTATCAGCAGTTCAAAAAATTAAGCAAACACAAAAAAAAACTTAACTCTTGTGTTACTTAAATAATTCCATAGGTATGAGCAGTTCCACAATTAAGCAAACACTGAAAATGTAACTCTCATGTTACCTAACAGTGTGGGAGGGACTAGAGAACCAGGATTAGGAAGTGTGCATAACAAATAACAGCTGTGCAATATCAGGTAAATTAAACATTGAGTTATATTACTGTATGCACAGTTTTGTTGAGATATTGCTGTTAATACATTAAACACAGAGTTATAATACTGTTCTAATACTGTACGAACAGTTGTGTTGAAATAATGCCATTAGTACATGCTTAGGTATGAAGTCAGACATGTCTTAGTGTCCTTAAACAATAAAAGGAATGCAGCCAGGGGTTCATTGGCACTGCCAGCGATCTGTTTGGAGTCTCAGATATCTGGGTCTATGTCGCACCATAGCAGAGTTGCTTAATAAGGGACAATTAAAGAATTAGAGTGGAGCGTTTGAATAAAAAAAAAGTACAGTCACTTTATACAAGTAAAAAAGTGCAACACTGCCTTATTCAGAAGTTAAGCAGTCGAGCAGAATTGGAAACACAGACTGCAAAACTAGCTCAGAAAAGGGGATAAAGCATGAAACAGACTTAATAGGAGCACACAAAGGTGTGTGTATGTGTAAATGGGTGCTCATGCATGCATGCACGCACACTTGTGTTCATCTGTGTATATGGAGAGATATTCTTTCAAGTTAATCACATGAATACAAAGGTGAAGAAACTTGCATTTCCCAAAATGCATGGGCATCAGTAACAGTATAAATGTTATTACTTAATAATATTTAAAGTTTCCCTTAACCTTGGAAGCCACATATCTATTCAGCAAGCAGGTCAGGGTGTTATTTGCTTGTGTGTGTGTGTGTGTGTGTATGTGTATGTTATTGTGTTGTTTTTGCCAGAATGGTATCAGTTTTAAGTATTACTTTCGCATTATCATTCTGCAGTGTACTGCATTTGTTCTGACAACCTTTGATACTAACTCCTGCCCTGTTATCTTGCTGTGTCCAAGGTTCAGTACAAAGAAAGCAGCTGCTCTCTTCCCCCAGCTTATGTGCATTAAATGTGGTTGATTAATTATTATACATACTGATAAGTTCAGCAAACTGAAGACCTCATTCTAATCTGCTGTGATAACTTATTACGAAATCATATATTTGAAGTTTGGGCTTTGATATTGTTTGAACAGCAGTATACCCTGATTGTAAACCTCTTTTGACTGGTTCATTTAGGTATTTGTGGTCTGCAGGGTGCAGCGTTTCTGAATAGTGCTGTGGTTATTTTCACATCTTGTATAAATAATCTGCAGTATTGAATTTTGCAAATGAAAGCCATTATGGTATCTTAATTATCCTCGTAGTTTCTAACAGAGAAACAGCACAACAAATACACTCACGCATCTGACATAGGGCTATGGAATGGGAACATAATCAGTACTGCCAGGGTCAGTTTTATTCATAGTTTCATAGTTTCATAGTATAGTACTAGGCTATCTGCCCTGGGGCATTTGTAAGCCTAGCCATAGTGATGTGGCTTTTGCCACCCCATGAAATGGTACAAAAATGTACAGAATAAATCTAGAATACTGTGCCTCTGTCTAGTAGTGACACAGTGAAGGTCCCCTTATATAATAGAATTAGTTTACTGTGCCCCTGTCTAGCAGTGACACAGATGTGACCCCTGGGGTATAGTTTCATAGTATAGTACTAGGCTATCTGCTAAATGCATTCCATGTAAAATGTATCAGTGCTTTACCTGCAGCTACGGGAGACACAGAATAACAGCTACTTCCTTTCCTTAGTATTTCCTTTATATGACCAGTCTTTCTAAGGAATCTTTAAGGAGTGATTATGATGTCTGGTCAGCAAACGTACGTGCTCTGCACTCTCTCGCTCAGGCCATTCATTCCTTAAACTACCCAGCTGACAGTCCCACATACACTTTTGGAAATCATTCCTTGAAATTTATAAAATGTGCCGATATGAAGGGATACACAGACACGCAGATATGTATATATATGTATATATATATATATATATATATAGAGAGAGAGAGAGAGAAAATCTTATATTATTGTACATATTTATAATTGTTTTATAGAGATGAAGAAACTGTTCACTTAGCTTTATAGTTCATTTTTAAAAAATCCCTTCTGTGCCACTACTGCATGGTAAGTGAGTACAAAGTACAAGATATTTCTGTATTACATTAAGAAATCACATAAATAAAACTGAGCATGTTTTATTTTATGCACATTTAATAAGACACATTATGCATAGTAAACGTACAATAAAAACAATAAAATACATCAGTAAATAAATGACAAAAAATGACAATAGAGTATGACTGTACATTTTTGTTACAGCTCCACAATCACAATATTTCAAAAATCAAGTACAGATATTTTCAATCATAAATTATCATGTTATATTACAAAGCAGCAAGTACAAATATTTTAAATCAAAGTATCATGTTACACTACAAAACATGAGTGAAAAAAAAATGTTGAGAAAAACATAGAACATATGTTTCATAGTATAGTGCAGTGAAAAACAATAACAAAAGATGAAGAGAATATGTGAGGAAAAATTCAAGTCATATTATTTGTTACATAGATTATTATGTGATAAATGAGACCTGAGACAATTTTAATAAGATATTTAAAGAGATATCAGAGATTACATGATTAGAGACAGTGAGTTGAAACTGACTAATGTCTTAGTATGACAGAGGTGTTCATATTATGGTTATAGAAGGATGAAGGATGGATAGAAGGAGATTATAAGAAGAGTACAGGGCAGGGTATCTTCAGCTAGCTTAGGTGAGTAGGCAGGAAAGAGGTGGATGAAAGGTCTGCAGAGATGAATTAAATAAGGTAAGGTAGTGGGAAAACAAAAAGGAGTAGAGTAGGAGGCTGGAGAGGATTGTGAGTGTGATCTAGGTTGAAGGGGGTGGTGAAGTAGAGTAAGTACATTCAGCCAGGACTGGCACAGGAGCAGGTCCAAGATTTTATAAGGCATTGTTTCAGGGAGCATTTAAAGGTGGGTAGGTGCTGAGTATGGGTATAGGCTTTGTCTAAGGAATTTATTTGGCTTATTTATGGTGAGAAGTTGTTTGTCTTCTGATCTAAGAGTTCTTTTTGGAAAATGAATATTGATTAAGGGGGTGAGAGATGGGCAGGCTAATGGTTTGTGTATGATTTTATGTAAAATCTAAGTTGAATGTAGGAGAGGTGGAGGAGGAGTTCCAGCCAGCTAAGGGTATGCAGAGCTTTGCACTGATGGGTAAAGGTGAACAGATTAGAAGCAAACATGGCAATTTTGTTGTTGTAGCTTTCAAATTCTTTTTTATGGATGATTGTAAATTGTTTAAAATTAGTGCTCCGCAGAGTAGGGAGGGAAGAAGGTAGGTTTTGGCTAGAGTATTTTGTTTGTACATGCTCAGAAAATGATTGTTTCTATGTAGTATGCCTAATTATTGATGGGTTTTCTTGATATAACTTTGGATGTGAAGGTCAAATTTAAGATAATAGGTTCATAGATGTTTACTGGGCTAATGATCATAAGGGACTTTTTAATCCTAGCCATGCATCACAATTCTCTGACAAGTTTTGATAAGTGTAAGCAGGGGCTTGAGAGATGAAACATTTACAAGCAAGGGCATGGGAGATGAATCATTCACATGTCCATTAAAGACATAGGTGCCAAACCAGGGATGCATTTTCTGTTCCCCATCCAGTTGTCCAAGTTGCACTTGAATTGGGTTATGGAGGAACTCTACTTCACATGGATGGGGAGCCTGTTTGAGAGATGGGGTAGTCTCTGGGATATATACCTGTCTCTCCAGCAGGTCCTGTTTATATCACAGTCAAGGGTTAAGTCTTTAGAACAGGTAATTCTAGTGCTGTTTGTCCTGTGGATATGCAGGACATCCATCAGAGTGGGTTCTGACAATGCCTTATACGTCAGATATAGAGTTCCCCTCAAAAGCCTGTAGGAGACTGAATGCAGGGATAGGGACTTGAGGCGATTTGCATAGGACATCTTACTTATGTCCTGTATTCTTTTAAAGAGCAACATTCCAATTGTTGGATACGCCTGGTTAGGTACATACCAAAGGGGGCATTGTACTTAATGACAAGCCTAATGAATCCCAAATACAGTGGAAGAGTGACTTCTTGGACTTAGATGCCATACCTTTTTTTTTTTTAGAAGTTGCGCAACATAGAATGATTTCCTTACTACTACAGACACGTGATAGTCAAAGGCTAGATTACTGTCTATGCATGTCCCCAAGTCCTTGACTACTGAGTCAACTCTAAGGGGTGTGTTGTCAGTATGATAGTTACCAGTGGTGGACGACTTCCTGAAGGACACTGTTATGTATTTCTTGGAAATTTTTTTTAGTCTGTGACTCTGACACTGGTTGTTTCCCTTCCTGGAGAACATTTGTGTCAGTGCAAAATTCAATGACAGCTCATAATTTGCAATCATCTGCAAATTTAGTCAACCAAAGACCAAACTATTGTGGCTCCTAATAGTTTGCTGTGGTGGACTAAACTTGATTTCAGTGCCATTTGCCAAAAAGATTTTAAAAGATGCTTTGTTAAGGGTGTGAGTTTTTGGTGTATAGAGGAGGAGTTTGTTTTTTTGAGGGCTGAGTAGGAGCTGTGCCATCATAAGCCAGGTTTCAATGGAGACGACAGCTTGTTGAGTGATTTCCTGGAGATGAATTAATGTGTTTGAAGAGCAGATGATGGTAGAGTCATCTGCATATTGAATCAAGGTGCCTTCACAAGAAGATGACTGTAGCTTATTGATAAAAATATTGACCAGTAGAGAGCCAACGATGGAGCCTTGTGGGACTCCTGTGAAAGTGGGAAGGTATGTATAGATTGATCCTTGCCATTTTACAGCTTCTTGCCTGTTGGCAAGATAGCTAGAGAACTACTGAATAAATGGAGCAGCTTGCCCCAGGCTGGAAAATTGATTGAGGAGTTTTCTATGAGGGACTATGTCAAAGGCTTTTGATAGATCTCTAAATACTGCAGATTCAAGTTTATTAGAGTTGCAAGCCTTATTGGCAGTGCCTGTAAATGATAGTAATGCAGTAGAGGTGCTGTGCTCTAGCCAAACTCCATGTTGTGCATTGGTGATTAGCTTCTTTTGTAAGAGATAGTGAAGAAATTGTTGATGAATACATCTTTCAAGGATGTTAGAGAGGTGAGACAAAATGGCTCTGGGATGGAAATTTGTAATTGTCAGTGAAATTACCTCCTTTATGTATGGGGGTAATGTGTGCCATTTTCCAAAGTTAGGGGCAAAGGATTCTGTTATTGATCTATTAATAAGAGTGCTGATTAGATATGCTATTGCATATGCTGCTGGAGTTAAGTTTTCCAGGGGAAGATTGTCGATTAAGGAGGAACAAGGTTTTAGTTTACGTAAAAGCTTTTTTGTGAGAGTTATAGGAAATGGTTGAAAGGTAAGGTGGGTGGAGTTGTCCGCATGTATATGGGAGAGGTTGCAGATAGGTGAGTTTTGTGAAGGAAATGTGCTAGGGACTAAGGTAAGGGAAGTTGGCTGTGTCAGCTGAGTTTGAGGTTAAGTTGGCTATGCATTCTATGAAGTATGTATTGAAACAGGTACCTGTGTGATGAGGAGAAATATGTGTATGGGCTGGGATTCTTTTTTTTTCTTTGCCTGGGTTGATGAAGGAGGATATGGAGGACTATAATTTTTTAGGGTTGTTTTTATGGCTATCTCATAGCTGACTATAGTAAGACATTTTATCTTTATTAACTTGTTTCTTGACTTGGTTTTGTAGCTGTCTGAAGAGTTGCCAATGTTTGTCATTTTTATTTTTGCCAGTTTATTTTATTTATTTTTTATTTTACATTTGTTTACTGGAAAAGTCTGACTGGAACAAGGTCCATTTACAGTGGAGGCCTGGGGAGAAAAGCTCCATTACATAATGGTACAAGTACAACAAATGACAAAAAAATTTCTGTACAGAGGCATATATACAATCAGAGCTCCATGTCTTTATATGACAACACAATCCACGAATGACAGAAAATTTCTATACACCGGCATATATACAGTCTAGGAGATTTTACATACCTTAGTTTGATTTGAGCAAGCTTGGTATATAGATAGCAAAATTTTGAAATTTAATTCAGTTAATCCATGTTTGTCTCTATCTTTCATAAGGAGTTTACATTGGTTGTTTCTTTTTGTACGCTGTGGGTCTAAGGTGTTAAGAATATTTAGAAATACTGCATTGAAGTATTCAACTGCATCATTTAAGGAAGTCTTTTTAGGCTGGGCCATTTAACTGTCTTCAGAGATTCAATGAAAGACTCCTTGAAGAATTTGGAGGGATTATGGATAGTTTTGAGCTTGTTTCTTTGTTAGTTGTATAATACTCCTATGGTATAAACTGGCAGATGATCACTTAGTGTATCAGGGAGGGTACCTGAGGAGGTTAAATTAGATGGGTTGGTAACTAGAATCCAATCCAGGATAGATTGTTGGGAGTTATTTTTTCCATATCTTGTTGGTGTATTAATAAGTTGAGTGAATCCAAAGAAGTTAATCCTGTTGATCACTGAATTTGTGTATAAAGACTGCCAGTCAATGTTTACATCACCCAGGAGAATAATTTCATTTGTGACAGTATCTGTTATCCGGAATAGTATGTTTTTAAGTATTGTAATGTTCTGTCCTGGGGAATATATAGCACTGCAATGCATATCCACCTGGCTCTATTAAATTTTAGGAATGAAATTAAAATTTCTGCTTTTCCAAAAGTTGGGATTGTGCCTGTATAGGGAGTCACTGTGAGCATATTTGGAAAGATTATAGCTATTCAACCTGATTTTTTATGTGTTCTATCGAGCCTAATATTATAATCAGGGGTAGTATTTCACTATCTTTTATTTCTGGCTTTAGTCATGTCTCAGTTAGGCTATGATGTGTGGGTTGTGTTGGTCATCCACACATGAAAATTTGTGATTTTGTTGCATATGCTTCTAATGTTCAGAGTGACTGTGTTTAATCTTTTAGGTGCATTTTATGGTTTGGGGTTTGATTGGGACCTGGGTTGGGGTGGATGTCACTTGGGATGTTGTTATCCCAAGCCATTGCAGTTGTTCAGGTAGCTTCATAAAATGCCTATTAGTTCAAGCAGGTCATCAGGATTCAATTCCATCTGCAGGCTTCAAAGGCATTCCCTACTTAATCATCAGTAGACAGCACTATCATAAATAAAGCAATAGTTCCCAACGAAGTTCACCCACAGAAGTAATTGCTCATGCATGATTAGACATGATCAGAATTTAATACTATCTGCAGGCTTTAATGGCCTTCTCCACTTAACCAGTAGTAGGCACCATTGTAACAAATGAAGCAAGAGCTGACCTCAAAATTCACTCACAAAAGTAAGTCATCAGGCATGATTAGACATGGAATGTGGAAAAGGTTGTTTCAATGAACCTTGACCCCACAACCTCTTCCGACCCCCCCCCCCAGATTAGGGTCCAACAAAAAAACTTCTCCAAAGCTGATTACAACCTCCTGAGGGAAGGTATAAACAGCTTCACAGCCCCTTCCCCCTCAACAGAAACTGGCACATATATCCAAACTTACATCAAAGTACTATATGAGCATTTGTATAGCTGCATGGAATCATAAATACCAGACAGGATGAAATCCTCCTCCTCAAGGAAGAATAAACCTGTCTGGTGGACATCTACAATAAATAAACTCTATAATAAAAAGAACAAAATAAATGCTATCCAGGACCAAGAAGGAGCAGGTGTCTAATTGGAAGCAATCTCTCCTTAGCCTGAACAAGCAAATATGAGCACTATAGAAATACAGCAAAGCAAACCGAGTCCAAACTGGTGACATCTACTAAAGACAGTCATAAGGCTTTCTTCACATATGTCCGCAATCTCAAGGGAAACACCCAGATCTGCTCAGAACTGGTGGTCAAGGACACCACATACACAAACTCTGTAGATATAGCCAACCTGCTGGTAGACAGGTTCAGTGAAAACTTCACTCCTCTGACTCCCCCCGATCAGTAAAACAGGACATCCCCATTACCCGCTCCCCTCCCCTTATCTCTAAGGGAGCAAGCAATCACTGCCCTCTCAAAGGCAAAAAATACAGCCTCCATGTGACCCGATATCATCCCAGGCTGCATTCTTCATGAACTCAGGCAGGAACTTGCAACACTATTAGGTACCTTATTCAACCAAAGCCTGCATACCGGCTTCATCCCAGCCAAGTGGAGGACAGCTACTGTCATCCCTTTGCACAAAGGTGGATCGTCCAGCGATCCAGGAAATTATAGACCCAACAGCCTAACTAGCCTGATCTGCAAGGCCATGGAACAGATTATCATGGCCCTCATTAACAAGGACATTGGCAACCTCCAGACACTTGATCCAACACAATTTGGTTTTGTCAAGGGGAGGTCATGCCTGTTAAATTTGGCCGACTTCTTTGAAACAGTCACCAAGGCCATAGATGAGGGGAAGATGGTACACACCACCTACCTTGACCTGGCCAAGGCCTTCGATATTATTCCCCACTCAGGTGTAATAGATAAACTCTCTCAACTAGGCATCAATCCATATGTTACCAGATGGGTAGCAAACTGGTTCACTGATAGACCCCACCTAGTCAAAATAGGGGAATCCATCTCAAGTAGTAGACCCGTATCAAAGAACCCACCTAGTCAAAATAGGGGAAGCCACCTCAAGTAGTAGACCCGTAACAAGTAGTGTACCCCAGTGATCAGTCTTGAGGCCTCTGCTGTTTGGGATATACTTTTCAGAGGTGCAGGCCAAATCTAGTGGGCTAGGGCTGACCAAGTTTGCAGATAACTGCAAGCTGGATGCAGTCATCAATTCCCCTAGTAATGTGGACATCTTCCAAGAGGGTCTCACCCAAACAAATGACTGGTGCCCGAAACATTGCCTCAAACTGAATGCCAAAAAAATGCATCATCATCCCTTTTGGGGAGAATGACATTCCCACAAATTATCACATTGATGATAAGGCACTAAGCATGCAATCGGTTGTGAGAGACTTGGGAACCCAGGTTGATAGCAAACTGACTTTTGATCACCATATTGCCTCCATTGTATGGAAACCTTTCTACATGGCCCACCTTATTAGTAAGGGTATCTCATCCAGGGACAGGGTGGTCATAACATCTCTGCATTCTTCCCTTATAATAGGTTCATAGTTTCAAAGATTAGTACTAGGCTAACTGTCCCTTGCGAGCCATTTTAAGCCTAGCCAATTATCCCTTGTGAGACTCAAACTTTGCACCTTGTGTTTGTAAGGCAAACATGTTAACCATTAGGCCACCCTCCCAACCCCCTGACCAGTAAGACCAATTATTGAATGCAGTGCCCCTTTCGGCATGTACCTCACAAAGCACATGCAGCAGCTGGAGAGACCACAGTGATTCCTCACCCATAGAATCCAGGGCCTCAAACATCTACCCTACACAGATAGGCTAAAAACCCCGTCCCTGTACTCAGTCTCCTACAAACTCCTCAGAGGTGACCTTTGTCTGGCATACAAAGCAATCTCAGACCCCGTCCTGATGTGACTGCTGCATATCTGCAAATCAAGCTTCACTCAAGTAACCCATGCCCAAGATCTCAAACTGGTCTGTGACATCAACATGACATGTGGGCAGGACAGATTTGTGTCCTAGAGACTCCCCCTCTCGTGGAATAGACTCCCACTCCACGTAAAGCAGAGTACCTCATTAAACCTTTTTAAGCGCAACCTGGATAACTGGATGGGAAACAGAAAATACCCCCCTGGAATTCCACCTGTGTCCCAGCTAGACAGTGGCATAGGGTGCTTACTTGTTGGAACATGGGCTAAATTCTTGGCTAGGCTTGTAAGGGTATCAGGGCCAATATCCTAGTAACTTCCTTTGATCCTCTGAATGAAAATATGATCTTTTGCCTATATGACCAGATAGAATGTTGCTGTCAAACATGGTTGCCTTGTTCGTAATGTGTTACACTAAGACCCATACCATTCAGAGTGATATTTAGAAAAGACTGGTAAATAATAAAGGCTCACTGTTTGAAAGAATGTACATTTAATACCTTACTCTTTTATGGTTCCACTAAGAGTTATCCATCATTGCTTCTCAAACCAGCAACAGTCCAGTTGCTGAATATTATTGTCTATTTCAGACCGGCAACAGATTTGCAGTTGGTTTCCATTTGCATATGGATGAAATTACAACTCATAGTTCCAAATTTGCAAAAAAATGACTGGAAATATCAAAAATGATACTATTAATCAATGTAAAAGATGATTAGCTACAATTTGAAATGAAGAGTAAAAATCAGACTGCTCTGTGAGGTATCCGCGGCCACCTTAGTTCACAAAAATATTGATAGTGGTAAAAATATTTAGAACTGTTAGAACAACAGGTTTTGAACTAGCATACATTTTCTAAAGGGTGTGGATTCTGAAACTCAAACATTTGTAATTCAGTGTCAGCAATCCTCCCTGATTTGTCAGAAAAACACAAATTTTACAAGGAACAGACCAAAAATGTGAAGCAAAAAGTTCCCAACTTACAATGTGTCACACAAGTTGTATGTTAATCCTTTCTTTCTTCAGTGTGTGTAGAGTGAAATGGCACCAGACATAACATGCACACCTTCTACTCTTGAAAAAGAAAACATTTGTAACTAGCAACAGATGCATTAAAAGAGCACCATCTGTGGATTATACTAATGAGCATTCACTGAGGTACTAAAAGTAAATACCATCATGCTATACAACTATATAAGATCAAAATTTTAAATCTGCCTCTGATTTTTGCCTTTGTCCGTGTATTATTGTTGGCTTTTTCCATGAATCTTCACTAAGAGGTTGATGATACTTTACTGTATGGCTATGTATTGAGTTTATTATTATTGTTATTATTATTATTATTATATCATCATCATTGTTTATTTATTTAGTATTTTATTTATCTATTTCGATTTGTTTACTGGGAAGTTCTGACTGTTTTTTTCCCATTTTCAACAGGAACCCAGTTAGAAATTCTCCACATATTAAGCAAGTACATTTAAAGACATAAAAAATGCCATTTTGTAAAATAAATTGAGTTTACATGAAAATACAATGATATGACTACATATAGAACACATTATATAATATACAGTAGCCTTTGAATTTAAGGAAATACATTTTTTTCATGATGTAGTTGGTTACAGACAAATTACACAGCCAGTGGGTGTATTATATAATGTGCATATTTTTTGGAAGTAGAGAGAAAGGTAGCAAAGGCAGCAAGAGATTTAGCAGGAGGTAGAACTAAAGAGGAGAAGCAGTTATATGAAACATTAGGTAGATTGTGGAAGAAAGCTTGTATAGAACTTGTATTAAAGACAATAAAGGCAGTGGTAGTTACCTGGGAAATGGAAGTTTTGCAGGAGAGAACGTAAGTAGAGGGTGGAGTGGCAGTCTGTAGAAGAATAGTGCAAATGACAGTTGTGGGAGAATATACAGTGAGATTTCTTAGTTATACAGATATGAAGTTGCAAACGTAAGATTAGGGTACAGAAACGCTAAGTAAAGGGAGTGTAATTTTGAAGGTGGAGTTTATGCTGAGAATGGGTGGGGTTAGTCTGGAGTTCTGAATGAGCACAAGCAGTTATTTAGTAGGTGTTTCTTTAATAATGTTTTGAAGACATGCATTGTGCCCATCTGTCTGTCGTATTTCAGGGGAATTTGGTTACAGATTTTTGCTGCCTGGTTAGAGTATAGTGAGTCTCCTGTGCTATTATTTCATTTTGTGATGGATAGAACAGCTTTTTTGTTGGATCATACAGTTTGAATAGTGGTATAGGATTGTAGTGTTTCTTTTAGAGCTGGGCATTTTTCTAGAGAGTTTATTAGTTGATGGGCTGTAATAAGTTGATGATAGTTGAGGTGTTTTTTTAAGTTGTAGCTCGTTAAGGCTTTTTAGTGCTATGAAATGGTGGGTTTTTTTTTTTATCTT